>NC_069136.1:8760278-9360278 GCF_026914265.1 Mya arenaria | reverse complement strand
TCCGATCGGAATAGCGCGACGTCGTTTAAACATGAAATTCGACATTACAAAGTTCAGCCATTCTTTTATACAAACGTATGATGTCGTTTACATTTCGTAAAGGACAAATACTCAATTGCAGTAGATACTACTTATTTGTAATCATAATAAACAATAATTTAAAATGTAAACATTAACTGCATTCTTCTTGCCTTTATGCTAGCGCGACTCATGGAATGTGCTCGCGTGTCCTGCTGTGTTGATACAGCATACTCGCAAGACGAAGTGCGATCATGCCTTTAAACATTACTTTATTTTAAAACGTGTTCGTACGTTTGTGTGTACATTTATGTATATATTATACTTTAAATAAGAATAGTAACATGTATTTGATCGCTGTGATATTCTCGACTACATTTCAGTCTCGCACATTATATAAACGCTGGACAAATGGTGATCATGCCTTTATTAATGACTTTTATTGTGAAACGTGTTCGAACGTTTGTATGTACATTTATGTAATAATATACTCTAAATAAAAATAGTAACATGTATTTGATCGATGTGATATTCTAGACTATATGTCAGTTTCGCAGATTATTAGTAATGTTTAAGGTATATGTGGTAAATGTTGTAGTAGACCCTTAACTTTTACTTAAAAGTCTCTCCATTAACGTGTACGTGTCGTCTTAGCAACACTCGCATTAAAGTCTTCGCTTTAATTGTGTGTGGCAATATCGTTTATATTGCACGGTCATGTTAACAATGGGGACACGCCCAATAGCCAGGTTCTCAAGGTTAAACCCTTTTAAGAGGCACAACCTAACCGCTCAAATCACTGAACGAGAGACACAAACACCACTAACAGACTACGCTTGCATTTTTTAGTATATTGATCAATAAATGATGAGATAACCTTATTTTATGCTCAGTGAATCAGTTGTTCACTGGAACACAAGTTCACTAGGGGATTATACCAGTTTATATGAATATTACTAGTCTCAACATTTATAAACAATTAATAATTAAATACGAATTATAAAAACGTTAAGCTATCGATATGAATTGATAAATCTGTTTCTAGTATTAAATACCGGATACGTAGACCACCTGCAAATTATTAAGTTTAGCCGCAGCAATAGTGCAATTTCTTTAAAGGTACGAGGACAAACTTTACATATGTTAAGCTATCAAATAAATGCTATTGTCAAAGCTGACCAGGCCATTAACAAGGAGTACACAAGATAACAAACACAGTCCATATAATGTTGATGTTCATACCGTTTATTTTAAGTGATTAATCAGTAAGTTGTCAATCAAACAATCAGTATGATTTTATTCCGTAAATCGGTAAATAAATATAAGCACATGGTTGCATTATCAAATCGATTAACTGATAAACCTCCACCAAATGATCTCAAAATGTCGCAATTGATTTTTAATATGTGTTTACTAAATCAAATTTATGGTTTTGATGGAATACAATATTAAAAACTTTTTATCATTCTGTTATATGTATCATGTAAAAATAGAGACCACATACTTTAATTTTAAACTTAAAAATCATTAGGTTTACCTTTACTCGAATCAACTGCATTAATGTTACAATACATAGCATTTACTTGTGTTGCACGACATATGTAACTTTAGCCATAACTAATGGGTACCAGCATAAAAAAACATACAACAGTTTATAGTGTTAACGTCTTGGTTGCGTGTCATGATACAATCTAGGCTTGGCGGGAACCCTGATCAATACAGAAATAAAAATACATTAAATGTTTAATGAGTGTTTTTATGTATAAAACGTGTATTTTCTATTATATATCAAATTAATTCAGCGTGACATGTCAATGAACCGGAAACCGAGAACACGCGTGCAGTTGACGACAGGTGTCTTAGAATAGTTCCCTACTTACAAATGTGTCGTTTTTCCTTCTAGAAAATCATTTGCAAATACCATAGCCACCGTGAGATCACTAGTATCAGCGCAGACGTTCTTGTAAATTGTGCTACAAAAGGTAGGGAATTGAACACTTCATTTGCTAGATAAGAGTTGCCATTGCAATTTCGTGTCAAAACCGTAATTAGCACACTTCAATGAACATCCTGGGCGGATAATATATGCGAAAGGATAAGAGCTTTGGCGCCTTGAGTGTTTCCTGGCTCACATTGTGGCGAAGTTTAATTGAGTTATTGCCCCCTGAGATTTAATTGCCACATTGGGGTTTGGTTTTGAATGTTCTCACAAGAAACAACACAATTTAATTTTTACAGTTTTTAATTTGTTTCAAATTTAATATAGTTTTCTTAAATGATTTTCCTAAATAATACACAATAAATCGTTTAACTGACGTTTTTAATAATCCATTGTCCAAAATGAAAAACTTCCTTTTCTGGCACTATAAAACCGTTCCTTAAATACCTTTCTATCCCGCCACTCGGGCACGAAACGCCCGAGAAAAACGTGCACAATCCGAAAGGATTATATCCGTCGGATATGATCCGGCGGAATACTCGCGAAAGTCGCGACACACATATTGATCGTTTGCAATAATTGTTAACGGATTGGAAATCTTAATTTATATCAAAAGGGACAGATTTTTGACGTTATTTGAAAACTTCTACATTTATTAGCATTATTTTCTGAACTTTCTTTCTTAACGTTAGTTAAATTCACTAAATAGACATTTTCAAATTTAAAGAAAAGTATTTTTAACATAAAGGATGTACTTTCAATATTAAAAAAAATAAAAGTATTTCAGATAGTATTAAGTTATTATATAAGATGGTAAGTGAAAAACTTAACTAAAGAAAATGACTTAAGTTAGGAAATGACTTGGGTTAGAAAATGACTTGAGTTTTCATTGTATTACTTAGATAATTTATAATACCGGCTCTGACTGTTCGGTAAGCATATTCATTTAAGATGTTTATGATTACGATCATCGAGATGTAATTTGATCATACGTCATAGGTTCATGGCATAAGGAACCTGGACGAATAGCATCCATTCGTGAATCTAGATATGTCAGTGACATATAATGACATTTCACTGTTTCAGATTCTTCACTGTATGTAATATAAGCACGTTCTAACTTCCAACATATTTAGTGAACACCCCCAAAAAGTAAACGTTTCACAAATACCCACTCGTGAAGCAAAGCTTTTGGTGCACTCTCGCTGGAATGTTTTGCGGTTTATCTCCTGACATTTTACTTGTCTTTTTGTATTTAAATTGTTTTAACCCCCAGGAATTATAAATCTGAGTTTGCTTTGAACCTACCAAGTCAGTGACTCTATCATTTAATTATAACGATAAACTTTTATTTTATAGCTGTATTCAAACGACACTTATAGCAACATGTTGATTTCCTTTTATATATTCATAGAAATATGTAGCAACATAATGATTAAATGGCATTTAACTGACGTCATAACTAAATAATGCAATTATGTATAATTTATACTTTTTTCTTTTATATTGAAACAAAGGTCAACTTGGACGACTTAAGGGGAGTCCCCGCCGAATGTGCCCCCTCCCCCTGGATCTGCAAGTGCTTGCATTGGTTTCAATGTTCAACCGTTAGTTGTTTACATTGTGGTATATTTGGTACATTTTTACTATATGCTAAAATTTTGATCAAAGCCCACCTAAACTCAATTGTGTCTTAATTTCTATGACACAACTATGGTAACCTCTAGTTTAAGATGTAATAATCAGCCTTTGTTTTGTTAAGAGTTAGCTTTCGTCAATAAATTGCTTCTATTGTAAAATGCCTATTGTAATGAATTTTGGAAACGCTTAAACACTCATAAAGCAGATCATAAGCTATCGTTTTCAAAAGTTACTTGCAATTTACCAATTATGAGCCTTTTAATATCAATTTGCAAACAGGAATGCATTAAAGATTGCTCCTCATTTAAAAAGTGTTGATTTAAATTAGAGCCATGGACTATGTTTCAGGCTTAATTTCGAAACTACACTGATTGATTATCTAATGCTTTTCAAAACGCTATCAAAATTACAAACTTACAAAACGCAGCCCCTTATCATACATAATAAAAAATAAGCTCATTGAAAATACATGATTAGTATTAATCATTGATGATGTTGAAAGTTGTATTACTTTTTTCTGAAACTCGGATTGCAATTAAAATGAAGGAAGAAGAAGTTGACGAAATGCATATGTAAGTATACTTATTTATCAAAGTCCATCCAAACATACAGCTACATCTCATTTGTGTTATCATTGGTTTTGGTGTGCATTTTTTATGCTGAGAGAATTTAGTCCTATATTTACATTTTTTGAACGGTGGCTTTCTTTAAACATAAAGCGCTGGGTAGATGTTTGTACGCATTTGCCCTGACAAAATACAGATTTTAAACAGTGAGGATGAAAAACCCTTTTTTGGTAAAAGGAGTTCAGTGATTTGTGAGGATAACTTACGGGTCATGAGGGCTGTACGTGGTACGCATAAACTGTCAATGTGACATTCTTCGATGCGCAGATATGCGGCATTGTTAAAATAGTGTTTGATACACAGGATGAAGGTGGAATATTTAGTTTTTCCGGGACGACAGAGAGGGCATTTTATATGTGGCGCTGACAGCAAAAATAGTTTTAAATGACACAATAGACAAGAAAGATCAAGATATAAAAGCGACTAGCGACTAATGGTTAGACAATTCCGACATGTCACATAAATGCATGTTTTGGTTTAAACGAAAATGTCATGTTCACTTTGTTTCGTAAGTAGATTAATACAATAGCTAGACTTCCTCAAAAGTAGAAAGCTATTAGCACAATGATACAGTGGCAAACGTGGGTCACTGCGTATCCATTTGGTGCTTAGGCTTTCAAATTAGTATATTGACAACAAAATAGCATTAATTTCCTAGGACAACATCAAAACAAACTAGAAGCAGTCAATTAATGAGGATGGCTTAGTTAAGTATGGCGTGGTGTGTATATATACCATTTTATTGACCGCTGAACGTGATACTGACCGAAAGCGTATTAATACTTTAAAAAATAATATTAATTATGAATGTAAGATAACACCTGCTTTACATTATGAGGTAAAACAACATTTTTATATAATGGTAGCTCAAAATACATTCATAATATAGAAATAAATGCATAATTTAAATCAAAGGTATTCTTATATTATTCAAGAATCACTTAGCTCAATAATTCAAAAGGACCAGAAACTTAATATTGTACAAAAAACTTTGGGCAACCTTCATATGTCAATGTAAAGCATTACACTCCCGAAAATCGTTTTTGGGGCTGACCTTAATATTGTGAATTCTCATAAATCGAACATCACCGATTTTTTAACTATATAATGTTGTTGACGACCGGTGAAACATGAAGTCTACTAAATAATGAACTAAGAGCCAAAAAACACAAAAGTTAATGAAATATTATTTCCTTATCAGACTGCGGCCAATTTGTCGAAATACTTTAGGAGCTTTTGCCTATTTCTGGAATATTTACTACGGATATCAATAAAAGACAATATAGAAACTGCTCTCTAACGTAATGTAATGTGTCTGGGTGTGCTTTTCTTAATGTCCAGTGTTTCGTTTGTATTCATGTTCATGGCGGAAATGGTATTGAAATGGTTGACTCATACATGGCGAGAATAGTTGTAACGGCGAACAAAACAGATTAAATAACAAAGGGATCGTTTTCAATAGAATAACTTTGCAATAATTTCCTTTGCTGATGAGCAACTAGGTCCCTATGCTTCAAAATGTTGATTTAAGATGCCCTATTGCCTACATAGATACACATAAATCTCACTATGTACACGAAATCCATCTATGAGTGCTTCCCTAAAAGAAATGGATTCTTGACTACATAATGTGAACATAAGCGTTGATCAGCTTTGAAAAGTTAACAGGTATGCGTGTTAACAGGACACACGATTGACACACATAATGTTAGAAAAGGTTAAATACTGAAGCCCATGTAGGTATTACAAATAAAGGCGCACAGACTCCTACCCCTGATGCAGACCTAAAGCACATCCTAATTATATCCGAAAGGCTTTATGAATCTAGTAATTTCAATTGCTAATCATGATATTTAACACGAACTTTACATCAGACCACTGTAAAACATTATTTAAATGCATGAAGATTGAGGTTTCTGATTATCATCTTTGTTCAGCCAAATGTTCAGCATACTACGTCAAGGGCATTTTGCGATTTCTTCATTAATGTTCCTCATGTATCAAATATCCTTTGTATGCAGAGTATTGTTCAATTTAAGTTAAGCAATTATGAGATTGAAAATGTATAACGATTCCCAAGAAATGACAACGCATATCTTCAATTTATCAAATGGCCAGTATACACCACCTCCTCAACTAAAAGTCATAAAAATTGTTTCAAAGTGTACGAATTTTAAAGAATGCATTTTAGATATTGTTTAGATGTGGTTTAGCCATTTAACGGTCACGATTATGCAAGGCCTCCGACTAATTTCGAAGCTTCAATGAACAATAAAGAATTATTTTCAAGATTTAATCAAAATGTAGAATACAAACTTACAGATCACATTCACTAAGATACCCATAAAACATTACATCAATTTGAAACGTATGTTTCGTATCACTTTTAGATGGTGTTCAACCCTAAACAATTTAAAGGGAAACAATTGTAAATACATTTATACACATCTATCATTATTTATCATCGTCCACCTATATAAATGCAATTATATCTCATTCCTTTGGTTAAGATGTTTGACACGATTGCGCGTTATGTGCTTGGAAACATGAGTCGTATGGCCAATTACGACGAATTATCATACTGATGTTGTTTATTTTCATTTGAACATGATAACGGGCCCAAAATCTTGAAATTTCTAAAACGTAAACAGCTTTAGTAGATAAGTTCATTTTCTTAAGCCAAACTGCTAACTTAATCTTGAATTTAATAAATAAATTCAAAAATGTTTATCGTGATAATAATTCATATCTTTTCATGTAAAGTCCAAAGACGAAAGGGGAAGTTTAATGCGGAAACCGCATTTATACTATCTGGAAGCTCATCATAATCCAAAAAAGAAATAACTGAGGCAATATGAATGAAAGTAAGTGCAAGTCTTTCCACCTCCGCTAAAACCGCCGTGCTGAATTAATTACGAAAATGACTTCGAGAAGGAAGCCGTGCTCAATAATCCCGAAGGACCAAACAATTAATACCTTCTGACATGTTAAAACTGAACAAGACAGAAGTAATTCTTTTTACATCAAAACGCAATGCAATCTCGTTTCGGATATCTCTGTTAATGTTTGAGTCTCTGAAATAAAGCCAACCACATGCGTCAGAAATCTTGGACCAATGCTGGATTCAAGGATGGACATGGAACAGCATGTGAACTCTGTCGATCTTGCTATGGTCACTTACGGCAGATATGACATATCAGACCATGCCTGACTAATGACGCCACGAAATCTCTTGTGAACTCTCTAGTCACATCAAGACTCGACTACTGTAATGTGCTGCTGAATGGCATACCTAAGACTGTGATGAACAAACTGCAAAATGTTCAAAACACAGCAGCCCGTATTATAACGAGGACTTCCCGTTGCAATCACATCACTCCCGTGCTCAAAGAACTTCATTGGCTACCTGTGCACTACAGAGTTCAGTACAAAACACTCTCTATTATATACAAAGCCTTGCATGGCCAATCACCGGAATATATCAAAAGCATGTTAGAGGTATATAGAACCCTACGAGACCTAAGATCAAGCAATAACTCTAGAACACTACGAGTACCAAGAAGTCGGACTTCTATGTATGGTGACAGAAGTTACGTGACTGCTGCCTCAAAGCTGTGGAATTCTCTTCCAAAAGGAAAAGGGACTGTGACACGTATGCTTCTTTTAAAAGAGCCCTGAAGACACACTTCTTCATTGAAATTTATGGGAACTAATTGTCATTATACACAGTTATCTTTAACTTGTCATTTTTCACGTTTGTTTATTTTTTTATCATTCTGTTGTTATTCTAGTACCACTGTTTCGTATGTCCATTTTACTGGTTGTATTAATGTTGCGTTAAGTTTTATTCCACCGGTTTTGTAAATTGTACACGATTTATCTGATCATAAGTATTTGTACTTCTTTGATCATTTTTTAAGAACAGTTTATGATGTGTGTACACTTAATTTTACTCGGCCCGTGTCTTTTAAGTACTGTTTTAGTATCGCTTCTTAACTTTTATACTTTTTATACTCTTTATACAGTTTTAATACCTTCTGATGATTTTTAAAAATTGGTTGTATGTAGCCGTAGTGTTTATTTTTATCATGTGTATCTGCCTTATTCTTTCTATATATGTTTTTGTATATATACGTATATTTGTTTGTTAAGTACTTTTGAACGTATGTTTTTTATGATAAAAGTGCTATATAAATGGGGTATAATAATTATAATAATAATACTCCCAATTGAGGAAAGTTCCTGTAATGGTATATTGCTTATGAATAAATAACGGTCAGTAAAACTATTGTGTGTGGAAAAAGTACCCTTTCACTTCTCCACTAAGGATTAACCAGTGACATGTTCATTGGAAGTCACTTATTGTATTATGATATAATTATAAATTATATTTGCCTTTCAAGCTACGACGTTTGGTTAGGGGCAATTTCAATCATAGGTTTAATAACAATACCTTTCTACCATAACACTACCTTTTTGTTATTTTCAGATTTCCATTACCATCCCTTGTCCTGCTAGTTCTATTTATAGCTCTGCACAACAATGAAACCGTAGACATAAGGCGTGTATGATTATAGTTATGGTACAGGGACGTGACGCAGAATTTTGGAAAAGCAATTTGAATGTAACAGTTTTGATATATTGACATCATCAATTTCCGCACTAGAAACATATGTCGCACTTTAGAATAATATCAATGGCGCCTGCTTCATTTGTTTTGCATAATGATGTCTCACTTAAAAGGAAAACAGCCTAAACAAATGGCATTAGCAGGGTCATCTTTTTATCATAGGAAAATGTTGATTTTTGTAAAATGCAATATTATTCTGCGATTATGCAGGCAGGAATCTCAAATTGCACTTTATATAGCAAAATCAGGAGGCCATAATTCTGTGAAAAATATGCTGATCAAAACATGCGGTTGTTAATGCACATTTTCATGACGAACATGACGAACATTCATCCATAATGACTGAGAAGTAGGGATGGAGGAAGATTATTACAAAGAGGGAGAGCTATCCTTTTTAATCGTAAAGCGCACCTAAAGAAGCCATTTATCTTCTCTGTTTGATTTCAGATTGGCATGTAATAACTGAAAAAAAAATATTTTTTTTATAATTATGTGTCTGTTTGAATGCCATTAACCTTTAAATACATACACCTATTTATACATTTATGTATGGAACAATGCTTAAACCAATGTGTTGAGACTTTTAATCTCTGTATTCTCGAAGACCGTCTTTATTTACTTTTTTTTTTACTTCAGGATTATGCTGTAAGTGTTCTTAGTTTACTCTTATTTAATCTCTTTTACCTTTTTCGAAAATGGAAATCTCTGTTAGACATTACGCCCACATTAGAGAGGCTGCAAAAATATACGTCATAACTTTACAAACCATACCGATTGAAGCAGTACATTTTCTTTTACATTTGATTGTGTGTCTCTCATTCCGTGTGTCTCACCAAATCTCGCATATAACTTTTTTTCTCGTAATGGTGTGTAATAAAGTGCAAAAGGTAGATCAAGACCGTAGAATATATTCCTGCACTTCCAGTTCCACTTGCACTTCCACGCTTTAAACTAAATGTATATTTACCTAAATGACGTAGCGCTCGAGAAGGAGTGTTTGCAACCGCTCTTATAAGAGATTAGATGTAACACATTTAATGCGAATTCCATGCTTGATTTGTTCTTGAATATGTAGATATAGGTACACGTAGAAATTGTCATCGATCATAGAAGTCGTTTGCAATTTTTAGATGAATTGATATACTTTTCAATTATCGTACAAAATCCTTACTTCATGATTTAGTTGATGGCATTATCGTCTGCTTTACACGATTCTATGCACACCTGCAAACAACACGATGTCAAAGTATACATACCTGGTTGGTATAGCAAACAAACACGCAACGTATAACCTCCATTTTTTATCAACTCTAGCTTTCCTTGTATCATACACGTTAACATACAGTTGGTTTAAAAGTAGTTTGCAACCTTTCATTTCACGTGAATGGATAGGCTGAACGACTCTCGTACAACGCTTGGTTATTATGTTTAGATGTTGTTGTTTTTTACATCAAAATTGCATATCTGTATGGCGACGATCACAATTTTTGAAGTGGACATTCATTGAATGCCACATGTCACATAACAGTAGCGTTCCGCAACCACTGTATTCGCACGTTAAACCTGTATAATGGTATGAAGGGATGACAACGGAACATTTTTGGTGCTTTTTATTTTCATATAAATCTAACTGTGTCGCCTTTCTTTTCTGGAAGGTATAATTGCCACTTTGAAAAAAACTATCAATGCCTTGAGGTTCTTGTGAATGCTTGCGCATATGGTAGGAAACATGGATTACTGCATTTCCTGGATAAGAGTTGCAAATGCAATTTCGTGAAAAAAATAGAAATAATACTCTGCATCAGATTTCCTTACCGGATAACATATACCATTGATAAAAACGACGGCGTCTCCAGCATTTTCGACCTATGCAAAAAATATTTAAAAAAAAACATGCGACCTTCAGCCTTTCTGGGCTTTTCAGACTTTACATGGTTGTCATTTTCAATTTGAACAGTCACAACGCATAGTTGTTTCTTAACATCTATTAAAATAATTAATTGAACGTTAAACTTGACAAGATGGTTAAAAAACACTAAAGTGATCGTTTATAATCTCAATAATTTTATATGAAATAAACTAAAAGTAAGATAAAATAAGATACGCTATCACTATATACAATGCTTTTCATCACTAGCATTTGGAGAACATGTTCTCCTTGCTACTTGCCACCAATTAAAGTGCCACTTTTGATATCATTTAAATTGCAAAATAGGAATATGTTTCAAAATGTTCATTTAAAAGGCCCCATTGCATTCATAGAGACAAAATAAATGCACTAAGTACATGGAATCAATCAAACGGATACATTCGTCCATAACAGAAATGGGCCCTTACCCACAGAATTTGAACATGAGCGTTGATCCTACTGTTTACTGAACGCCATGAAAAGTAAAAATGTATGCGTGTTAACAAAGACAGACTATGGACGTAAATGATGTTAAAAAGGTTCAACACTGACGCCATTGTCAGTATTACTAATAATGGTGCATACCTCCAGCACCCAGTGAGGTTAGAAAAGTAGAAACATGTATTCTTGTTTTCAATCGTCCATCTATAAATGCGGTAATATTTCATTTGTGTCACTATTGGTTTAGCTGTTTTACACGAATGCGTTGTGTGTTTAGAATTTCAGGGATTTTCAATGAAATACTAACGAATCATAAGGGCTGTACGCAGTACGCAACATCTCAAATGTGTCTTTTTTCGTTACTCAGACACGCAACATGGCGAATGCGTGGGCGTTTTCCCTGTGGATGCGTTGTAAATGTTATCATCTGTAGTAACACTTACATGATCTAAAATTTCCTTTAGACAAAAGGACCCCACCAAAAATGAATTCTACTCTTACTAAGGTTAAGGGTGTGAACACGATGGTGTTGGTGATTGGTTATGCATTTTCGAACATAAGTATTTACAAAATACTTGTGTTTCACTATACATAACAAGACTATAACATCACTATTTATTCATTTTTAAATAGTTACATGTAAAACCTTGTTTTTCTTGAATATTTCTTAACTTTGAGTTTTATTTCTTTGAAATTTGAATTATCCAGCTGGTTCACTTCCATCATAATCAGTGGCAATAACAAAACATATGTTGACATTAGCAATATGATTGCTCAAATTAAAAAAAAACCACACATAAAACATAGGAACTACTGATAGTGCTAATTGTAATATCGCAATCACAGTTTTTTCACGGTATGTTTAATTATCGTAAAACTTACAACACCAATACACATTGGATTGACTATTCCTAATGAAGGTATTAATTTCCTTACGACAAAAACAAGACAAGCATGTCTAGTAGAATTGCTCCCTTGTTTACGATTCATTATAAAACTACTCGCCTTATATAGCGGCAAAGTCATAGCAATCTTATGTTATTGCTTCCCAAGGTTGCTGTGCTCGTGTTCATTTCTCCGAAAATAAGCCTCTCGTATTGATCTCTCTCCTCTCGAACTGTCTAAGTCTTAGAAATTCCCCCAATCATGTGTATAAGAAAGACAACTAGTAATGTTTTGTCGTATTAGGGTTTTACATATAAGGGACAATCATAACTGATATAGATGAAGAAGTACTGGTCGAAATATAAAAAAGCATATACGAGATTGACGGTAGAAGTAGAGTGCGAAGAAAACAGAATGTATCAAACCTCAAGTTGGTTAATATGGTAATGATCAGTAAATTGACCAAGTGATTGGAAATGGCAATTTCAATGACTTAGTTTATGTTTTCAAGGATGCAAGTTGGTTGAATATGCGAACGTGATATGGTTAAAGTGTTATATTGCATCATTTATCCAAGCAAGTTCGCGAGCCAATTTTACAAACTGACGTATAGTTAGAGTAAACAAAGTTAAAATGAACATGAGGGAATATGAGAGTGTACGGATTAGTTTCGTGTTGTTTAATACTGTTTAAAAAAACAAGATATCTTAAATTACTTTTGTTATGTATGTCACCTCGTGTTTTTTGCGAATCTAATGTTAAGCTATGATTTTGTCTGATGGAAGTTAAACCAGTGCAAACTGTACATGTATGTTTGCTTTGCAGGGTTATGACCCTTCCTCTTCAAGTACTTAAGTATGTCATCGGTAAATATATTAGTGTGTCATCCCTCTTTAACGAATCAGTACTAAATCTCGCTGATAATCATTTAATTCAATGTGCGTATGATAGGGCTGTAATTGCGCTGTCAGAAACAGAATGACTATGTCACCATACAATATTTCAACGGGGAAACAAATACTTTATTGTCAAGTTTTCTCGATAGATCATACCTATTGGCCTTAAACACATGTTGGTATGTATATTTCCTAAGGTTTCATTTAATTATGAAAAGAGGAAGAAAATGAGAACACTCCTTAAGACATTTAAATAACATACTCATTATCTTTCTGACGACAGGATAAATCGCTCACCAAATCACTTGGCATGGATTGTCTAAAACAGTTTGTTTTGGTGTAATTTAAGTTCACGTTTTCTACCATTATGACATGAAGTTTTCACTTTGACAATTTCAGCTCGACATGTTGCCATATTGATGATGCATTTATTAATTTACGTGATAATATCACTGACATTTATTTCAGCTAGTTTTCTCATTGATTCCAAACAATTGCCTTGTCAGTGGAATCCAGCCTTCCTTTCCTCGCGTCCGTAATAATGCCAAAGTGGCCCGGATCCCGTTATACCAAAGGGATTACAGTAGAGTAGAGGTGACATACACACATTTATCTAGTACCACTCATAACACAAACAGCAGACCATAAATGCACTTTTCTGTTTTAAATGATGACTTAGATTGATGACATCATAATTTTATACTAATATTGTTGTTATTTCTTGTAATAAACAGAAAGCGCTGAACGTCTTTAAGCATGTGAAGTCAAGATAAATTATCGGTTTGCACGTTTTCTTCATATGATTGAGATTGCAACTCAACTGCTTATTTAAAACAAATCTTTCTTTACAGTACTCGAAATGATATAAAGAAGATATCATGGAAGGCCGCTTACTGACGTCTTAAATCACCTCGAGTTCGGTGTGAACACTCGTATCCATTGGGAACCGCTGTGAACAACTTGTAATACCTATATTGTGACAATGACGTTTACTGATAACGCTCGTTATCTTTCGTGTGTTCTCGGTATCAATTCAAGTTATTACACAATATTTGAATCAAATAGTCAAAATATTTCTTTGGATTTTAGGTACTTCATGTACTTAAGCTTAAGAAGCAAAGTGAGTTCAGTTAATATAAAGTGAATACTTGATACCGATAGATAGTTTATATTACCCATCAAAATGAAATTCCAATTCAGAGTATTACTGGAATGAGCAGTTTAAATGGGCAATCCTGTGTACACTATATTAAGTTTATTTTCAGTTCACCCAGTTTGCTTTCTTCAGAACATCGGTAATGATTGGTATTACTGATGCATAATTCCCCTTTTTTAAGATATTATTGTTTACAAACAACAAGCATTGCTGGACATGCACGATACTCGTTAATTTGTCAGGTGAGCCTCAATTCAATAGTAGAAAAAGGTCAAAAAAGATTTATGAAGTCATGAACAATATTTCATTTTCCTAATGCAATACATGTTCTATTGATAATATCAAACTCTTTCTCAGTTCATCTTTTAGAGCTGTTTCCCTCGTAATTGAGACATTATTATTTAAAACAAATGAAATAGGCGCCATTTTTATAAAGTACGACATATGTTTCTATCGCGGAAATGGATGATGTTCATGAATCAAGCCGCCTAATTTGCTTTCCACAAGTTTTGCGCCACGTCCCTTTACAATTAAAATGACAAGGAATGCCTTATGTCTACGGGTCCATCTTCTTGCAGAAGTATTACCTGAGCTGTCAATTCAACGACAAATGAAAATGAGTAATGTAAATGTTTAAATAACAAAGTTAATATCGGAATATGTTATAACATCAAACCTATGATGAAACGAGCTGTTGAAGTCCACACAGAACCAACCTTCGTCACTGGAAAGCAAGGATAATTGAGAATGCTATCAAAATACAATTAGTGACTTCAAATGAACATGTTCAAAGATGCCTAACTGGTTAAACTAAAGTGGATATGTTAATGGATCCTAATTTCACCCACTATTTGTTAAATCAACCGTCATTTATTCATATGCTATAAAGCATAACAGGAACTACCCTCGATTGAGAGATATTATCATTAACACGTTATGTACTAAGTTGAATTTAAAAAGTATACAAACGGCACGTAATGGCACTTTAAGATGTTATCCTGTGTCAGGACTACAATTATGTCGAATTATAACAAAATTAAATTTAATCGGCTTTTTAAGTATTGAAATTATAATTTAGAATAGCAAGATTAGCGAGAATAGACTATCAAGATCAATTGAGAATTACCCTGACAAGATGACTGCAGTCCTTTAGACTTAAATAACATTAATATCTGAATAATTTCCAATTGGTAGTATAATTAGTTCAACATCGTGCGTGGTGAACTTTGTCATTTGCTCTTCAAAACGTTCTTTTCAGGATTGCCTGATACATTTATTGAGATAATTTGTAAAGAGTTGGTGTTAAGAAAATGAGCCGATATCACATAGCCTTAAACAGTGTGTATGTATTATTGACTCTATAGACGCGCTTTAATAGAAATAAATAAATGTCAACGTGCATCATACAAAATCCTGGCCCCAATATCACGAAAATACCCAATCTCTATTTCAACTCATTTTACCACATACAAGCATCGTATTATCCAAAATCTTGCATGTTGTTTTTATAATTTTTGTAAACCTGTTTTCTCATAAAATGTGTTATTCAAAGAGTTTGACAATATTTCAATTTATATGTATTATTATATAGCAATAAGTATGCTTGAGTAATTGTTAAAAGGCAATGAATTTAACTCAAGTACATTTTTGGCTATACAAAAGTTTTTCAATTGGAATCTAGACCAAAGGTTTTGATTAACATATTCAATGAAATTATGCGTTTTAAAAATTTGTAAAAACATACTTTGTTTCCAATTAATTTGTTTTACATAATAAAATGAGTTAAGATTGAGTTTGAGATTTGACTTAAGTATTTTCATGATATTTGGGCCTGGTGCATATGATCATTTTCGTTAATAATCTGGTACCAAAGCGCTTCTTTGGTAATTTCCCATAATCAGTGAATTCTATATGTATGCTACCCATTTGCCAGTTGAAAATGAAATATATAAATATGTACATAAAAAATAAGACTTAAACTGATAAATGAGCCCCGAACCTTTAAGATAGATTGTGAAGAAAAATCCGCTGTTTTTGAAACCGAGTTAATGTCAAACACAGTCCATTACATCATATGTTGTCCTCATGCTCTTATTTTCATGGGGATTTTTTTATTCAAATAAATAATTCAAGCTTATTCTTAAGACATGTGTCAGCCTTTTTATCTCTGATCCATTATCCAGCAGATTAATTTACAACCGACGAAAAAAGGATTGGAGCCGGAAGTGACGTTATATCAGCGTGTATTGTTGACATCGTGAGACATGTAATAAAGTTACTATTAAATTTAAAATGCAATCATATGCACGCATTTTAGCGACATAACATATTGCGCACCTGAAAACTTATTAAAATATTATGTGGACTTAACTGCTACAATAAACAGCTTAACGATATAACATGTGTTTGTTTTCGGCATTGAAGCACTCTTTTCTAACTTATCGTTATTATACTAATATTTATTTTTGTATGTAAACTATGATATTTTGAAAACCAGTCGAATTGTGCTTAAATGGAAATGCATTCCAGGTTTGTTTGACGTTTTTTTAACACCAACCTATCTTTGTATCCTTTTTAAAATAATTCTGAAAATACTATTGCTTTTGGAAAACCCTGATCACTGGGTTTTCCAATGCTTTTTGACGTTACCGATTTATGTAAGACGGCAATGATAAAAGTATGATTTTTAGTTTACTCATTGTATTACAAAATGCTTGCTAATAGTATTAAGAGAAAGGGACAAAATATGGACACACTAAATGCAAGTATATTTTAAATATGGTGGAACTTTAAACTTTCAATATGGGTTGCTCATTCATAGTAATCATGCATGTAAGATATTGTAGAGCGACCTCTTTTGGTTAAAAATTGACCCTAACATATTTTCTGGGCTAGCGTTATTTGTATTTATGCATATAGGTATAGATTAAGTAAGGCAACTTAAAGAATGCTTTAGCATTGTCATAAAATTTGCTTGCACTTGCGGTAAGCATAAATCAACTCTTAATTTAGTATTCATAGACGAATGTACTTTTCATTTATAGCTTAACACTTTGTACACTTCAGTTGTAATTTAAAACTTACCTACAGAAATGCTATTATGCTGCATGGAAATGTACGAGTATATTGAAGCGTAATGGATATGTCAACAAGCGTATAACAATTGGCTTGTGCTCCTAAATTGGGTTAACGTTTTTATTTATCTACTACTGCGCTTGTTTTTATTGTTTTATTGCATAAATGTTCTTTACAAGACAGATATGGTTGTGTTCATTTGAAGTGCCTTATTGTTAATAAATGATAACATTATAGATTGTCTTTGGTTTTCCAGTTACGAAGATTGGGTACATGTGAATTCTAACAGCCGGTTTGAGGATATTTTCATCAAACGTTTTAAAGTTATAATAAAATCCTAAAACTCGTCGACTTTGTTATTTTGACATTAACATTACTGTCGGTTGTCACATTCTGATAGATCAATTTATTATTCTGCACTAGCATGAACCCGTTGCCATTAGGCGTTCATTATTATACTAATTGTACAGGGACGTTACGCAGTACTCTCGAAGAGCAAATAAAATGTTTTGATTTATCAACATCATCAATTTCCGCATCAGAAACATAAGTCGCAGTTTAGTATAATCTCTATAACGCCTACCTCATTTGTTTTGCATACTGATGTCTCACTTAGGGGGTAAACAACCCTGAATGATGATATTAGCACGATGCTGTATTTATCATTTACAAATGTATTTTTGTAGTGAAATGTAATATTGTTGATAGCATCCTCAAAGGAATGTTTTTCAACTATTTAGTAGAGTTTCCCATGACAATGTAACTAGTATCGATGCCTCCCAAGCTTATCCTGTCTTTTTTTAAACCATTTTATCTTAAAAATAAGAAATCCGTAGTTTCTACATACATCACATATATGATGAACTAACTTATGTTCTTTAAAGGGAAGCAAAAGGTGATTTGAAAGTATAATTGATATAGTGTACACAGGATTGTGCTTTTCACACTACACATTCTAGTAATGATCTGAATTTAAATAGACAGATATCTTAAATTATATCTACTATATTGTTTCTGTAAATTCCTATTTGAACTTCTACTTCAATTCTTACCTACATTCCCTCAGACATTCCTTCTTAAAATCCTACCTTCACTCCAACTTACACTCTTTACACTTACAAACCTGCCTAGACTCCAACTTACACTCCTGCATACTTACAATCCTACTTACAGTCCAACTTACACTCCTACATACTTACAATACTTATGTGAAAAACTACATAAGCAAGCTCAGTAGCCAGTAGTCTAAACATAACTCCTACTTACACTCCAAATTAAACTCCTGTATACTTACAATCCTGCTTTCACTCATAACGTTCTCTCATAATTTCATTCGTACTTGCACTCAAGCTTACACTCATACTAACACTTATACTTACAATCATAATACCACTCCTGCTAACACCTTTACTAACAAATATACTTCCTAGTCGAATTAAAATCATAACAAACATAATCACACTCATACTTACACTCATACTTACACTCATACTTACATTCATGCCTACACACATACTTACACACATACTTACAGACATACTTCCTAATCTACAAACAACCATACTTACACTCATATTTACACTCATACTTACACTCATACTTACACACATACTTACACACATACTTCCTAATCTACAAACTACCATACTTACACTCATACTTACACTCATACATACACACATACTTACACACATACTTCCTAATCTACAAACTACCATACTTACACTCATACTTACACTCATACATACACACATACTTACACACATACTTCCTAATCTACCAACACCCATACTTACACACATACATACACACATACTTACACACATACTTCCTAATCTACCAACAACCATACTTACACTCATACATACACACATACATACACACATACTTACACACATACTTCCTAATCTACAAACAACCATACTTACACCCATACTTACACTCATACTTACACTCATATTTACACTCATACTTACACTCATACATACACACATACTTCCTAATCTACAAACACCCATACTTACACTCATACTTACACTCATATTTACACTCATACTTACACACATACTTACACACATACTTACACTCATACTTACACACATACTTCCTAATCTACAAACAACCATACTTACACCCATACTTACACTCATACTTACACTCATATTTACACTCATACTTACACTCATACATACACACATACTTCCTAATCTACAAACACCCATACTTACACTCATACTTACACTCATATTTACACTCATACTTACACACATACTTACACTCATACTTACACTCATACTTACACACATACTTACACTCATACTTACACTCATACTTACACACATACTTACACACATACTTACACACATACTTACACACATACTTACACACATACTTCCTAATCTACAAACAACCATACTTACACCCATACTTACACTCATACTTACACTCATATTTACACTCATACTTACACTCATACATACACACATACTTCCTAATCTACCAACAACCATACTTACACTCATACATACACACATACTTACACACATACTTCCTAATCTACAAACAACCATACTTACAACCATACTTACACTCATACATACACCCATACTTACACACATACTTCCTCATCTACAAACTACCATACTTACACTCATACTTACACTCATACATACACACATACTTACACACATACTTACACACATACTTACACACATACTTACACACATACTTACACACATACTTCCTAATCTACAAACAACCATACTTACACCCATACTTACACTCATACTTACACTCATACTTACACTCATACTTACACTCATACATACACACATACTTCCTAATCTACCAACAACCATACTTACACTCATACATACACCCATACTTACACACATACTTCCTCATCTACAAACAACCATACTTACACCCATACTTACACTCATACTTAGACTCATATTTACACTCATACTTACACTCATACTTACACACATACTTCCTAATCTACAAACAACCATACTTACACCCATACTTACACTCATACTTACACTCATATTTACACTCATACTTACACTCATACATACACACATACTTCCTAATCTACCAACAACCATACTTACACTCATACATACACACATACTTACACACATACTTCCTAATCTACAAACAACCATACTTACAACCATACTTACACTCATACATACACCCATACTTACACACATACTTCCTCATCTACAAACTACCATACTTACACTCATACTTACACTCATACATACACACATACTTACACACATACTTACACACATACTTACACACATACTTACACACATACTTACACACATACTTCCTAATCTACAAACAACCATACTTACACCCATACTTACACTCATACTTACACTCATATTTACACTCATACTTACACTCATACATACACACATACTTCCTAATCTACCAACAACCATACTTACACTCATACATACACCCATACTTACACACATACTTCCTCATCTACAAACAACCATACTTACACCCATACTTACACTCATACTTAGACTCATATTTACACTCATACTTACACTCATACTTACACACATACTTCCTAATCTACAAACAACATTACTTACACTAATACTAACACTCATATATTAAAGATGCACTCTTACTACCAAATAAGATTAACCACAATTTATAATATTGTTTTGATATTCCTAAAAGGATGAATTAATGTCAAAAACAATGGTTCTCATGAAGGATACCGAGTTGAATTTGAAATAATTGAGCACCAATTACGGTATTTCTACCTTATAAAACTAGAGTAGACCATGGTAAATCTTTTAGCATTCACCAATCATTTTATATTTTTGCGCTCTATGCTATTAAATACACGGTAACAAGCTTGTTATCAGTAATTAATATTTTCCATAAATGAATGATTCAGTAAGTAGTTTAAGGTTTATTAGTCAAAATGTGTGTTTGTTATACATGTGTATGTATTGATTTTGAATAAGACTGTCACTTTAAAATCCTACCTACACGCGTATTTTCACTCAAGCGAACACTCCTAGTTTGACTCATACTTTAACTCTATCTTTCTCTCTTAAATACAATTATATGTATATGCATCCTTAGAGTCTTAGTTACGCACCTACTATCACGTATACACATTATTAAACTCCTACTTCAGCATTAACTTATACTTACAACCATACTTAAACTTATACTTTAATTCCTTCTTAGGCTTTAACTCACAGTCCTATTTACAGTGTCTTTCCTAATAACTTAACCCATACTCTATTACCATCCCACATCAAATTTACACTCATACTCATACGCATACTACCTTTCTTAGTTACACTCATAATTACACTTGTATAAGTTAAAATTATACTTACACCTAGAATCTCTACTTCTTACAATCCAACTTACACTGTTACTTACAATTCTTCTAACGCTCATACTAACTCTTCTACTTACAATTTTACTAAAACTCCTTCTTACACTTAAGTTTAAACTCTTACTTGGATATTTACTTAAACCCCTAATTCTAGTCACACTCCTATTTAAACCTCCACTTACACTCGTCCTAAGATTTCCAATCCGACTTAAACTCATTCTTTAACTCAAAGATATGCTGTTTCTACTACTTCACTAAATGCCTACTTACTCATCCACTTAAATTCTTTCTTCAACTCCTAATTACACTTGAAATCGAGTGTTGAGGTCAATATCAGATCAGAGCTATGTGGTTACATTCGATTGAGAAATTCATTTTGTTTAAATTTCACAAATTACCTCCAAGTCATTATTGTTACCACCTTTTTCTGATCAGAAGCTGGTCTGAAAGCAACGTAACCTGAAACTTTAGAGAAAAATATACTTTTTTAAAAAGTTCAAAAAGCACATGCTTGTGTTTTATTGTTGCTAAAACAACCACATAACTCTGTTAAGATGCCGGTCTGTAGACCCAAATTTGAGTTTGAAGTTAGTGATTTTCCAATATAGGCCAGGTGACTAAAAACCTATGACATATGTCAAAACAAACGCGACAATCTCGTAAGCGATACACTAGTTTTGTACCTTATTGCACTGTGCTGTTTGCGGAGTTTTGTGCTGTTCTTCCATGTTTCTTGTTTGTGGTTTTTCGTTTTAGTGTTCAATGTCATTGGCGTATACCCAGTGCAATTAAAGCGGGTTTATGTTGAAACTTTTTGCTACTGAGCTTGTTTCTGTAGTTTTTCACATAAGTATTGTAAAACGAAAATCAAATTCTAAAACATTAGTGCTTGTGCAATAAAAAAGGTGTGTTAGAATGTCATTGAGTGTAAATGGGAATGGTACTACTTCTTGCAAAGAACTTACCATTATATATTTTCATATTTAGCATCGAACTATCAAGTGAATTCGGAATCAATCGCAGCATCTATTGCCTTTCAATCGATTTCCCAAAGAAAGACATACTAACTATCAACTTTTTCATATAAAATGGAACTAATGAAAAATAAAAATAACATCGATAAGCGATATTGATTATAAAACTGTCAATTCTCAGAAAGCGGAATCACCGAAAATATGTTTTAATGAACCATATTGTTGACGATCGGTGAAATATAAAGTGTACTGAACTATGAATTAAAGCTTAAATACAAAAAATAAAGGAAATACAATTTCGTTATCATACTGCGGCCAATTTGTAGAAATACTTTCAGAGCTTTTGCCTCTTTCCGAAATATCTTATAAAGGTTTCAATCAAAAAGCATATGTAAAGTGATTCCTAACGTAATGGAATAGTTTCGGGGGAACTTATGTCCCATATTTCATATGTATTAATATTAATGGCTGAATCATATCAGCTGGAACTTCCATTCTAACAGTATGCAATTAACTAGACATTGTTGTCTATGGAAAAGCTTTGGAATAATAACTCTAGCAGATATGCCCACATTGATGCAGTTAGGCTTGGTACTTCCTGTGATGTATCGTCAGAACATCTCAATCCATTTTGGAAAATTTTGCGCAGTCAAACTTTGCGACAACGAAATCCAATATGGCCACCTATTAGTAATTTTGAAATGCAATTGGTTTTTGCAAGGCGCATCTACTCATCGTTTTAGGCCACATTGCCAAGGTGCGAATAAATCCATGTCTTGGAGACGACATGCAGACAGGGATCGCCATGTGCACTTTATATAAAATGAAATCAATGCCATAATTCTGTGCAAAATAACCTGAGAAAAGCATGCAGATGTTAATTCACATATTTTTACAACCAGTCAGACTGGGGAGTGGGAAGACATATACAGAAACTGATTTACAGACAAGACTATCTTTTTCTCACCTAAAAAGCGCGCCATATGGAGCTTTGTTTCTATTTTTTATTCAGACTATTCTTAAAGTACTTCTATTAACGGGAGTAAATGCAGTGAAAAAATAATTGACTGGCATGTATTGAATGTCCTGTTGAAATTTAGTGATAAGGCTATACATACTTACACACCATGGATAATATATGGCAATGGATTGAATCATCGGCGCCTTCAACATTTCCTTGCTCCAAAGGTGACATTGTAGTTTAAATTTTCCGTGAGTAAATGCAGCAGTGATTTTTTTTAATTGATTGGCATGTATTGACTGTGCAAAGAAACATGTTTTTCATATTGTGTCTGGTTATATGCCATGATCATTACATACATCGTTTTATGTATGGTATAATGTTTAAACCAATGTGGTGTGACCTTTACTCCCCTGAGACCGTCCTTGAGTTATTTATATTTTGACCTTACAACAACCTAAACAATGTTATTTGTTCGCCTATATCTCAGCTTATCTCAAGATGTTAACTTGGATCGATGTACGGACCACATCAAACATGTATCAACTACACGCTTTAAACTAAGTGTATGTATATCTAATTAATGTAGCGATCACAACGGTTAAACTGTTGCGGGTACACGAGACAGTAGTGTTTTGCAACCTCTCTATTAACAGATCAGATATAACATATTACATGCGAAACACTTCCGGGATTTGTACTTGTTTATGTAGATACAAGTACACCTAAAGTTGGAGTCGATCTAAGAAGTCGTCTGCCTAATAATTTTAGATAAAATGAATATTTTGTCCTTCAAATTAAGATAATGATCAAAGTGTTTTAATTGGCCTGTATATTTAGCTGACCAACAGGCTGAATGGAATCACTGAGGCATGTCTAAGAATAGGGGAATCAACTTTGAATACTGGCCCTGTTTACCACCTACACGATATCAACTTCTTCAAAGAGTACATTGGCATAGCAAACGAACATGCAGCGTTTTATTACCTCCTTATTACGAAACAATTCTACGTCTCCTAGTAACATATACGTTAACGGTTGAGTCTTTTGCAACACCTTTTATTTCGTGTGCACGGATAAATCTGAACAACTCTGTTTGAAAATGTTTACATTTTTTTTAGATTGCAGTTACATAAAAATCTAAATGGCGACAATCATATCTGTTTAAAGTGGCCATACCTAGATAGCGTTGTATTCGATAAGTATGCCACATGTTCACGTATAAGTAGCGGTCCGCAAGCAGTGTGTTCGCGCGTTACACCTGTATAAAGATATGGGGGGATGACAACCGAACATTTCTACGTGTGTCTTAATTCCATATGAATTTAACTGTGTCGCTATCCTTTCCTGGAGATAACTATAAATTACTTGAAGTTCTTGTCAATGCTTGCACATATGGTACGGAATATAGGTATCTTTCATGTGTATGCGGTACGGATAGGTAAATCCAACCCGAGGGCGCGTGCGGAAGTCGGTAACGAGGCTTGCCGAGTTACCGGTGACGCAACGTGCCCGAGGGTCGGATTTTCCTATCCGTACCGCATACACATGATTGATACTTTTTCTTGCATACCATTTCACTCCCGATACATGAATAAATATATAAAGAAACTTTATTTGTTTCACGCACTATTTCGTTATAGTAGCGTAGGAATTTACTACACATTCCAGAGTCATTCATTAAAACGCGTAATAATCCTACTGATCACACCATCTCTTACGCTGATAAATAGTACACATATAAAATTTAAAAGTTTAATACTGTACATCAGATAATCACCACATATTTACACATAATATCAAACATTTCATTAGTTTAATCGATCTGGCAATAAGAACATTGTATAATAACAAAACAAACGTCCTCGTGGCAACCGCGGTGGGAAGGTACACATTCGCCATCTTGGATATGCTAATGTACAACACCAACGACCAAATCTGTGGAAAGAAAACAAATTTTATGGAATCGAATGGACTTTGAGCACTACTTAGGGTAGCTATCATTGTTAATTGTGATGTTAAACGTTCCACCAGTGATTGTTGTGTTCGCAAAAAGACAAAAGGCAGGAATATTTTGAGAAACGGACAAAGTGTTGGTCGCGGAAGTGAAATTGTGACTGTGTGAAATTGAGGTGACAGTGCTATGAGATTGTATTGTTGGTACGGGGACGTGCTCTGTATTTCGAGGAATGTCGTTCTGGTCAGCTGATGAAGTGGTCAGTAAATTTGAAATGGACTGTCTTTGGTCGTGTGTGTCAGCCTCTTCCCGTTCATCAATGCTGGAAGACCTGCTCGTTCAGCCATCTTTTTCATGATGCTGTCGAGCTTATTACGACCAATAGGCGCGACTTTGTTGGTAACCACTGCCAGATAGAATGGGTGATCATCACCTGCAAAAAAGCAAGGGGATCCATGATCAACAGGTATTTCTCATATAATTATTATGAAACCTGTTGAGATAAACAGCGCTTTCTACCGGTGATAACCCAATAATAGTGAGGCAAAATATGGTATCTTGAATATTTTGATATTTATTTATCTGATGATGTAGTAGCGATGACATCTTATTTATGAACCAGTCAATTAAAACCAAACGTTCCCCATGTCCTAGGGTATAACTGGGAAACTGGCCGTGTTTTTACCTTCCTGGTGGCCCCGCAGTCCCGGGGGAATGCAGTGGTTGTGCCAATATTGAGCAGGGTATGGGCCTTACTCAGCTAAGCGCTCTGGGTGCAGGGGCATTAAGATTTTGTCAGTTTTTGTCTCTGCAGAGCGGAGATTTTACCTGGGCTTAGCTGGACTGAAAGTCTACACTATTCCCTGGACCTGGGGAGTTGGGTTGAGGGTGGCTTGGTTTCAATTGACTGGTTTTGCGACAAAAATCCAAATGAGCCATAGTGATCATTAAAATCTGATGTTTTTAATTAATTAAAAGTGTATCGTACGAAAAATATTATATCAAAAACAAACCCAGAATATTTGTAACAAAATTTTACCCGAAAAGTTCATGGGCCTGTGGTCAGCGTATTGTTTGTATGTAACCACTTGACACCTTTCAGTGCCAGTGGCATACATCCCGGGTTTTTGTCGGCGTACATTATTTGTATCACTACCAGTCCTGGTTTTTGTTTGGCGTTCATTGAATTCCAAGAATTCCTCAGTGCCCTCTATTCCCAGCTGAATATCTCCCCACATCAGTTGCCTTATATGGTAATTTTGCATAATTAGACATTGTTTCATATAATATGTTATTGTAAAGAAAAGCCAAAAGGTGTTTTTTTATTTGAAATATGTTTCCACTTTTCTTCTCAATACATAAAGTAAATCTACAGACATGATTCCTTAAATTTATAACAAGTTCACTTATTTCAGCTGTGACTCCAAAACAAGTGCTGGCTACCTAAAACAATTCAGCGTTGGACATTCGAGGTCACAAGGACACAAAAGGTTGCCAAAGGACACCAGTACACTTCAAAATTAGGTATTTCATCAGAATTTTGTTGTTAAGCTGGTATATTTTTAGAAATCAAATCCAAAATTTGAATACAAACATAGTTTTTCTCCACATATATTACTTAATACTTTCTGAAGTATTCCATTTGTTTATATTTTGTCTTGGAAAGAGCTAATTTTCGCGTAAATATCTGCAAACCAATCATTATTAAAGTATACCGACAAAAATTTAGATGGCAGATTTTCATATTTCCGTTTGAAAAATAATGTTTTATGGCTTAAACCATTATCAACCTTTTATGAAAAAGGCATTCTAGCACATCGGATAGGCATTTCCGCAGACGTCAGCCATTCTGGAAAATTCCATCTGGCATCCCCCATGCCAGATGAGTCACGCGCTGTGACGTTAAACTTTTCATTTCTTTTATTATACACTTTAAGTAACCATAATTGTAGATTTCAATAGATGAGTTTTATAAACATAACTTTGTAAAAATATATCTTCACAACAAAACAAAATAACCCTTCAAAGACTTAATTTTGTAGGAACTTATTGACGTATGCAGTGAATAAAAATTACTTGCGTCATGACGTCAGTAAACATCACTGCAAGAGCTTTTTGGTGAAATGTACAAAATTGAGCTTTTTATACAGTTTTTTCACACAAAAAATCTTTAAAAAAATATCTATCCAGTTCCGGGTAAATCTGAAAAATCTGACCCTCGGGCATGCTGCGTAGCCGGTAACTCGGCAAGCCTCGTTACCTGGCAACGCAGGTGCCCTCGGGTCGGATTTTTCTATCCAGAACGGGAACATATGACAGATATTATTAACAAACATCAATTTTGAACTTAAATGTTAAAATCTGCGATCTGTTTTTGTATTCATGGTTTCAATGGATGTTTGCAAAAATCGGCTCTTTTCAAGAAAAAAGAGTGCATAACTGTATTGAAAGCATTGATTCCAGACCGTGGCAAAAAAAATAAATACAAAACTGTCAATCTGTGAGAGTGCTGCTTTAACATTTTTTTAAGGTCCAAAGTATTGCATACTTTTTACATGTCTTTTAGCAACTGCTTTTTAAAGTTATGTTTTTGCAAAAGCTTAACCGTGGCGTGCTCATAGTATAAAAAATCACTTTGAGATATTGTAATGACATTTGGTACACATGTTAGACGATGCAAACACCTGTTCTTTAACCATTGTTGCGTAACTAGCTTTAATAAAAATGTATGCATTAAGAAAACAAATAAGGCATATTTCTTGCATACCGGACATGTGTTATCGGTCATGTGACCGGAGCTGGAAAAAATCATCTTACACCTCCATGTGCCACAACTTATTTCTTTTATTGTATGGTTCATGACAAGTATATTTTGCAATTTCATTATAACGGATTCAAATATATAAGTATACAATACTTTTAATTGAAATTAAAAATAAATAATTGTTAAAGCACGATTTGTAAAGGAACTTTCTGACATTGATAGATATGCGCTTTATGATGTCAGTACACCACGTCACAACCACTTTTTATTGTAATGTACAAATGTGCATTTTCCGGTCCAGATTGAAAAATCCGATCATCAGGCACGCTGCGTGAACGGTAACTCGGCAAGCCTCGTTACCGGCTTACGTGCGTGCCCTCAGGTTGAATTTTTCAATCGGTACCGGAAACACAGAATATATACTTGTATTCCAATATCAGTTTAGAAAATAAAACTTAGTGCAAGCTAGTTACACCCTATGCCTTGATACGTGTGTTTGTATTTCTTAATCTGCACTAGAAATCGTAAACTTACTTAATCAAGAAATGACTATTTTTAATTCTTGCATTTCTTTTATTTTCAGGTTTTGTCTGGTTGGGTTTAGTTCATTACCTATCAAGACTACTAGTTATCCCACGTATGGAAGATGGCTCATACTTTGATTCATCACGCTGGCGGATCCGCATGACAAATTCCTGCAGAATCATGTCCATGTCATGAGGAGGAATTTCCTGGATTGGCCGCCCCTCTCCCTTCTGCACTAAGAAATCCTGGATGAGTTTCATGTGTGACCGTGTCTTGTTCCCAGTGTTTGTGTTTTTTTTAGTTTCCTGTATTCAAAGGGGCTGAGGTTAACACTCGCAAAACTCTTATTGGGAAGTTGGTGTTCATCATGATCAACATACAGTTTCCGTTTTGTCTCCGTTTGGACAGGATTGTTTGTGGTGGGCGTTTCTACATCTACATTGTGGTGGGCGTTTCTATAAATGTAGTAACACTTTTATTCAGGAACGCTCAATTTGATTCGGTTTATGTATACGTTTTTCTCATGCAATAACGTCTTAGAAATCATTTCCTAATCCTACACGCTTTAAGATCCAATTGTAAAAATATCTAAATTGGGAATGCCGGGCGACCCCGTAGTATTGTGGTATTGTTTCAATGGCTTTGAGTTGTATACTTTTTGCGGTTTTCGACGATTGAAGAGAATGTTAGTTCATGTCCTATCAAAGTTGAAATTAAAAACAAAAACAAAAACTGCCATTATTGTAATTGTAATGTGTTTTCGGTCACTTGTTTAAGGTAATATCAATCAGCAAACACTTCCCTTTTAAATGAAAAAAGTTGCATGGGGTCCCTAGGAATCAAAATGTAACATTAATGCCTATGGTTAGATTTGCGATATACTTGGAAGTCACTCAGAGGCAATCTATTAAGTGAGTAATTATATAGTTATGATACGCCTGTCCTATATTTTTTTCAGACGCTGTAAAATACATTGCTAGTCACTCTAAAACAGCTAAAAATGAATTTGTTTTTTTCTACTCTATTTAAAGCAGGGAGTTTATTGGTTTCGCTGTACAACTTCGATACACCTAAAGGCATACGTCTATAGGTGCGCATCCTAAATCCTCAATGTAGCAATATTACCATGCGAAAGAGTGCTAAAATGACTAGAAAGCATACTTTATATTGTTAAAGCTTAATTGTAGCAATAAAGTCCTCTAGATATTTTAACTTCATTGCAGATGAGCAATATGTTTGGTCGCTAGAATGCATGCATATAGATGCATTCTTATTCAAAAGTAATTATATTTATTATAAAGATGTCCTTTTAAAACAATAATAACATCTATTTATCGCAAACTTTAGCACTCAGAAACAGACAATGTAAATACTATGTCTCGCGGTGTCTCTCGTCAATAATACATACGTCACTTCTGGCTCAAATACCCTTCTTTTCCGTCGGTTGTTAATTAGCCCTCAGGATAATGGATCACAGATAAAAAGGCTGACAAATTAGCTGAATACATCTATATTAAGAAGAACAAAACGCCCCATGATAATAATAGAATGGTGGCGACATATGATGTGATAGACGAAGTTTTGCATTAACTGGGTTTCAAAACAATGGAGCTTTTTTCACGAACCAACCTCAAAGTTCGGGGCTCATCTATCCGTGCGTTAAGTCTTATTTAGTATATATACATATATATTCACCTACATACATGGTATGACGATGTTGACATAATATCTTGTTTGTCCACATTAATAGTATATAGTATATAAATACACATTTTTAATTTCCTACTGGTGAATGTGTACCATACGATATTATTCACTTATCTGGCCAAACTACCAAACTCAAAATGATTCCATTTCTTCCTTTTATCCTGGAAATATTTTACAAAAGTGCTTTGCCAGAAGTCGTCAAGAAAGTTTTGTAGTCCACTTTGCAGGGGAAAGTTTTTTCACAATTGCTCTAGAAAGAATATGTTTGTTGATTTTGCTATACTAAATTATAATTCAATTCAATACTTAAATCGCATAAAACCGCAGTTTCGGCGCAGGCCACCTCTTTTAAGTACCGAAACGTGTTTTAAAGTTTAACTCGAAGGCGTAGTAGCCACGTAGACACTGATGTGTGAAATACTAACTCTATAGTAAAAGTTTAGTGCAAACCAATACTGTATGTATTTGCTATAAGTTTAGTATTTACAAGAGTGACAATACACCAATTCAAAATGTCATCTGATTAGATATAGTTAAGTTTTGTTATTTAAGAACTAATGCTTATCAGTACCAATATATAATGTATAAGCAAAAATATATACAATAAAACAGGTAAAACAAATGCATAATTCATTAGCATAATTGTACATAATTTTGCTTCATAAATGAATAAAATGCAACTAGCAAATTTAGGTTAAAGGGGTGGTCTTGCCCTCTCCTCCTCAAATTGTCTAATTCCACATGCCTATGTTAATATCAGAAGAAAAATAAATTAATACACCAAAATGCAACAATGCAGACTTAGAAAGCTAAAATGTCATTAAGGGGAGCTTTGAGGTCCCTAAATCATATTCAAACTCGCCGTGAAATGTCCATGACCATAATTCAAACTATATAAGTTCCAATTCAGAAGACGGGTATAATCAAATTTGAAGGACTCTCTGACGTAAGTTTTTGTCTTCAAATTTACACAAGGTACAAACACAATTGAAATTGTCGATGTCAAAAAACGTGAGGAGAGTACCTTTAATAGACGACTGTTCTATATGGATTGAGAAGCTTCAGAAATTGAACAAAATGATGGATGATTAACAAAGATGACATTACCGAAACACGCACTTTGTAAAATGGAATCCTTTTCTGTCTCAAAATGAGATTTAATTCCCATAATTATTTGAACTTTTGTACGTCAAATGAACAAAACATGCTATTGGGAAACGGCATGTTTCAATAAACGCACTGTAATTGAATTGAACGGCAAATCCATAGTCCTAATATCGTTATCTTTACCAGAAATTATCTTTTCTATTTTGACCAGGCTTCACTTCTCCGATTTAAAGATGTAAGTGTACAACTCGAATTCAATTGCGAAAGAAATTATTCCAAACGGCACTATTCACGGAATTCTGATGAATAATAAACGTTAATATGTAAACAAGAGAACTACATCACGATTCCAATGCTCGCTTTTTTCAAGCATTTCGTAGATTAGCGAAGACAGGTTTAATTGTGCGTTATATATCATTGATTCAATGAGCTGCGTGTAGTTATTATACCATAATATGCCATATCAAGAGCAAATGATAGATACATGTTAATTGTAAGACTTACATAGGGGCAGTTGTGCATGTATTGTTTATGCTGTATTTTACAGCTGAAGGTTTGTTTGAAAGTACATATAAAGCAATTAATTCAATACAAGTTATGTTTTTTTACAGATGGAGCCTTATTTTCAATACAACAATAACCTAACTTATATCTGTATCAGCATTTATAACTACATGTATAAACTACAATATGTTGTCGTAAAATATAAATGAAGCTTTATTTTGAACGCAAAAAGTTAAGCTACAGCTGTATCTCATCATCTACATATTTAATATTACTATTTTAATAAGGGAACGCGTTATGCCATTTGGTACGCCGTATGACATTTATTTCTGTTTGAACAGGTGAAGATGTTGTAAAGGATGCATTCTTTCCAGTGCAATTCTTTTTTTGAGTGATCAACAACATTTGTGGCTTATATTATGTTATATGACAGTTAAATTTAAGGCTATGCTTAAAAGCGATACATGTATGAAAATAAAAATTGGTAGATTTATTCATTATGATTTATTACATCATGAAAGGGTCTCAAATGAATGCATGATAGTACAAAAACAACAAAACATCTCTTTATAAACAACCTGAATGTAGGACACACGAGATTTGTACCACAAACTCCTGTCCTTATTCCAAATTTAAGCTACCGTGTTGTTTTAATAGTTAGCTATGTTACGGGTGAAGGACATACATGATATTGCCGAAACTAATTATCTCCGTGTGTATGTCTGAAATGTATGCATCTCAACAGAGCTCAATTGTATTTCATTTATTATCTGAACCATGAAATAGTCTGAGCAGACACGTTGTAGAAATTAGATATTCCTTTATTTAATGGGATGTGTCTGAGCTTATTACGAAAAATGCCCTATGTTTCATTGCAATACAGACAGAGAATAGGAGTCAATGCGTTGTTGGAAACATGATGTAAAATTATACTGGGACACAGCTAGTGTGACATTTAGGTGTACATTAATGGATCCCGATTTCAAAGAAATATAAACGAGTAAAATTCGGTAACCAATCTCCACATTTGCGCCAAGATTTTGGTATATAACGATGTGGTAGCGAAAATTATATGTAAATAAGTAAAACGGTAGTATTTCTATCAAATTCAAATTGATATATTTACAAACAATGTTTGAAAACATATAAGGATGTTTACGCATTGAGTGTGTTCATAATAAAATTATATAAGATGAAAATGTTTGCTATTTATAATATTGGGCTTAATTATTCTTTAATATCATTGTTAATACACATGTTACTATATATAGTAACATTTTAACGTTGTCAGAATAGTCATTATCGGCGCGGCGGGACCATAATCATCAAAATTGATAATAGCCCCGGGGCTATTATCAGTCACGTGACCGATAATGACCCTGCGATTGTCCGCACGTGCAACGTGACGCAATTTCACGTTGTTGAAGATGGCTGACGGAGTAGACATGGATGAACGTACGCTCGAAAATTTAGCCAACAGGCTACTTCAACTGGATTCTGCCATCGAAAAAAATGAACATTTCACTGAGGCACAAGCCCGGCAATTCATTGAAGCAAAGAAAAACAAGGCTACGGTAACAAAAACTAGGAGTGACATGAAAAAGGTGAACGATTGGCTGAATGATGACGGCGAGACCCGCCAGATCAAAGACATTCCACCAAAGGAGCTAGATATTCTTCTATCCAGATTCCTGCTCAGTGTCAAGAAGACCAAGCTTTCGGCAGAGGCGAATGGCCCCGCTGCAACCAACTTCGAGCCATCTACCCTGCGTGGCATCTTGTAAAGTGTAAAGAGACACCTGTCCGAGAATGGTAGGCGTATTTCTGTTTGTTATTATTATCTAAAACAACTTAAGTTAATATATAAACTACTTAATAGTTATATATTTTATAGTTGCCTATAATTTTATGCACAGACTTTGATTATTTTAATCATAATCAACTCGTTTTGCAGAGTACGAAGGCGATGTCATGGGCGGAAAAGAGTTCAAACTCACACGGGACACGCTAAAAGCGAAATGCGTGGACTTGAAAGAAAAGGGACTTGGCAACAAAAAACAGAGAGCCGATCCCTTCACTTCCTCAGAGATTCAACAACTCTACGAAAAGGAACTTCTTGGAGCCGGTAAGTTGGCAGTTAATTGATTGTTTACATATCACTAAGCAACAAAGACAAGGGAGACAACTAAAGCACAAAGAGAACGATATAAGCCGGTCCCCGGTATTCAAAAAAGCCTACCTTGATAATATGTATTGCGTGGTAATAATGAATAATGGGTAATTATTATTGTATGACGAAATTCATGGATTTTATGTCTGTTATTTTATATTTCTTTAACCTAATATATATTTTATAAACATTCATTACTATATTAACGTAGAAAAAAGAAATCTATATGCATTTAGAGTGAGTTTACAGTGCAGTACATTGTTAAACAGTAGAGAACATTATACAACATAATAATCAAGCACATTTTAACTGTGTAATTGTTTCAAATGGTATAAATTTCGAATTAATTACAGCCTCTCCAATTTCCCTCACAAATACCATTTGGCTTAACAACACCATGCACCTTGGATTGCGAGGAAGACAGGAGCACTTGACCATGTTGTGGGGGAACTTGGAATTAAGCCAGACCTCCGATGGTGGGAGTTACTTGGCCTTCGCGGAGAGGGCGACAAAAACAAGAAACGGAGTTGCTGGTGACCACAGGCAATATGTACCTAAGCTCTTTGAACAGCCAGGTAACCAAGTAAAAATAGCATTGTTATAAAAAGGTTATTTTTTCTATTGTTAACAGATGATGTTCATTTATTGCAGTTATTAGCAAAACTTTTTAAATTAAAATCCATTTAAAATAAGAATTCAAATGTTGATTTTGTAAAAAAGAAATAAATATGTGATTGAGTACTCTAAATGTGTTTTAAAATTATTTGCAGGAGACCCGAACTGCCCTGTAAGGTTATATCAGCTTTACAAGGAAAAGAGACCACCTCAGATGTCCGCCCCAGAAACAAGGTTTTATGTAGCCCTGAATCCAAATTTTGGAAAGGGAAAAGAATCAAATGATCTCTGGTTCATCAACCAAAACCTGGGAAATAATAAATTGGGACAACTGGCCAAAACCATGAGTGAGCAGGCTGGATTTCAGGCTAGGCATGTTAATCACTCTGCAAGAAAAACATGCATTACAAATTTGCTGGATGCCGGTTGTTTCCCCACTGAGGTGGCACAGCTGACTGGTCACAAAAATCTGATGTCTCTAAATCATTACCATACAAACAATCCAGAACCAGAACCAGTTACTAACATGGAGGAATTTGATGATGATGACAATCAGGAACTTGTAGCAGCATCCCAGGAAATTGAGCAAGCGCTATCCTCCATCCAAACATATGAAGAGATTCCTGTAAGAAAACCAACACATGATGAAGCTGAACAAGTTTTAGACCTTCCCATTAAACAAACCCCAGGTGGAACACTGACCCTGCAAAAAATTATGAAGGACACTCAGTCACTGTTTAATGGCTGCACCTTTAATGGGCCTATCAGCATTAATTTGAGAAATTAGGAACCATACAGTATGCATGCATAACTGGTACTGCCTCCTTAAGTTGTAGGCACTGGAATGAGTGAACAAAGTTATTCTGCATACATGTTTTATTCCATTCATCCACTGTTATTATTATATTGTTTTTATTTCACATGTTTTTGGGTTGAAAAATGTTCTTTTATCTTCACTTCCTGTGAAATAAATGTGTGCTACATGTATTTTATTTCAATTTGCTTTTCCAGTATCGGCATATCGACATACTACTGAATACTTGAGTCAAAACATGTGTATTAAACAGTTCAATATATGGCCGCGCGGGGCCAATGAGTGATAATAGCCCCGGCATATCGATAATGGCCCTCGGGCTAAAGCCCTCGGGCCATTATCCACATGCCGGGGCTATTATCACTCATTGGCCCCGCGCGGCCATATATTAATCTCTAAATAACATACTGAACCGAGATGTCTAGTTGGAACACGCATATTTGATCAAGTTCTGTCACTTTCAGATTCATTCTATCCCACGCCTTTTTGCAGTAAATCAGCAGACCTACCTGTTTCACCTGTGCTGATGGTGAGCCGAATAACACGAACTGACAAAGCGATGCTCCCCGTCCAACATGCATTACAGAAATGCAGTACTCGAATGAATCGCATTATATGAGCTTTTTTCATGATAAAGCCTTAGTTAATGTTTAGATATACTTCAATCTTAGCCAGTGGTTAATTTCCATGAAAGGACAATTCCTTTCAAACACTGTGTATAGCTTAAAGCGACAGTCCGCAAAAGTAACCGTATTTCAAAAGTTTTTAATAAGTTCCACATTGTTTCAGACCGACTGAACCGCAATTATTTTTTAAAAAATCGCTTTAATAACTTAGATTTAACAAATTGAAAATTGCCGAAAGTTGCTATTTTTAGACGGCAGAAGAGAAAGTAGGTCTACGGTTTTTCCAACTACTCTTGGGGGCGATACTATTTCCCGGTCCCGGTCTCATCCGGTCCCGGTCTCCTCCGGTCTCTGTTTTATAGTAGCTATCGGGCGTGATCAAAAAGGTGTTAATGACCGCGGGGGGTAATAGGATTACAAAAGATTACAGTTGATTAAAACATTAGATATTTGATGATAATTATGTCACTATTTATTTCAAATTTTATATCAATAAAACATAAAATAAATTTAGGCAAAGATAAAAACATGAAATATGCACATGTACTGAAATTAATGTCATGAATAACAAACACATTCAGTGTGGGTTTTTTTCATATTAAATTCAGTTATAAGTAAACTATTGATAATAGTAATACAAAAAATAACAATGCTTGACTACATGTAAATCAGATATGAGTCGGATATGCAAACATGGAATTTTTCAATTGTAATCATTTATGCTTAAAAAAAATTATGTCGGGGGGGGGGGTAAACATAAAAGGAAGAACAATAACATAACATAATTTAAAAGGTGCAATTCTAAGTTATTTCATACTCTACATAAACATAAACATCAGCAACACAATCCGTTGCCTGGGGCCATAAGTTATGAACCGGGAATTATGAGACCGGATGAGACCGGATTTTACGAGGAGAGACCGGGAAATAGTATCGCCCTGCGCATGCGCAAGAACTTTGGAATCCCACTGTTTTTTCTATTTATATAACCGTTAACTCTCGGGGGCCGATAGTTAAGAAGAGATATTGAAAATGACACGAAAAACTCATTTCTAGGTCGATTTGAACCAAAATTTTTTTGGATTCGTCAGTCAGGAATGCTTATCAACACATAGATGAATTTTATTTTTTTTTCATGGCTAATTTGCCCGATTTGCGGACTGTCGCTTTAATATAAGCTAATTGTGCAGTATTCGTCTTTGTTTCTTGAGTTTATTGGGTACATTATCTCAATAAATCAATATATCTGACAACCAAGAATCAAGCTCACTCTTCCTTAAATTTGAAAAGAAAATAATGATGACGTTTTACTGCTTTATCTTAATATATTCATTTCCTTTTCTTTAATGAACAAACATATTTAAATTTCATCGAAATAAAGCAATGGGGACTGCGTAGGAAACATTTGTCATTGATAAGATTTATCACTTTCGACACAAATTACTTAATGACACTTTAAAAACACTTTTGAGATCCCAGACAGATAAATGATCTGTCGTTATTACGACAATTTATAAGAACCTTTACTTAAATGGCAGATATATGATAAATGTGCTTTGGACATTGATATATTTTGGTACATCTAAAAGATATATTTTAGGAAGTGCATTTTGTGACTATTTCTGATTTATCTCTCTTAATACACTACAAATTATACTATATAAGCATTCTATAATTAATGGACATTTTCAACCTTTAAGTTCTATTTTTGAATCAATATGTGCATCTTGTGTAAAAACGGCCATGTGCCTATTTGTGCAAGCCACGTCAGCTTAGGATCATAGGATAGCCCTGAGTAATCACTTGCTAAGAGCATTATCCGAATCATTAAACATAGAAATTTTATATTGACAAACAAAAGCACAGATACCGTGTTTACTTTTGGTACTGACTTATAGATCATATATATATGACTTTAACACGACAAAGAGTAGCTTCACGTAGATTAGAAATAGAAATGGGCAGATAGCAAAAGCCCCAAATAATACCAAGAAACTGACGAAAATGCCAACTTTGTAATACACTTGAACATGAATTCCATTTTTTCTTAGAATGTCCAATATACCATGAATTAAGACTCTTATACATTGGCGCAATCCAAACATTCCCAAATTCATCGAGTATAGCGAAAATGAAACTACTATTAGAAAACTATGTTGTTTTGTCTATAAGGGCTTTGAAATACGTCAGTATATATTGTACTCTATTTATCATTATCAGTATTATAAGCAAATGTGTTATAACTTTACTTTGTTTATACATTTTAATTGATTTTGAAAGTTGTTCTATTTTATACTGTACATGTTTATATTATATGTAGCTCATGGGTTGTAGGTTTATAGTTAATAAAATCTTCTTCTTTTCTCTATATAAAATCATTAATAAATTATTGCGTATTTGACGCGATACGGGGACAATCGCGGCTAATATTAGTTTCCTTTCTTTTGATTGGCTAAAAAACTCGCCAAATCTAGGATTTGAGAAATGGACCATTTTCATTGACTGTGGAAACTCGCCTTATTTAAGAAATATTTTCGTTTTCCGACTGTTCTGAAAATGTTTGTGCTTTATTTAAACCTATTTCGAATTACTAGCCTATTAAATTCTTCAACCCTTATGTACGGTTTGATATAGCAGTTGTATTGAACCTGTTCGTCGTTTTAACGACTATAATGTTTGTGTACACCGAAAACTTGACGACGAAGGTGAAACATTTGACGTTTGGGCATACGATTTACGAAATAAAGACGAAAAGACATGCTTCCATAGAGTGTACGGCACTTTATTCATAAGTATGTGCAATGTTACTAAAGGATGCATGTCAAAATCAGCAAAGTCAAGTCTAGAAAATTAGACTCAACGAATGAATCGGCGATTAGCAGGTTTCAAATATAAATTTGGTGTAAGTTATTAATATGTTTTTAACCAAAATGTCGACGCATACGTACTTGTAAATTAATGAAATACTTATTAATTAGGTGATTTCATATTGGCCTAGTTATTTGTCCTCGGTGAGCTCTGACAAATAACTAGGCCTATATGAAATCACCTTATAAATAACCTTATCTTATTAAATGGTACAAAGCAAACTGTAACATAACACGTATCATTCAAGAACATGCAGAATATGATTTAATCAAAGTATTTCATTTTAATACTGTAGCTCGGTATTCTTTAAAGCATGTTTTTGTAACGTAACGGAAACATGCCGGATTTGCATGCGTGACGTCATGATTCCCTTCTACGGCAATGCTTTACGAAACGCATTTGACATTCGTGAACTCACAGTGTATCATAATTCATTTTTTAGAATGTTCATGTGTATATATGCTTCAAAGAGATACCACAAAGGTTATTATTATGCGTGTGCTTGTTTTCACACTCTGAACACAAAAAAGGCATAGAAATACGGAAGTTTCATTTCACATTTTAAGTTTGTCGTCATGACTTTAACCAGCTCATTAAACTTCTAACAAACACATTTTTACATAATGTGGTTTCATGTTACTCGGGAAAATACTGATTATACAAAGGATCGAAATCAAGAAGGCGCCAAAGACATTTACAGCCTGACATATTTCTTCCGGTTTTGAAATGGATTGTGAAATAGAATATTTTAATGGAACGGAAAAAACTTTTTTTATTGTTTTTTTCCAGAATTCTCTCCAAGGCATTAATTTCCATGAAATAAGTATTTTAAGTCTAAACTCAGTTGAATACAGATCAGGTGAATCCCTTCAAAAGGCATGTTAACGTTGTTAATTTTTAATCTCTTGAGTAGGATGTTGACATATTAGGGTAACTTTATTGAAAAAGCAGATAATATTTGACAGAAAAACCCGGGAACATGAAGTAATAATATCAGGGAAAATACTAGAACACCGGAGGATATATCCTCCTGAAACAATATTTATGCGAAAAAAACTATCGAAACAAGCAAATTAAACACAAACCTGTTTTAATGGCACTGGGTAAACGCTAAAAACATAGAACATAAAATCAAAAAATCACAAACAAGAAACATAGAAAACAGCACAAAACTCCACAAACAGCACATTGCATACATACTATTATCAAGGATTGTTAGGTACCGCCATGGAACAGTCAGTAAAATGTGAATTAACTGGGGTGTTTAACCAGTTTAAGTGCACAAACCTCACTCTTATCCCAACAATCCTAAATAAAGAAAAAAAAACGCAAAAGGTAAATCTTATCAAAGTATGCATTAACTTAAAACGCATACAGAGCATGAAAATGAACACAATTTTCGATTAAAAATTTCTTAAACTGCAAATACAAATGAAAATGTCGATGTCTGATTAATACTTATGTGGAAAACTACAGAAACAAGCTCAGTAGCAAAACGTTTAAACATAATCCCGGTTTAATGGCACTGGGTAAACGCCAAAGACATAAAACACAACAACGAATCACGAATGTTTTGCGTTAATACAGCGCCAGAAAAGTTAAACAAATGATGTATGATTAGGAACGAAATGATATCCTGAACACGCACATTACGAAATCGAACCTGCTTTCAGTCTCAAGAATAAACTTAATTTATGTAATTATTTGAATTTCCGTGCGTGAAATGGACAGAAACTGACATTGTGAATGCATGGATTAATGTGAGCTTCAAAACCATTGACATTTTCTTTTTAACAATGACCTTTTACCATCTTTAACAAGATTGAACCGGCTTGCCGTTTCTGATTATACACTGACCGAGAAGGCCTAAGAACATTGTTATTTCTACTTTATGTTTCATTTAGAATCTTATCTGGACTTAAGATTGAAAAGGTAGGATCAACTTTTCTTAATTGTTCGAGTTATTGCTTCACTTTTTAAAGGCAATTAAGTTATGTGTTATCAAGAATCTAACCTTTGCCTATTTTTTGTGATGATCAAAGTTTGTGTGTTCAAATATGTATGGGTTCAGTGAAGAAAGTGTCTTATGAGATGTGATTGTTTCTATGAGCAAGTATTGCCATATTGTACTAATTAATATTAAAAGATCACTATAAAGGCGCAAAAGTTTACATCTGTAAATGCACATAATGTATTTTATAGTGGAAGTTGAAGTTGAATGCACACCAGTAGCTAAACATTAATAACAATTGTTGGATTTTGAAGCTATACCTAGAAATAGCATACAGCAATTGTGAAAAAATACATAATTAGTTTAGCGATTTTGCATAGCTATAAACATAATAATAATAAGAATCATATGATTTAGATGGAAAACGGACCTTCTTTAGTAATATTTTTTATTTTAGTATCTACACAAAAAAAAAAAATAAACGTATGACTTGCTGAAATATTACCATATTATCAATAGAGCCACTGCTTATTCCAATTAAATTGTTATTAAACATTGCGGTATACATTGCCATATATTTTTTACAAATGTGCGGAGTGACATTGTTTTATTACAAATGTGTAATACAGAAAAAAAACGCAACGATTATATTAATTCGGAAGTAGAAATAGCATGTGATATATGCATGTTAGAAGTACCGAGTCTGCAAGTACAAGTATCTTGCATACGTATTGAAACGGTTAAGGTGTGTTATTCCCCTGTTAGATATATTAATATAGAGAATGAGTATCTGTCAACTCTCCTTCTGATTGTGGATTAGCTAAAACTAGATGAGATATCCAGGAACTTATGGAGAGGGAAACCATGGCATAAAGTAATTATGCCCCTTGCATTTTTCAAAATACAAATATGATAACTTGTTAGCCAGACAGTGACCATATCTCTTATTGTTTTGTCTACCAAATTTAAGCAGCAGTTAGATACTTAAGTATGACATAGATATTTCCTATTATTTATCGCATTCTATGAGCTTTTTTGGCATGATTGAGCCTATATTCAAGTTTAGATATGTGTAGCAAGGTGCATATTTCAGTATTTTATCAGTTTGTGTGTTTGGTATGGTTCTATATCGTATATTGTTTTGTATTGTTTGTGTATCGTCGTGTTTAGTGTTGTGCTTCGTGGTTATTGTTCTCTCAGCGTTACTGTCCGTCAATGTCCGTCAATGTCCTTCTATGTCCCTCAATGTCTGTCTATGTCCGAGTGCGTCAGAGCGTGAATACTGGTTATGCGAGTTTGTCTAAATTTATAAGAGTGATTAATTGGGTCATAAGTCCTTTTCCCTTTTTTCCTGCTTCATTGCACATGCCCTAATTTACATATACACATATATCATTCCGTTCTGAATCATCATCGACGCAAGTCAAGATTGCAATTGTAACAGTTGTTACTATATTCGCTCTTATCTTTGAGCTGAAATATTTAACTCGTTTATTTAATATTCGCTCTTATCTTTGAGCTGAAATATTCTTTCATATATAATTATTATTTAGACGTACCTGGTAAGTTTATTACTCATAGTTCTTAGAATGTTTTATGTATTTAACCGCGAAGTCTCCCTTGATATATTTACCGATCACTGTCCATTGTCTTTGTAGTTTGTGTTATTAATAATATGATTATGTAAGCATATACTTTTATATGATTTAGGTTTCATTCGACAACGTAAATAAATATTCGAACTCTGAAGTTGAGTGGTTTCGTCTTTGTACACCCACACTACATATGTTTCATGCTTAGCCAGTAGTTAATTTCTATGAAAAAAAAAATCATTTTCAAAGTCACTGTTTAGCTTGATATGAGCTTAGGTACAGGAATCGTCTTTGTTTCTAGAGTGTATTGATAACATTATTTAAATAAATCAACAAATAATCTGTCAACCAAGAATCAAGATCACTCTTCTTTAAATCTGAAAAGTTGAGATGACATTTTACAGCTTAATTAAAATTGATTCATTTACATTTCCTTTATGCACAAACATATTAATATTTCATCAAAATGATGCATTGTCTACCTATTTTTCCACGTGATGACTGCGTGGGTAACACTTCTCATTGAAAATGGCTTTAAAGTGATTGGGTAGATTAATCATGTAGGACACATATGTATTGTTGACACTTAAAAAGGCTGAGGAAAGAAAACACTTTGAGAATCCAGACATGCAAATGATCGATCGGTTTACTTTCACTGCAATGGCAGAGATATTATATAAATGAGCTCCCAGTTTATAACTTCATCCGCCTAAACAAGAATTCTTAGTAACACATTATTAAGTAATTTAATACCATTCGAGAAAATACTCAGTATACAACAATTCGAAATGGAGGAGGCGTCATGGACATTATTCTCAGTACAGGTCTGTATATTCTTCTGGCTAAAAAATGGTTCGTGAATTGAATAGTCTAGATATAATACCACAGCAAAACCCTTCGTCTTGTGTTTCCCGAATGCTTTGTAAGGCATTTTATTTCAATGCAACTCCTTACTTACAACCAACTGACATTTATGGTATTTTTCTAAGTGGATTGAGGAGATTTATTTGTGCGTATGTGCTAACGTGCGTGCATGTAGGCCCTTGTGTATAAGTCAGCGTGTGTATTTAATATATGCGTATGTGTTATCGTACGCGTGTGTATGCCATGTGTGTAAGTTTGAGTGTGATTTTAAACTAGGCGTATGTATTAACGTGCATGTGTGTATGCCCATGTGTGTAAGTCTACGTGTGTTTTTTAAGCTAGGCGATTGTGTTATCGTATGTGTGTGTATACCCATGTGTGTAAGTATACGTAAGGTTTGTAAGCTATGCGTATGTGCTAACGCGCGTGCATGTATGCCCATGTGTGTAAGTCTACGTGTGTTTTCTAAGCTATGCGTATGTGTTATCGTATGCGTGTGTATGCCCATGTGTGTAAGTATGCGTGTTTTGTTTTATTTATGCGTATGTTTTATCGTACGCGTGTGTAAACCATGTGTGTAATTTTACGTGTATTTTTCAATTTGTGCATATGTGCTAACATGGTTGTGTATTTGTCCATGTGTGTAAGTTTTTGTGTGTTTCTCCATTCGTGCGTTTGTGCTTAAGTGCGCGTATATATTTTTGTGTGTTCACCCGTGTGTTGTACTACATTTCCTTCTATGTTTACCTGTTTCACGGCTAAAATTAAATGAAAGCATAAAACACCTACATTTGGTCTGTATATTTGTCGACGTTATAGACAGCAAAGAAATCATTTATTATTGAAAATGGCTTTAAAGATATTGTGAAAAATTGTTATTTTGGACACAAATTACTCAAAAACATTGAAAAATGCATAACACAATTGGTCCATAGCTGAGGAAAGAAAACAAAAGTCAGCACCCAGACGGCTAAACGATATTTCGGTATTACGACATTTTATAACTACATCCTATTAGAATGGCCGATATATATGATAAATGTGTAATGGACATGGGTATATTTTGCTACATCTAAAATATTATATATTATACATTTTATGTAGTGCCATAGTGTGGCTATTCCTAAGTCAACAAGTGCCTCTTGTATAAAAAGGGGCAACTGCTCGCACATGATTTCACAAAACAAACTGTTTCGTACGAGTCGCATCAACTTCACCATGGAATGCCCCTGAGTACTTACTGGCTTATGGCATATTATTCTTAATACTACTCATAGAAACTGTATATTGCCAAACAACAACACAGAGAAGCATAGAGTGGCCATAGATCGCTCACCTGAATTCACAAAGAAGTACGCTTTGAACTATCTTTGTCGGAGGACACCTTCCGTCTATAGCAGGTTGACAGGACAAAGTGAACAGGATAAAAATACTGGACATAATGGCAAATCACTGGCGGTTAGTATCTAATGGCAGACAGACGCAAATTTTATTAAGACTTGTACAATATACATCGTCTCCGTAAACATACATATTTCAATATAACATGTCAACGTGTATATACAACATGTAATGGTAAATACGTTTTTTTATGGTACGCATGATATAACTTTATCAGTGAGTTGTTACTGTTTGACGCTTGTGGTTTCAATTGTAAACACATTTTACAATCATTTTTGGTACATAAATGCAGTACTTTTATCGCAATGCTCCAAGTTTATGACTTAATTCTCATTAACTTGTATTCTAAGTAACACTCTATCAGGTAATGTGGCTTTAATGTTTCTCGAGAATATCGTCATTATACAGCAAATCGAAATAGAGAAGGCGTCATGGATATAATTCTCAATACAGAAACAGTATATTCTTCCTGTAAAAAATAGAGTGGGAAATGAATAGATGATTTATAACCACAGCAAAACCTTCATCTTGTATTTCCAGATTACAATGTAAGGCATTCTATTTTGATAAAATTCCTAACTGACAGCTGAGAGATTATACAAGTATTGACCTTATGGCTTTGAAGCATGATTAACCATTGCGACAGCGGTATAAAATCTCGCTAAACAGCTGAAAAGTCCACACTATATTTATAACGTTATGAATTATAAATAAATGCATTATTTTACTTGTTTAATGATATAAGTTATGAAAACAAAAACACTATTTTTTTAGTAAAGAAAAACATTAAACATTGGAGCATGAACTTATGTTTTATATTGCAGGTTTCAGAGACCCAAACATTTTCAACAGTAGTTAAATGACAAGCATCAGGTTTATTCCACACAAACACAGAAAATATATCGCGTAAAAAACATAAACTTATCAGAAAGTGCTACCTGTTTTAAAAAAGAAAATGCGTATTGTGTTGTCTACGAAGGTCTGTTTCTCTGAGCATGACTATCTTGTTGCATACCAAAACAGTCCATACACATATTGTTATAAAAATAATAAATATACAATTAATAAATGCAATGTCGTTAAAGGGATTCGCTCATTTTTTTTGTAAAATGCACTTTCTTGTGATACGAAATTAAGTGTGGCAAATCATTTGCAGTGTTAACAAAGATATCAAAAGCTGGTACCCTTTGAAGACCACAATTTTCATTAACGCTAATGGTCTCTTGATAACGGTTTTGATGTTGCGTCATTGGCAGATTTACATTATCACGAGATGTTTTCAATTTACGGTTAATATATTAATTACTTATGTATACTTATGTCCTTCTTGCCCAGATGCAAGCTACAAGAAAGTGTATTCCATGTCGGATATACATAATTCCAATAATGAAAACCCGAACTTGGAAGACAGAAAGTAATGCATTAAAATAAGATTAAAGTCTAACAGGATTAGCTAAATAGTAACGACTTAGAAAAATATTTGATTGTTTTTTTATTAAAGCACCGATTCTTAATAGATAGAACATTATAGACATATGGGAAAATAAAATTTATCACTGTTTACAATCGTATTTGTTTATCAATACTAGGCTTACCAGAATATCCAGACGATGAAAAAAAGTTAAAACTGAAATCCAAAATTGACAATAATTTAATAAAAGCAGAAATACAAAAAGCAGCACAAAGCACATAATATTGCAAATATATCAGAGTAAAAGGTGACAAACGGAAAGCAACACCCACTTTTAGAACAAAATTAATATTGGATGTTGAGCATTATAAACACTTCATAATTACCTATTAAACGAAGAGGAAGAGGAAGACGTAAATTTTATGTAAATTCTTTAACCAAGACATTTACAAATACTAGTATACGAAACTATCAAAACAAAACAACATTAAAGTTTAAGCATTCTAAAAAAGGAAAATGAATTGAGATTGAATATACATATTGCTTAAAGTGTTATTTTGCAAGAAATACAATTTATATGATTATAACAGGTTACATTAAAGAGTTAACCTTCACTTGTATAATTTTGACGTTGTCCGGGTATTGGCCATTGTGTTTGCATATTGCGAATGCATGTAAGTAGTGATTCTTTCCCTGCTAAAATAAATGTTTGTGTTATTTCGGTCGATCCCAGGATGCGGTTTTGGGTTGAGATTGTAGATTGCTTTTATTGACAGGTTGAAATTCAAATATGGAGGTACTTTTTGTCAATGGCTTGCCCCTAAAGACTTCTCTTGCAAGGCTCAGCTTCCAATGAAATGTTAGTGTGTCGCCTGCAGGGTTTTGGTCATCGTGTCAAGTGAAATGGCATTAATAGCTCAATTGTAGAGTCTTGTTTGTTTTAAGTTTTTCATAAAACTGAATTAAAAGCCATAGAAAATCAGAGCGTAGAAAAATGCCGGCTTCCTGTTACGGCAACAATGGTGAATGCAGCGGGTTATGATTCATATTTGACTTTAGCGGCGTAAATTAAAACCAATATACATCCTTTTATACAATAATTGTACTTTTTTCTCTGATTTAGATATCATGTAGAAAATTATTGCTAAAATAAGTGTTTTCAAATGCTTTATAATGAAAACTAATATTTGGTCCAAAAACATGAATGGACCCCTTTAAAGGAACTCGCTAATGTTTTTGTAAAATCATTTTTGTGTAGCGTTAACAACTGTTGTGTAATTGGTTGATACCATTATCACATGATGTAATCAATGTATTATTTAGACTTTAAAATAGTCAGCACTTTGATAAAGTACGCGTTGCCTATGTGGTTAAAGCGTCAGGGGTTTTTTTAAGATTTTTTCTTGACTTCACCGGTGTGAGTTTGCAACACACTAAATCCCAAATTCTTGTTTATACTTTAACTGTATTTCTCTGCAATTTCGATATGAAAGAGTAAACAATTGATAAATGCTTTACTAATTTTTGGTCCCAAGACAGGAGTCAGTACCTTCGAACTGATTTTGCTTCATAGATTGTTTATCTATTCAACTTTGAGTCTAAGACATAACAACAAATAATAAACATGAACATGTTTGAACAGGATTGAATGGCATTAACTAGTTTACACTCAGGTAATTCTTCATTGATGATTGCCGATGTTTTCAGTTAATATTTCTACTAGTTGTTATTTCCAGCAAAACACTTGTACTAAATGGATACAATGCAGCCTAAAATCATAGGCCTCAAGTCATTGGTCTTAAATCATAGGCCCTCTATTATTTGGCCTGGCGTAGGTCCAGAATTATGTGATGTTGCTGTTCGTACTACTTACATGCTAACGCAGGAGTTCATAAGCTGAATCTGCTGGACAATCGAAATTACCAACCGAACGTATTAAAGAATGTTTTCTGAACAATTGAACCAAAATCTAATTTACTATGCTCATCTATTTTATCTCGTAGTTTTCAGTCCAAGATATGCACTGAACGTATGAGACTTCAATCGTTTTGTATTGAACTCTGTACACAATGCATGCTTTAAGGTTTCTTCAGCCTTGTGTCCATTTAAATTCAGTATGGTTCTGCTTTATTACTATTGTCCAGAATTTGAAACCAGTTGGCCTTCAAACTGCCATTTGTGTTTATATATAAAAATAACTTTGGACTGAACTCATTGCATGCCATGTGTCTTTCTTTTGTCCGATGGGTTGTTTACTGAAGTAGCCGTTCTTGGTTTCCTTCAAAGATCTCTAGAAAATGTAGAATGTAGAAAAGTCCTTACGACTTTGTTTTGACATGTCGCTTGCCAGAAAATATTTCAGACATAACATAATTAAAATATTCTCCAGGATAATGTCGTGTTATTTCCTTCAAATAAGAGTGGGCAAGAAGTGTGAACGCATTGGTATTAGTTCAGAAAGTAATTCACACAGTGACATGAATAAATCATCATATTATCGGAAAGGTAAATGAAAGTATTTCAGCTTTCCAACACATCAATTAGCTTCATGTAAATAAGTCCGAGACCAAAGTTTGTCTTTCTTTTTAAATTCCATATGCTGATTTCCTAAAATCAAATTGCGTGATATTAGCTTAAATATATATGTGTATGGTAAAAAAGGTAATAAATATGGATGCAAACCAATATTCGAATATTCGATCGAACGTTTGGTATTCGAATGTTAATATCGGTATTCGAAAATTCGATGATTATTGTTTAATAAATAAAATAATAAACCGTTTGACTACAATGAAAACTGGCTATAACACAAGTGACACCAAACAAATTTCAATATGTTTCGGTTAATTTAAATGACCATGCCAATTAAGGATTTCCCACATCGGCCGTCACACCAATGTGTTGTCCTGGCTGCAATATTGCTAAAATCGCCTTGATGATATAAATGACCGTAGGTATAAATATGTGTTTATTTGTGCTTATGTTAAATATAGTGTCAATCAACAGGCAATCACTAGCACACCTATTTCTCAAAAGACACACTGCACGCCGGAACTCTTCCAGAGATTCCGCCGGTATATCACGCTCAAACGTGACATATATTGACTGCACTATGATATCATTCAGGTGACCGATCTCACTTAAAATCAGATATTGTGCATTGAAAATGTCGTAATCTTCTATAAGCCGGTCTGATAATTTAATGAAAAGGTATATAAAGGTTTTGGCGCCAATACTCTCATATAGACCGTCTCCGTGGCCTAGTGGTTAAGGCAAAAAGCTAGGATATCGCACGTGGACCTCTTGTATCTCACTTATTTTCTTCAAGTCTTCCAATGTCTAGATTTGACCATGAATTGCTGTCACTTCTATCCCATGTCACTTATGGCATTTAAACCCAATTTAAGTCGTGATGGCGTCACGGCGGGGTCAATACATAATGCAGCCAATTGGCACAGGCAGACCTTGATAAACTTTAATAAAAATACTCTTATATAGTGCCTGCAGGCGCATTCTGTCGATGTTGTCGATGTTGCTGATGACGGTTGTTGTTTGCCCTTTGGCGTAATGGCTCAACAGTAACAATAAGGGCCATGTCGACGGATTTGTTATACATGACATCCTATACTTCTGGGTTGCTCCGCTCGGCTGCAACATGTCCTGTTATCGTTTGCGCATTTCTGATGGCTTCAACTAGACCCCAGGTTTTGTTTTATAGCATCTAGGATAACGAATCCAATCCTGGCAACACATGCACGATAGCCACGAGACAAATGGTAAAGATAATTGATTGCAGCACTATTTGCCCCTGCTTTGGCATCAGTGAAGGTTGAGGTCATCTAAGCTATCATTGATTGTCGTATACGAACTATTGGAAGTATTTAGTGCGTCGGCCCTGGATGCCTATGGTGTTTCACAAAGCGACTGTTATTAAGTCCTATTTTCCATTTGTTCGCTGCTTACTTGATCATTCGCGAAAGCTTACTGAAACTGCATTTGGGTAGTAAACATAAACGCTAGTTCTTGACAGGTGTTCATCATGTTTTTTGGCAAGTGGCACCTCAGGAATTTTCCCGAGATGTTGAATGCTCCATCGTAGCGGTGATGACCTTTCTTACTTGGGTCGATCGGTGGTTGCGACACAAGCAATCACATTTCAGATGCAAAGAAATGCCACAAATCACAATACGCTCCACCAGTAGACTTCGAATATCGCAGCCAAGTGTTGTTACAATCAAATGAGTCTATATTTTTCGGAACTTTCCATTGATGCACCTGTATAAAGCAAAGTATCATATACTTATAGATTGAGCTACACTAGGTAATGTCAGTTAATAATGTTGCTTTCAAACAAATGTGTGTGAACTATTTTTTTGGTATTTTTATAGTTTTCTTTGTGATTGGTACCGATTCTGTTTAGAAATGCAATCTACTTTTTATTATTTTAAAATAATTACGCATGTATCTGTCAATATGCATGTATGTTTAAGAACATTTACTTATTTAAGATCGTATTTTATTTCACGAGTATCATATAAAAACATATTTTCACGTGTGGCGAAGCCACGAGTGAAAATATAGTTTTTCTATGATAACGAGTGGAATAAAATACATCTTCCACTGAAATAAACAGTGTAAGATGTTCCTGTTATGCTTATTTTCCGAGTTTTATCGAATTTTATTTTCTTAATTACCCCTTTTTTTTAAAAAAGGTGTTATTTATGCCGATACCCGTGGGGCGCCTCTCATGCAAAATTATAGCTGTCAATTTTCTTTTTCCAGTTTGTTAAGAAAGAGTTCTCTGATATTCTGTTTAATAGTTTATTATTCGCTCGTATTTTAGTGCAAAGATTTTATATACAGTTATCAATGAATTTTTATAAGCTCATGATCAAAAATAACAAAAACAAGTTTGTTTTAAGCGTTATATGAAACCAATTCACTACGCCGCCATTTTTGAATGAAAATTTGAAAGGTCGAATGTGTTGGCAAAACAATTGCGGATAAACATTGGATATAAAACATTTTTCTTAGTTTAAGAATGTGTTTCATGATACATAGATATTCAGCCATCCTACTGTCAGAATCAAGTCTGTTTTGCTTAAAGACAGGTCGATTTCCAGGTGATGATGAGGACCATGCTAATTTGTTGACATATTTAAGACGTGGTGGGGTAAAAAAAAACCAGTAAATCTGTAAATTGTATGAATTTTCCGGGAAATTTGTATTACGTATTACAGCTACAAACAGTTCAAAATACATTTGAACGATGATAAAACATTATATTCATGTTCAGACAGTTGTTTTCGTCTGTAATTTGTTCGGTTTGAAAGCAAACGTTCGAACATTAATCAGCTTCAAGATCAAGAAAACATTTTTAAAAAACGGGATAACCATTTTTCTAGTAAACGGAAGATGTTAATTTCCAAATATATCTTTATTTTAACTTCTGTAACATTTCTTTAGATTCATTTTTTTTATTTGCAAATATTTTCTGTTTCAAAAGTGAAGTGTTCTTTTTTTATCAAGGGGAAGTAACTGCAATGGATTTTAAAAGTAGTTCTGAAAGTTGATATTTGCACTCCTTATTATGCAGTGAAAACGATATTTTCGCTGTTGTTTTTTTCACTGATAAAACTCCATATTTAACTGAAAAGCATGAAAGAAAGAGCGAGTATTCGAAGCCGCATTGTTTTTACTCCAATTTCATATGTACATGTATTCCAGAGGCAGCCCATAACCACTCGGCTATCAGTTCCAATAAGATGCATGGCGATATCACCCAATCTATCTGAATTTTATACATATGATTACTTTTTATAATTTCGTCGATGTAGTTTTTGGAAGCATTTAATATCAAGTAATGTAAGGATACATTGAAAATAATATTTAACCTGGAGAGCATATGTCCCTCACAACACTAACCTACTGATTTCGGTACAAACATCTGAAATGAAATTACAGATATGAATTATTTACCTTCTTGGAAAATAAATTTCTGCACGGTATCCCATTTACTCCCATTTTTAGAGCCACATTCTGTCATTGTCATCGGTGATCTTCTTATGAAAAACATATTGATATGTTGGATGTGATTGTTTAAAGGAGACGCCATGTTTTGAATAATTCCCGCAACGAAACAGAAGGGAGGACAATTTAAGATAGTTTTACGGGCTAATGTATACGGAAAATAATAGTTGATATTACCTTACATGTACATAAAGGAGATACTCTATGCCTAGGGCATCAACAATCAATATATGTATAGGTTTCTGATTACCATTGACCTTTAAACCATATATGATTTATAAGTCCGTGATATGACAATACCTTCATGGCGAGGTTTCACATTATGAGGCCCAGAACTTGCCACACCGGATTTGAGAGATCATAACAACACATTTAGAATTTGTTCTTACTTTAATTTCCCTTTTTTAGTACACAGAATTTCACACAAAGTTATATTTCTGTATCAAATCAAATAGTTAGTGAAAAGTCAAAGTTTATATTTTATACACCTTTTTAATCCAATAGTATCTGATAAATGTAAGTGTTTAATTAAAACCATCTCTATGGTACAAATTGCGCACCGATTTATTTACTAATTATTCCCGCCAACTACTTATGAAATGCACGAGAATTGAGGGTAACTTGGAATCACATGTTAACGGAGCAATGACACCGGTGAAAGCAGTTATGTAGAACCGTAACGGTGCAAACTTATAGAGTAAAAACAAAAAGATAAACTCATGATTGAGAAATACAACGGAGCGAAAGAAACATTATACGTTATTGTGAATTAAGAAAGGTCCATGTAAATTATTTTCAAATAATTATTAAACATAATATTCCACAATGACATGAACTATCAATTATACAAGAATTTGTTTAATAACATATTCGCTGAGTTTGCGATACTTTCTAACGAATTGGCCGTCAATATACAAACATGGGACCTTCTGGCGTTCATGATTGTAAGATCGCACCTAAATATTCATAAGTGTATTGTTTATAGGCGTTAGGAACTACACAATAACAATATAGTGCCATACGAACCTTATAAAAAGATATCGACAATTTCAAGAAGATAGACCTTTGTAAATTGATTGCTCTGTTGTTCTAAACAGAGCGCCGTGAAATAGCTATAATCGGGATATTAAACCGAAGAACCCATTTGTTTCTGATAATAAGCCGTCATGATGACCTCTGCTACGGAGTAATTTGCCCCCTTCGGTGTAAGAAATATATCATTAGAAGTCAATTACTATTTGGGACATAGATAATTATGTTTTCTCTTGCAAAAAAAAGATAATTCAAAGTTAATGTTCATATAAGGCCGAATTCCTCAAATGTATTGGTAAAATTGTGGGTTCAAATTATTTGTAAATGGATTGTTTTTTCCGTTTGTGTTTTTGTAGAAGTTATTTAAGTAAAGTAATCGTGTACATACGGCTGTATCGTATTCTAGATACCGTTGCTAAGGGAACAAATGCTCTGGAACACGGAGCACTTAAAATTGTTTTGAGTAATGAAATTTATAAACAATCTTTGCATGCGAAACAAATCGTTTATACTATATACAGGGTAATGTTCATTTTAGTGTAAGATCGCATTAATGTACATCGAGTGAGCTCAAAACTCTAAACGAGGAAATGTATTGAGATCATACACTGAACCTATGTTATTTTCGTTTTATGATATACCTGTTTGAAGTAGAGAACTATCATTTTTCAATTATAAATCTCCATAGATCACAACAAAGCATGTCATAATCTCCTATCGTATGCACAAGTATATTGTAACCACGGCCCCACGACCAGTTGTGCAACTACTTAATATTATAGTCAAATATAACCTTGATTAGGCTGTATAAAAAGCAAGGAAATAATCATTCTTTAAAATGTTGTCCTTTTACCGTCATTACCTCAATTCAGGATATTTTCTTCAGCAAAAAGATCCGTTGTCTTTTCAGAGATTGATGTTGGCATTAACGTTACACTTAAAAAGAGCAATATATGTATCAACAAATAATTTGCGTTATGGAACATTTAGTAATCTGCTAAGCTTCATGTGTAATCCTTTTTTAAAGACAAAAGTAAAAAACATTTTCGTTCTCAAATTTTCCCCCAAACTATTTGTTCTGAACAAACAAATACAAATGCAAACGAACAAAGGAATGTTAACAGAACAGAACAGAACAGAAAATTTACCATTTTTAACAATTTGAAATGTACCGGCTAAAGTTTTGGCCTATGATTATTAATAATATTTGCATATATTTCCTCTATCAAATATCAGGGGTTATTTTGTTAATCTATTAAGCGCATACGCATTGAAAGGGAAATTCCCATTAAATTTCAAACAAAACAAATCTATTTTACAAAATAATCATAGATCCTTTCCCATGACAGGTCTGTTATGTGTTGGCAATGGTCGAAATAAATCAGGAAGAAAGCATGTGACATAACTTCATTAAATAACTTCCAAAATCCCGGAGTGGCAATTAGGCTTACCAAAGAAAATAAACTAAATAATGACCTTCGTTTCGTGCATATGAATATCTTTATGAAAAATATTATCCTTAACATACAGAGGCATGATGCTTTGTTTGTTAGTTTACCCATAGCTTATTTGATCTTTATTTATAAGCAAACTAATATTTTGACAATTACTGAAGGACTATATTGTGCATCTGGTGGTTTCATTCTACATGTACTATTTAACGGATAGGGGCGAGTTTACGATGACGAAAACAGCAGAACGCAGTTTCGTCACTCTCCGGCATTCACGCGTACGATATGGTTTATGAACATAAAACTAATGATACCATCATATTTACAGATTCGTTTAGACTCATAGTGGTTCCATTTTTGAAAGAATGTAGTTCGAACTATATAAGGGCAATCATCCAGCCTAAATAGGGATCTACTTAGATTTGCTCAGTCAAAATCAGATTTGCTTAGATTATTTTTTTTCGCAAGTATGTTTGGTTTCCATGTCGGTATGTGTGTTTAATAAAATGCGCACATAAAGTCTTTCGATCAGCAATTTTAGACGAATGTTCAATAATTCAAGGAAACTTCAGGAAAAAGTCCGGTTGTCAAAACATAAAATATAGGCTATACATTGAGCGGTACAAGGTCAGGGTCCGAATGACAAAAACGTGCGAACCCCACATACAAGCGTACACCACACATAGGCCACACACGTATCAAATGTATCAATACTTGTGTCCTGAATCATCAATAACATGGGAAAAATCTTTAATTGTTAACATTAATACTTTGTACCTAACAATTCTTGATAAACATACCAGATATTTATATATATATATATATATATAGTATTTATGCACTGTGCTGTTTGTAGAGTTTTGTGCTGTTCTATGTTTCTTGTTTGTGAATTTGTGTTCTATGTCTTTGGCGTTTGCCCATTGCCACTAAGCCGGGTTTATGTTTAAACGTTTTGCTACTGAGCATGTTTCTGTAGCTTTTTGCATATATATTGTCCGCTCCTGTGCAATATAATATAATCAGTGCATTATAACAAATATCCCCACCCACCGCCACTGTCGTTTCATCCGATGTTAACTTCCAAAGATATGAAAAGGCACTTGCTGATTTGTCCAACATCGTATTCAAACATGGTTTATACTCCAACTGATACTTCAACATAACGCTCAACACGTAAATAGACTGGAATTCCTCTCCAATTTAAAAACTCGTGACTAACAAACGCTAGTATCGCGTATTATCGCGAGCTATAATGAGAACTTTGTAGGTGGCAATATTTTTGTTATTGTTATTTTTCACACTCTAGTTCTATTTATCTAGCTTTAATACAGCTATACTTAGTTGTTAAAATATACTTTTCCTTGAAAATATAGAAATTAAACCCTTGAATAAGGAACTATTTTTTCTGCGCATTCATTGTTATATAGATTTAGGTTACCGTAGCTGTTCGAATTTACCCACCGTTCAGAACAACTTGAGAAGTAAAAAGAGAAAATGCTCATGAATAATCTATTTATTTAACCAGAAATGTACCTTTAAATTTATGCAAATATAAGTATTAAAATTTGACATTTAGCGTTTTATTTCGTTATGGTATGCAGTGGCAATTTTGAACTGCGCCATTGTAAACCATATCCCAAAAATATGCAAAAAGTCGAATTTGTATCCTTAATTTGACTGAAAAGACAACAGCAGGAGATCTTATGTCATTAGGATGTGCCAAAATAGAACATAGAAACTACCGATACTAACAGACAAAAAACATGTAAGCTTGTCTAGTATCATTGCTCTCTTGTGAAGGCTCATAATAAAACTACTCGTCTTATATAGCGGTAAAGTCAAAGCAATCTTATTTAATTGCTTTCCAAAATTGTTGTACACGTGCTCATGTCTTCGAATGTAAGAGTTATGTATTGATCTCTCGAATACAGATCTGTCTTAGAACTGACCCTAATCTCTGTTATAAATTTATATTAGAAAGCCTAATAACAATGTTTTGCAGTGATTCGGTTGAACATATCAGGGACATTATTTGTTTATACGGATAAAGAAGAACAGGTCGAAGTATAAAAAGTTACGCGGACAACAAAAGAGGAGTGCAAACGTTTAAACGGGTATGAGAAGAACATTAAATGTATTATACATCCACTTGGTTTACTTTGCAATAGGAAAATGTTAAATGAAATAAAAAGGCAATTTAACATCCTATCTACAAAAAGCAATGATTAAGATTTAGCATGCGTTAGTGATATGATAAAGTCGATGTATGCTATCATTTGTCAGTCGTAAAAATCTTTTTGAGACGGTCTTACCAGCTTATGTATACCTAGCGTAAACAAAGTTGCAATGAACATGTGGTAAGATGAAAAGTTGTTGATTTGGTTTGTGTTGTTTTATTCTGTTTGCAATTAAACAAACTTCGTTATTCTGTAAAACGAATCCTGCAACATCGTTTCCAACAAAGCGACGCGGGTTTTTTAATTAATTTCAACGGCATTCAGTCATTTTAAACTTATACATCGTGTTACATGTATGAATGTTACCTCGTATTTTTCGAGCGTAAATAACAGCTACGATTTAGTTGGTTGGTTGAAGGAATCAAATGGAAATTGTAAATGTATGGGTGCTTTGCGGGATAATGCCCCCGCTGTTTCTTCAATAGTAAGTTCCTCTTAATATGTTAAAAGATCTGTTTGTTGGCGTAAAAAGGTCAGTAGTTCTTTTCAATAGAGGAAGTTGCTGCAATTGATTCTAAATTCACTTGTTGGTTTTATGTAGAGCTGAAGTCGAAATCATGCTTTAAATTCCTGTAATGCTAAATTCCATCGCAAACACTAGTGCCGGTCTTTGTTTAATGAAAACGAAATCACACTCTGAAAAGATAGTGGTTGTGGAATAAAATGAAAATGTAAGTAAGATTGTAAGAATGAGTGTAGAGATAGGAAACAAATTCGGCCCATAAAATAAACCATTTTTAACAATAAAGACACTATAACTCTTGTTGTAAAGATACAAAATACAAGAAAAAATATTTTACGTTGGATACACAGACATTACAGCACTAGCTCGAAGAGCTATTTCCTTGGAAGATAATAAATAAATTCAAAATAGCTAAATGGTATTAGTAAAATAGGTCAGACATAACATGTATCATGTATATGTACGTTCATTCGTAAATGCAAGAAAAGTGATTTCTGTTAATATTTAAATAAAGAATATGGCTCAAAGCAATATTAAATTTGAATGATGTAGAAAATGTACAGATAGACAGCGTAAGCACATGTTAAAAGAAAGTGAGGCTCGCAAACGTTATTGTTCGAGTTAAACATGTGTTAGACCATGTAAGGCAATGGAAAACTAGTGGGAGTTTTAAGCTGTGTATCTATTGTGAGTGTATGATGATATGGGGCAATTGAAAATCTCGTTAATCTGTTTCAGGTGTAGGTTACTCTTACGGGAAGTATTTTTAACGGGCAGTTTTAAGTCAATAATGTATATCCATAGTGGTACATATTTTAAAGTTGTCGTCAGATGGTTTCCGACAGAGCAATTACTGAATACTCCTACTTGTCAGGAAATAATGAATGGTATTAATGAGACAGAGAAATTTTAATTCCCGAAGGAGTATTAAATATCTCCATTTTCTGTCTATCCTCAGAAAATGGACAATCCGTTAAGATACGTGTCCTCAAAGTGAAGCTTTAAATTGTAATGCACCACTCAATTGTAATCACGGCCACCCTAGGTCCGGGGTTATATCGGAGATAGCCGGAAATGGGCTGTGTTTTTACCTTCCAGGTGGCCCAGCAGTGCCGGACGAATGCGGTGGTTTTGTCTTCGCGCCAAAAATAGAGCGGGAATGGGCCTTACCTAGGATCCCTGGTGTGCGGGGGAATTTGGCAGGTATTTCACCAGCAGTTCTTCCCCGAAGGACTGGGATTTAATCCGGGCTTGGCTGGACCGACATTCAAAGTCCCCGCTATTCCTTGGACCTAGGGGGGCGGGGGCGTGGTTACAATTGACTGGTGCCTAAGTATATGTTATTGTGGATTATACGAATCATTGTCCATTCTCACTGAAGTTTTATGTTTAAAGATAAGACTACGGCTCTACAAAGAATTTTCAATAATTTTGTTTTCTTTTAAATGTAAATCTACCTAAGCCCTCAACCTAGTTTGGTTTGCCTATTTCAACTTAAATCCATACTGACTGTGGGTCTGTGACATTTATCTTATTTGTTTTTCACTGTTAATTTTAACATGTTTGCGAGTTTGTTATTTGACACAATAAAATGCCATTGTTTTGAGAAAGAAGAAAGGATTGTAGCTTGTATATCACCTATACGTCATCCAAACAAAATGATTTTATAAATTTGGATTTTTGAAAAGATGTGTGCACCGGATGCTGACAGGCATACGATCTGAAAGCTTGAGCGATTTATCCTATCGTCATGAATGCAATAATTAAGTGCTCTAAATGTTTTAAGGAGTGTTTTATTTTCTGCCTTTTTTTGCATATGATCATAAAAAGTAAGCAAAGATGATATATACATGTACACACAATGTGTTTAATGCCAATAAGTATGATTTAGCGAGAAACCTCTACATTATTGTATTATTACTGTACTTTTATCCCTGTTCTTATATCATTTGGTGACATTGACATTCTGTATCTGACAGGACAATTACGACCAACCCATATGTGCATTGAATTAGAAGGTAGATTATCATTTCACAATTTAGCACTTTTGGTATTATATAACTTACACACATTCTTACACTAATACATAGACTCAAACTTACACTCATACTCACACTCAAACTAACAATCCTGTTTACACTCATAAATACACTTCTGCTTATACTCCTGCTTACACCCATAATCACACTCCTGCTTACACTCATACGTGCACTCCTGTGTACACTCATACATACTCTCCTGCTTACACTCATACATACACTCCTGCTTTCACTCATACATACACTCCTACCCTGCTTACACTCATCCATACACTCCGGCTTACACAAATGCATACACTCCTGTTTACACTCAAACATACACTTCTGCTTACACTCATTCATACACGCATGCTTACACTCATACATACACTCCTGCTTACACTAATGCATACGCTCCTACTTACACGCATGCCTACACTCCTGCTTACACTCATACATACACTCCTGCTTACACTCATACTTACAATCCTGCTTACATTTATACTAAGACTCCGGTTAACACTCATACTTAGACTCCAAAATAGATCTCTGCTTACACTCATACATACACTCTTGCTTACACTCAATTATAGACTCAAACATAAACCCATGCTTGCACTCATACGTACACTCATACCTACATTCCTGCTTACACTCAAACTTACACGCATTCTTACACTCATACTTACATCATACTTACACTAATACTTACATCATACCTATACCATACTTACACCATACTTACATCATACTTACATCATACTTACACCATACTTACATCATACTAACACCCTAATGACACCATACTTACACCATACTTACATCATACTTACATCATACTTACACCATACGTACACCATACTTACATCATACTTCCATCATACTTACATCATACTTACACCATACTTACACCATACTTACATCATACTTACACCATACTTACATCATACTTACATCATACTGACATCATACTTACACCATACTTACACCATACTAACATCATACTTACATCATACTTACATCATACTTACACCATACTTACATCATACTTACACCATACTTACACCATACTTACATCATACTTACACCATACTTACATCATACTTACATCATACTGACATCATACTTACACCATACGTACACCATACTTACATCATACTTACATCATACTTACATCATACTTACATCATACTTACACCATACTTACATCATACTAACACCCTAATGACAGCATACTTACACCATACTAACATCATACTTACATCATACGTACACCATACGTACACCATACTTACATCATACTTCCATCATACTTACATCATGCATACACCATACTTACACCATACTTACATCATACTTACACCATACTTACATCATACTTACATCATACTGACATCATACTTACATCATACTTATATCAAACTTACACCATACTTACATCAAACTTACATTATACTTACATCATACTTACATCATACTTACATCATGCTTACAACACACTCACATCATACTTACATCATACTTACACCATACTTACATCATACTTACATCATACTTTCATCATACTATCATCCAACTTACCTCATACTTACACCATACTTACACCATACTTACATCATACTTATATCATACTTACACCATACTTACATCATACTTACATCATACTTACACCATACTTACCTCATACTTACATCATACTTACACCATACTTACATCATGCTTATATCATACTTACACCATACTTACACCATACTTACATCAAACTTACATTATACTTACATCATACTTACATCATACTTACATCATGCTTACAACACACTCACATCATACTTACATCATACTTACACCATACTTAGATCATACTTACACCATACTAACATACTTACATCATACTTACACCATACTTACATCATACTTACACCATCCTTTCATCATACTTACATCCAACTTACCTCATACATCATACTTACACCATTATTTCATCATACTTACATCAAACTTACACCATACTTACAATCTAACTTACAACATACTTACACCATACTTACATACTTACATCATACTTACATCATACTAACATCATACTTACATCATACTAACATACTTACATCATACTTACATTATACTTACACCATACTTACACCATACTTACATCATACTTACATTATACTTACACCATAATTACACCATACTTACATCATACTAACATACTTACATCATACTAACATCATATTTACATCACCCTAACATCATACTTACATAATACTTAAATACTTACATCATACTCCGAAATGTTTTGTTTTAATTACCAATTCCTTTGAAATAGTAATTTCAGTATCAGAAAAATTCTGTCGTTTGTTGGTCGCCATTACTTACAATAAGGTACACAAATCTCAACCACTCAATAATGTCTTTGTATGTTAACATGAAATGTAACTCTGGTCAAAATAGAATAACTACGACTCATGTCAATTGTCAACGTATATTTTGTCTTAAATTCTTTTAAAGAATTCTTTTTTTTTAATTTTAAATATGCAGTGTACTCACTTATTTGTTCTGTTTGAAATATCTGATTAAAGATTTCTAGAGCCTATGATACAATTGATGTCAAGCTAGTGATTTCAGCATACGCCCATTGTTCAATATTTCTATAAAAATGAGTGTTTTCCGTATCATTTCAAACATTCAAACAATGGATATTCTTCATGTCATATCAACGATATAAGAAATGGATATTCTTCGCGTAATTTGAAATATTTAAGAAATGGGATTTCTTAACCTCATAAGCATTGAATGCATGTAAAAGATGGGGGGTTTTGTTCAAAGCATTCATCTTCAATACACATATTTTCATGTAACATGTACACGAGTTGTTGGATGCAACAACACCTGTTCCCATATTATTGGAGATTAAGAACCTATACACATTGATGAAGATGTATTACGGGATTATTTCTGAGAATTTCACAAATTGTGCATTAAAAAGACACAAGAACATTTTTTAGCAAACATTTTTTTTTAAACTTTATATTGGATTTTTCAAAGAAAACCCATAAAGCACTTACAGCTGTTTTTAATAGAGTTTTAGATTGCTCCGAATCTTTTTCAGTTTTTTTTTGTTTTTGTTTTCAAATAAAAGGCATGATAAAAAGTATTATCATAGCCTTGGTATTGTTTTGTAAAACGTAAATATTGACTCTTACTCGAAATAAGTTATAGCAATTAAAATATAAACAAGTTAAAGGTGACAGTTATTCAAATGTGTGGTGAGGTCTATATTTTTTATTTCATTGTTGTGCCTTACGCCCTTTAATGTTTGCAAAAGCTGTTATTTTCATCATGCCTAACAATTTATTAAAGATATTTAAATTAAGCACCGTAATTTAGTTACCAGTGAACATACCCATATGAGGAAGAGGTGTAACCAGTATGAATTGGAATAACGAGCAAATGAAACTCATTGTAATATGAACACATCCGTGTGCATTTCTTCAATATCCCGTCGAAGACATTGCCTATTTTCAAATTAAAATTGTGTAAACTGCTTATATCTCTCTTACGAAACATCTTATATTGTTTTCCAGTTATTTCATAGTGTGGGTAAATAAAGTTTATAGTCATGTACCTGTAGGCATGTCGATTTTACCGTTTGTTTATGTAATATTTATATCATTGTGGTTTTATACATCTCATGAACAGCCTTTCAGATGCATTTCAATAACTTATCAATGCCAATCATTTTCACTTAAAGCCAAGTGTTGATGAATTATATGTATTTTTTGGAGAAAATATTCAAACATTCGCTATACATAGCACTCGGTTGCATGTGGTATCATATATGTTGAATTTAAACCCAAAGACAGGGTTTTGCTCCGCGTGTAATGCTTATCGTAATGCTTATCGTATTCGTTCGGCATTTCTGTTTTCAACCGTCGCTTTTTTAATCCATTCATGTTTTATAATAATAAGGCTTATTTGAATTATTTATGACGTATTTAGGCCATTAACTTCATAGAGGAGAACAATAATTTACTGCTTCTTTGTAAGTTATGATATGCTTTCCGGTGACCTCAAGAAATTATGATAAAAACAATATAGTTCACCATCTCAAATAGGCATATAATAAAAAGAAAATGTGCTAGGTTCAGTGTGGGATCCTAACACAGTTTTATCTTGTCAACAGTATAAATATATAATATATATATGGGGATATATAGCCTATTGGAGCTTAACCGATGTACTTTGTTGCGCTCTTACAATGAACAAAGCATTACCCTCTCTATATATATATGATTTAATTGGCACGCAAACTTTGTTTACAAAATTTCATTACTCAAACAATTCCAAAGTATATCGTGTTCCAGAGCATAAGTTCTCTTAGCAACGGTATCTGGAATAAGATAAAGCCGTATGTACAAACTAGCTTTACTTAAACCACTGTTACAAAGAACGAAAAAAAAAACAATACATTATCAAATAGTTTGATCCCATATATAACTATACCATTACATTTAAGGAATTTCGCATAATATAGGCATAAATTTTGAATTATCTCTTTCTTGCAAGAGAAAATACATAATTATCTATGTAATAGTAAAATAGTAATTGACTTCTTAACATATATTCCTTACACCAAAACCGGAGGGCAACAACGGCTATTATCAGAAACAAATCGGTTCTTCGGCTGAATAACCCAATTATATCTATTTCGCGGCGCTTGCTATAAAACAACAGGGCAATCAAATTTAAAAAGGTCTACCTTCTTGATATGGTTCATATATTTGATACTCTCGTAAAACTCTGTAATGTGTGTCTGTAGTTCATGTCAAACTAACGCCTATCAACTATACATTAAAGAATCTTTAGGTGCAACCTTAGAATGATGTAAGAATATCCTACGTTTGCAGAGTATATAGACGAACACTTCATAAGGAAGTGTACATTGCTAATTGTCTTGACAATCAAATGAAAATGTACAGTAAATTGACGATCACATCAGGAGGCGTAGAATCTTTACGATCACAAGAGTAAGTAGAGTGTATTGACGACCACATGAGTAGGTAGAGTGTATTGACGACCACATGGGTAGGTAGAGTGTATTGACGACCACATGAGTAGGTACGTTGTATTGATGATTACATAGGTAGGTAGAGTGTATTGACGACCACATGAGTAACTAGAGTGTATTGACGACCACATTAGTAGGTAGAATATATTGACGACCACATGGGTATGTAGAGTGTATTGACGACCACATGAGTAACTAGAGTGTATTGACGACCACATTAGTAGGTAGAATATATTGACGACCACATGGGTATGTAGAGTATATTGACGACCACATGATTATGTAGAGTGTATTGACGACTACATGGGTAGGTAGAATGAATAGACGACCAAATTGGTAAGGAAACTGTGTTGACGATAACATGAGTAGGTAGAGTGTATTGACGACCACATGAGTAGAAAGAGTGTATTGAAGGTCACATGGGTAGAAAGAATGTAATAACGACCACATGAGTAGGTAAAGTGTATTGATGATCACATGGGTAGGACGAATGTATTGACGACCACATGAAAAGCAAGAGTGAATTGACGATCACATGAAAAGGTAGAGTGTATTGAGGACCACATGAGTAAGTATAGTGTATTGACGCTTACATGTTAAGGAAGAATGTATTAACGACCACATTGATAGGAAGATTGTATTGACGATCAAATGAGTAAGAAGAATGTATTAACGATAACATGGGTAGGTAGAGTGTAATAACGATCACATGGGTAGGTAGAGTGTATTGACGATCACATGAATAGGAAGAATGTAATAACGATCACATGGGTAGCAAGAGTGTATTGACGATCACATGAGTAAGAAGAATGTATTAACGATCACATGGGTAGGTAGGGTGTATTGACGATCACATGAGTAGGAAGAATGTTTTTATGATCACATGGGTAGGTAGAGTGTATTGACGATCACATGAGTAGAAGGAATGTAATAACGATCACATGAGTAGGGTAGTGTATTGACCATCCCATGAGTAAGAAGAGTGTATTGACGATCACATACTCAAGAGCGTATTAACGACCACATGAGTAGGTTGAGTGTATTGACGATCACATGAGTAGGTAGAATGTAACAGCGATCACATGAGTAGGGTAGTGTATTGACGATCACATGAGTAGGTATAGTGTTTTGGCGACCAAATGAGTAGGTAGAGTGTATTGACGATCACATGAGTTGGAAGAATGTAATAACGATCACAAGGGTAGGAAGAGTGGTTTATCGACCGCATCAGTTGGTCGATTGTATTGACGATCACATGAAATGGTAGAGTGTATTGACGATCACATGGGTAGGAAGAGTTAAATGACGATATCATGGGTACGAAGAGTGTATTGATGATCACATGGGTAAGGCGACTGAATTCAAGACCACATGAGTGGATGGAGTATATTGACGATTACATAATTAGGTAGAATGTATTGACGACCACATGAGTGTGTAGAAAGTATTGACGATCACATGAGTAAGTAGAGTGTATTGACGATCACATGGGTAGGAAGAGTGTGTTGACGAACACATGAAAAAGAAGGGTGTATTGACGATCACATGAGTAGGTAGAGTATATTTACGATCACATGCGTAGGCAGAGTGTATTAACGATCCCATGGGTGTGAAGAGTGTATTAACGATCACATGGGTAGGAAGAGTGTATTGACGAATACATGAGTAAGTAGAGTGTATTGATGACCACATGGGAAGAAAGAGTGTTTTGACGACCACATGAAAAGGAAAAATGTATTGACGATCACATGAGCAAGTATAGTGTATTGACGATCAATTGAGTAGTTAGAGTGTATTAACGAGCACATGAGTAAGTAGAGTATATTGACGATCACATGAGTAGGAAGACTGTAATGACGATCACATGGGTTGGTAGAGTGTATTGACGATCACATGAGTAGATATAGTGTATTGACGATCACATGGGTAGGAAGAGTGAAATGACGATCACATGAGTATGAAGAGTTATTAACGATCACATGAGAAGTAGAGTATATTGACGATCACATAAGTAGGTAGAATGTATTGACGATCACATGGGTAGGAAGAGTGTAATGACGATCACATGAGAAGGTAGAGTGTATTGACGATCACATCGGTAGGAGTGTTATTAAGATTACATGTGTAGGAAGACCTTATTGACGACCACATGGGTAGGTAACGTACAGACATGGCCGATATAATTACAACTTCGTCCACTTCCATATAAAATCAGTATTCTGATTGGATGAAACAACTCTTATGACCGATTTTCTTTTTCCCGATAAGATATCTGTGTTAAAAAACCCTCTTATAAATATTTGTTTTTATCCCTAGAAATAACAACTTGTGACGTCACTAAATTGTACACATTTGAAATTGCAAGGAATAACCTAAATATCCCCAATATATTGATCTAGACGGTTATGCAATGTTGCTTCTAGAAAACAGAGGAAAATCCTGTACAATTGTTTTCAGCTACACAAACTATCTTACCTGTGCTTCACCAGAAAAGTCCTTAATTGGAAAAATAATTAGTAAAATTAAAATATTTTGGTGAAACTGCAAACGAACCTCTGCAAAAAAAATATTTTCATGTTTTTTATAACTTTTTATTTCTGGGAATCGGTAAAGTTCGTGAGTCCTTCAGTTTGTAATCTGATGACCACACGACCTTTTGTACTCGGTTAAACATTGATATTGAACAACAGGTACCATCGTTTTAACATCTAAGTCGAATATTCGAGTAAAACACTACGGAATGCCTTTCTTTATTATTAGCTTTTGTATTCAGTCGTTGTTTTTTAGATAAACAAAATACGACTTATTTTGTTTGCTTGAGGGCTTTTGAGATACATTTGAAATATGTATTGTAAATATACCGCCCAGTATCTTAAGGATTTGTTTTTGTTTTTTTTGTCTGTGAAACACCATCATTTAAGGATTGATTCTTGATTTTTTTCTCGAAAAAATAACAAAATAAAAGGGGAAAATGTAAATATAAGTATTGATTCTTATTTGTTGTGCGTTTATGCATTATGATCGCTCGGCCGCGATTTTGCATATTCATGAACCGCTGTAGAGACAAAAAATAGTTATGTGAACTATCAACTATGTCATGACAAGGTGATTTTTTTCACTGATAAACCGATTAAAAAGAATTGATAAACTTTACTAAGTCGACTTTTATTAACCTCAAAACAAACATCATACATATATATAATTTAAGCTAATATCACGCAGTTTAATTATAGGAATTCAGCATATGGAATTGTAATAGAAAAAGAAAATATGGTCTTGGACTTATTTGTCATAAAATAAAAACACTGATACAAACCTTATGAAGCCAACTGATTTCTGGAAAGATCTGAGACCTTTAGTAACTTTCTCGATTATATCATTATTTATTCATGTCCCTGTGTGAATGACTTTCTGAACAAATGCCAAACCGTTCGCACTTCTTGCCCACTCTTTTTGAAGGAAATAAATCAGTGGTATTTCGGAAACGACAAGGAAACATTCCATTATCTTTGTGATTATTTCTTTATGTTATGCCTACGCTGAACTATTTTCTATTATGCGACATTTCATAACACATTCGTGGGCACACATAATTTGTAGCCATGAGATTTTGAAGATGAAGCGAACATACCTTGTAACTACATTCTTTTTTGGTGAAAAATGGAAATGGAAATGTTTTTACAAAACAGTTTTAAATCACAGATGGTTAGGGCTTGCAAATTTTAACAATAGATTTAAACTTAATGCAAAAACTTTCCAAAGATACGATGCAATCATTGTTTGAAACTATGAGCTTCAAATTTGTTGGTTATGATCTGAATTTTGAAGAAAGTTATATCAAGATAGAGAAAACAGTCGATGCCTCGTTAAAAGCGAAATTGATAAGTTACACTAACAAAGAGAGGTCTTACATTTTTTCTTTGTGATATAGTTTTATTTTAGTAAATTTTATTATTTATTTATTTCATCATGCATAACATACATTTAACATCATCATTGAAATATATTTTATTAGGTTTTAATCGACATAATTATTAAAGTGTCTACTATAAAGATGGTCTCCAAAAGAGATATTGATATATGTTTCACATGGGGGGGAGGGGGTTCCGTTTTGTTTTCATAGAAAAGTTCTATGTATAAAACATAACAATGGAATTTTTTTTATAGAAAATAGGTGAAAAATATTAAGTCAAAAAGCCAATACCGTAAGAAATGTAAGAAAACGTAAAAGTTCCATTAAAACAATGTTCAATTTGTATTGATTTGGTTCCATGTAGCTGTATTTTGCCCTTTGATTCTGCCAAACATCCCTCTATTTGCTTTTTTGTTTGAGATACTTAACAAAGCTTTCAGAAAATTGAACGTAGTTTGTCATTTTACATTTATGAATTTTAAATTTTGATTGGAAAATAGAATCGATAGGCATCACCCTCGGATTTCTGTACATTTCAAAGCACAAATTTGCAAAGGCCATTTCAGTTCGAATATTGTTCCTTTTAATCAATAATTTAACTGTGACCAGAAAAGTTGTTAAGGAGATCATTCCCAATAAAGATGGGTTATATACTCAATATACATATTTCAGAAACCGCATAGCTTAGATTTGGAGAGTTTATGTTCGGGATGGGGAGATGGGGTCATGTGTATCTGAAATTTCCAACGCTGAAAGTTGACCTTTTAGTTCTTCAATGTCACGCCTTAATCGCCGGGCCTCAGAAGATTTACGACGCTCCTCAAACCAAACGTTGGAGGGTAGCCCTTTCTTCCTTCAGAGCTTCAATGTCCTGCGGAATAGGCTTCTGTCTGGGGCTCAACAATTCCAAGTCCCTATTTAAAATATCCTCCTCACGTTCCAATTCTGAAATTTGTTCGTCCAGCGACGATGGCCTCTTTGAACGCGAAGCTTTCGGCCGAGCTCCCGAATCCGCCATAATCAATTAGACGATAATATTAGACGACCGTCCCCGCGACTTAAATTTTAACAATGAATATGAGCGCCAAATACAGGTAATCAAGCGTAGAATTACCGAAAAGGAATGACGGGTATTAGAGGTGCAAGAGTTAACTCCCTTATAATTAAGATTTTTAAGGCAAACATTGCAAATTACCAAACACCTGCAGGAGACACCCTCACACTTCACTGGAAGATGAGTCTCGCAAGTGATGTCGGCAGGGTACAAGCCATTGAAAATAAGTACCAAAAAACTTCTCCAAATTTGTATTTCAATCTGTCTATGCAGACACTGTTTAAAGGATTTACCACAGTCTCAATCCGAAAAAGGCAACTGGGGTCGACCGAATACCACCAAAAGTTGAATATATCAAAGAACGAAACACTAGCTACACCCATTCGCAAAATGGCAACCCGACAAACGACTTATAAACACCTGGTCAGGACTAAAATGCTGATGTTCCATGGGTCATTTTAAATACCACGGTACATAGTTTTATAAGCTACTTGTACTTTACATTGCTGCTTATTTTTATCTCTGTTATGCAGTCGTGTTTCTTGTTGAACCAACTCTTTAAGCAACAAATATCTTCATTCTCAATTCATGTAATGTTGTTCTGTTCTGGTAGTTTTGTACACTAATATGTGTAAATGTCTTAGTTATAGAATATAATTGGAAGTTACTTTACCCTTTGCGTCTAATCAGAATTTATATAGTGTTCAGAATGCTCAACATCCTACATCTAATTTTATTCTAAAAGTAGATCATTTCTTTTCGTTTGTCAAATTTTCCTCGGATATGTCTGCAATGCCATGTGCTTTGCGTTGCTTTTTGTATTTTATTTTGAGATCTGCTTTTGTATCAATATAATTTAATTTTTAGGGGAATTTAGCTAAAAAACAAAATTCCAATTATAAAATCAGACATGTGCACATCGTCTGAATAATTAATGTTTTATATTCAAAGTATTAGTAAACAAATATTCTTAGATATTACTCAAACAGTGCTAATTTTAATTTTCCTGTATGTTTATAATGTTCTACCTTTTAAGAATCGAGGTATTTATATACATTTGATATGAAATGTTGAAGTGATATAATGTTTTCACTATTTTGCTAATACTATTTGGTATTTATCTTATTTGAATGTATTTATTTAATATCTTCCAGGTTCAGTGTTTAATTAGTGATATGTAAATTGATTTATAACTTGGCGGAAAAAGCTTTGTGAGATAGTATTGTCATTTATGTATATCTGACATGAAATAAATGTTCTTGTAGCTTGTATCTGGGCCACAAAGACTTATATTCCGTGATAATTTTATTCCACCAATCATTAAACAACTAAGCAGTTATCAAGAGACCATTAGCGTTAATGAAAATTGTGGTCTTCAAAGGGTCCAAGTTTTTGATATCTTAGTTTTAACACTCCAAATGATTTGCCAAACTTCATTTTGTATTACTAGAAAATGCATTTTACAAATATATGAGAGAGTCCCTTTAAAGACATTGCATTTCTAAATTGTTTATATATAATTTTTATAATAATGTATGAATTGACTGTTCTGGTATGCATTATAATACTTATGCTCAGAGAGACAAACCCTCATGCGACAACAAGCTACTCAAACCATTTTCTTTTTTTAAACAGGTAGCACTTACTGGTAAGTTTATGTTCTTTTTGCGTGTGAAATTTTCTGTTTGTTTGGAATTAAAATGGTGCTTGTGCGTTAACTACTGTTGAAAACTTTTAGGTCTCTGGGATATAAACTGAAAACATTAGTTCATGTTTCAATTTTTAATGTTTCTTTACTCAAAAATGTTTTGGTTTTGTTTTCGCGACTCATATCATTAAACAAGTAAAATAATGTATTTATTTATTATTGATAAAGTTATAAGTCTAGTGTGGACTTTTCAGCTATTTAGCGAGGTTTAATACCGCTGTCGTGAAGGTTAATCATGCTTCAAAGCCTTCATGTATATTTTTGTATAATCTGTAACTTATAAATATCTCCGAACCACGGACAAGAATACCATAAATGTCAGTCAGCTGGCAGTTAAGAGTTTTTTGTAAACGCATGCCTTACAAAGTAATCTGGAAATACAAGATGAAGGTTTCGATGTGGTATTAAATTTATTCATTTCACACTCCATTTCCTAACAGGAGGAATATACAGTGTCTGTACTGAGAATATTGTCCATGACGCCTCCTCTATTTCGATTTGTTGTATAATGACGATTTTCTCGAGAAACATTAAAGCCACATAATCTGATAAAGTGTTACTTAGTATACTAGTTAAGGCGGATGAAGTCATACATTAGTAGCATTGAAATACTACTACTGCCTTTATGTGCCAAATCTTAAATGTGTTTAAAATTAAAACCACAAGCCACGTACAGAAACATCTCACTGATATAGTTAGATGATGCGTGCCATAAGATACTTAACGCTAGTAATTTACTGCTTATGTTCAGATTGTTTGCTCTGTGCAATCTGCCTTGTCAACCTGATATGAAAGGAAGCTGTCCTCCAACAAATATGGCTCAAAGCGCTTTTCTTTTGTAGTTCTTTTCAGGTGAGAGATCTACAGCCATTTTATGCTTCTCTATGTTCCTGTTTTATCAATGTACATTTCCTAAAATGATCATAAAATAACGTGGCCCGTACAAAACATTATATCGATTTGTTTGTGAAATCATTTGTTTGCAGTTGACCCCTTTTCATACAAAAGGCACAGGTTGACACTTAAGAATATCGTCACACTTTGGCACTTCCTAAAATATATCTTATGATTTTAGATTTAACAAAACATACCCATGTCCATACCACATTTATCATATATCTGTCATTCTAATTGGATGTAGTTATAAAATGTCGCAAAACCGAAATATCGTTTAGCTGTCTGGGTGCTGAATTGTGTTTTCTTTCCTCAGCTTTGAACCAATTGTGTTGTGCCTTTATCATTGTTATTGAGTTGTTTGTGTCTGAATTGATAAATCTACCTAAAATCTTTAAAGCCATTATCAATGACAAATGTTTTCTACGCAGTCTGTATACATAACGTGGACATATATTTATCCCGAACGTAGGATTTTATGATTTTATTAAATGAAAAACGTAAAATTGTAAACATAGAAAGAAACAAGACCATTGAAGTACAACACACTGGCGGGTGAACACACATTCATTAACATATACATGCGCACTTATACACACACGCACGAATGGAGAAACACACACACACACAAACTTACACATATGGGCATACACATATGTACGTTTGCACATATGCATACATTTAAAAAGCACACGCAAACTTGCACATATGGGCATACACACACATACGTTAACACATACGCATTAATTTAAAATAAGAAAACAGACGCAGACTTACACACATGGACTTACACAGGCTTACGTTAACACGTACGCATCAATTAAAATTAAAAAACTGACGCAATTTTACACACATGGGCATTCACAGGCTTACGTTAATACGTTCGCATTGATTAAAAAAGAACACGCAAACTTACACACATCGGCATACAAACGCATACGATAACACGTACGCATATATAAAAACACACACACAAACTTTCACACATGGGCATACACACACACGCACACACACACGCACACAAACACACACACACGCATCAATTAAAAATAAAAAGACGCAGTCTTACACAAATGGGCATTCACAGGCTTACGTTAATACGTACGCATAGATTAAAAAAGAACACGCAAACTTACACACATCGGCATACAAACGCATACGATAACACGTACGCATATATTAAACACACACACACAAACTTTCACACATGGGCATACACACACACGCACGCACACACACACACACACACACACACACACACACACACACACACACACACATAAATTAAAAATAAAAAGACGCAGTCTTACACAAATGGGCATTCACAGGCTTACATTAATACGTAGCATAGATTAAAAACACACACAAACGTATACACATGGGCATACACATGCGCACGTTAACACATACGCATAGCTTAAAAAACACACGCAAACTTATTCATATGGGCATACACAAGCGCACGATAACACATACGCAAAGCTTGAAAACACACGCAAACTTATTCACATTGGCATACACAAGCGCACGATTACACATACGCAAAGCTTGAAAACACACGCAAACTTATTCACATGGTCATACACACGCGCACGTTCACACATACGTACAATAAATCTCCCAAAACCACATAAAAATACCATTACAGTCAGTTGGCTGTCAGTACGGAGTTCTATTGAAAACACAAAGTAATCTGGAAAAAAAGATGATAGGTTTTGATGTGGTATTAAATATATTCATTTCAAAACCCATTTCTTAGCAAGAATAATATATAGTGCTGTACTGATAATAATTTCCATGGCGCCTTCTCTATTTCGATTTGATGTATACTGAAAATTTCCTCGAATAGTATTAAATTACATGATAATGTGTTACTAAGTATTCTTGTTTATGCGGATGAAGTCATAAACCTGTAGCTAATTTATATCATATATCTGCCATTTAAAGTGACACTCTTATTCAAAATCAATGCATACACTTGTATAACAAACAAAAAAATTGAATGATAAACCTTTTAACTACTTATTACTAAATAATGCATTTATGGAAAATATTAATTACTGATAACACAATTGTAAATGTGTATGTAATAGCTGAACACCTAAAATATTAAATGATTGTTGAGTTCTTAAAGATTTACTGTGATCAACTATCGTCTCATAAGGTAGAAATATCTTGCTTTCTGCAACTTTGTTTCATATTAAACTCGATATCCCCCATAAGAACCATTTTTTCGACATTTATTCATCTTTCTTGGTTATTAAGATCATTTGTCTGGCTTAGTTCTCAAAATTGTTTTATTTCCTCAGCTTTTTAAGTGTCAATAAGTAGTGTGTGTCAAAAATGATAAATCTACTCAAAATCTTATTTGCCATTAACAATGAAAAGTGTTGCCTTCGCAGTCTTTATAGACATACTACGGATAAATATGTAGACAATGCTTTATTTTGATGAAATATAGATTTGTTTGCTCATGAAAGAAAGGGAAATGAATAAACAGAGATTACGTTGTAAAAAGTCATTTCAGTCTTTATTTGCTATTCATTTTTAAGGAAGAATGAGCTTGATTCTTGGTTGTCAGATAATTTGTTAATTCATTTAGATCAAGTACTCAATTAACTCAAGAAAACAAAGACGAAACCTGTACACAAGCTCATATCAAGCTATAAACTGAGTTTTAAAGGGATTGTCCTTTTATAGAAATTAACAACTTGCTAAGCTTGAAGCATATTCGAACTTGAATTTAGTCTCTATCATGCAGAAAAGCTCATATAATACGATTAATAGTAATTCAAAGGCAATATCAATGCCATTTTTAATCAATAAACCGGTTTATAGAAGGGTCATGCTGTTGGAGTATCTAACTGCTGCCATCATTTGGTAAACATCCAATAAGATATAGGGGCTCTGTCTGGCTTACAAGGTCTTATATTTGTATTTTGAATATTTCAATCTAACTACTTTATGTCAGGGTTTCCCTTTCCACTGGTGTCTGGACACCTCGTCGTGTTTAAGCTACCCGATAATCAAAAGGCGCGTAAACAGATACTCTTTGGCTATACTCATAGTTCTTATACACAAGAAAAACCAATCCTGTTTCATTAAAAATGCCTATTGTAAGTGCAGACGCGGTACTTGTAACACGCATATATCACATGCTATATCTTGCTTCCGGTATCATATAATCATCGCGTATTTTCTGTATTTCACTTCATTTTTTAATATAAATATATCACTCCGCATGGTTGTAAATAATTTTATAACAATATCAATCCGCATGTTTGTAAACAGTTTCATTACAAACAACACTTGCTTATGGTAATATAGTTATATTCATGCAATATTTATGCAAAAAGCTACAGAAACAAGCTCAGTAGCAAAAAGTTTAAACATAAACCCGGTTTAGTGGCACTGGGCAAACGCCAAAGACATAGAACACAAAATCACACACAAGAAACACAGATGCTTATACTTATGTGAAGAACTTCAGTCATACATTTATGTATTATATTTTATATTGCGTTTATATTAAAACTAAATTTGAATTAAGTAGGTAAATTCCCATCTCATAGCATTTCATATGATGAAAACGCGATATTTATTCTTAATGTTTTTTGTTTTGTTTTTTAAATTAATTCTAAAACGTATATAAACAGAAAATGACGTCATGAACTCTTTAAAAGAATTTGATGGCATCCCAACCGGATATTACAGAATACACCAATGACCAAAGCACATTTATCATATGTCTGCCATTTAACTGAATGTATTTATAAATTGTCTTAATACCGAAGGATCATTTAGCTGTCTGGGTTCTCAAAACGGATTTATTTCCGGAGTTTTTTTAAATTGTTTCTGAGGAATTTGTGTCGAAAATGATAAAACTTCCCAAAAGCTCTAAAACCATTTTCAATGACAAGTGTATACTACGCAGTGTATAGACGTTACTCGGACGAATATGTAGACAAACCATATATATTGATGAAATACAAATATGTTTGTTCATAACAAAAAAGAAAATCTTTATTGCATTTTAAAATATTAGGAAGTGTGAGCTTGATTCTTGGTTGTCAGATAATATATTGATTTATTTAGATAAAGTAACCAATAAACTTAAGAAACAAAGAATAATACTGTACTCAAGCACATATTAAGTAATAAACTGAGTTTAAAAGGGATTGTGCTTTCATGGCAAATAACAGCTTGCGTAAGCATTTTCAAACATGATTTTAGACTCTATTATGCAAAGAGCTCATATAGTACTATAAATAGAAATCCAAAGGCAATATCAATACCATTTTTAATGAATCAAACGTTTTATGGAAGGGTCAAGCCCTCGGAGTATCTAACTGCTGCTAAAGTACACAACAGAAAAGTAGTAATTGGTTTAATAATACATGTAAAACATTAAAGTATAAGACGCAGCGGGCACTGAGCATGTTTCGTCGTGATAGAACAAATGTCAACTTATCAGCCTATTTAATAGCGAAAAACGAGTATAGGGAATATTGTTAAAATGAAAAGAACAATTTTAATAGTAATGTACTGATAAATCTTGAAAATAGCTGCTCTGATGGTCAGACATTTTGGCAAAAATTTAAACGTCTTGTTAATAAACAATCCAGAAGAGAAAATATATCTATCGATCAATGGAAAGATCATTTTGAAGGTCTCTTTCAGAGTTTGACTCTCGAAGATAGTGAATTACCATATCCAGATGATGTATATACAGGTGAATTAACGGATGCACTTTTTAATGACTCTATCAGGGACGATGAAATTATAGCCGTTATTAAAGATATGAAAAAGGGTAAAAGTGGAGGTAGCGATGAATTAGTACCAGAATGTTTTATATATAGCCTGAATTACTTACTGCCTGTTTTGCGAAAATTATTCAATCGAATATTTTCTACTGGAACATACCCAAGTCAATGGCGTGAGACAATTATTATTCCATTATACAAAAAAGGTGATCCTGATGTAACTGACAATTATCGAGGCATCTCATTGTTGAATGTTATGGGCAAAATATACACTGGCATTATAAATAGGCGCCTTACATTTTTCATTAATATATTTAATAGGCTAAGTGAAAATCAATCAGGTTTCAGAGAAGGATACCGGACTGTCGACAATGCATTTATATTGCATTCTCTTGTTAATAAACAATTATCTACACTTGGTAAAAAGTTATACGTGGCCTATGTGGACTTCCAAAAAGCATTTGATGTTGTAAACAGAGTCAAGTTATTTAATGTCATGTCGACCAACGGTATACATGGAAAACTTTATTCCTCATTTCGAGCTATGTATTTGTCAGTGAAGGGGAGGGTTCGCGCAAATCATGGAACATTATCTGAAAGTTTTAACTGCCCTCTTGGTTTGAGGCAAGGATGTATAGCGTCACCTGTTTTATTCATTCTCTTCATAAATGAATTTATCAAGCTTATTGAACCTCCGGCATTTAATGGTATACAGCTATTTCCAGACACTACCCAGATAAACTCTGTGTTCTTTGCAGATGACTTGGCTTTGCTTGCTGACACTCCGTGTGGTCTACAACGCCTTTTAAATGCACTAAGTGAATTTTGTTATCAGTTTGGTTTAAATGTCAATATTAAGAAAACTAAAATTATGGTTTTTAAGAATGGAGGTACCTTGTCTAAATTTGAGAAGTGGAACTATAGAGGGACGTTATTAGATGTTGTAAATGATTTTACATATGTCGGGGTACTACTTACAAGACAATTATCTTTAAATAGGATGGCGTCAGATCAAGCTTTAAAATCAAAACGAGTGTTGCTAACTGTTTTATCTAGACTATATGACTATGGACAAATGAATAAATCTACATTTTTCAAAATATTTGATACTAAAGTTGTCCCAATCTTGTTATATGGTGCAGAAATTTGGGGTGCAGAAAGGATGGTACCAACAGAACAAGTACAACTATATGCCTGCAAACGTTATATGTGCATACCAAAACATACGATGAACTTTCCGGTGCTTGGTGATTGTGGACGTTTTCCCATGTTTATTATCGCTATAAAGCGTGTTTTGAAATATTGGATGAGAATAATTAAACTTCCTAATTATAGATTTGTTAGGAAAGCATATGATTTATTATATTTGCAAGACCAAATTGGCAACAGAAATTGGGTAACCAATGTAAGGAACATTTTATGTCAAAATGGTTATAACTATGTGTGGTTAGAGCAAAATGTGAACAATGAAAAACTGTTTATATCACGTATTATACAAACATTGAAAGACCAGTACTTGCAGGAATGGCGTTCTGCAGTTATTGACAGTCCTAAGTTAACTTATTACTCTTTGTTCAAAGATAATTTGTGTCATGAAAATTATTTAGACATTGTAAAAATAAGAAAATTTAGAAATGCGATGGCATGTTTCCGTTGTTCTTCTCATGACTTAGAAATCGAAAGGGGTAGATATATAAGCACCCCAAGGGACAGACGCATATGCAAACTCTGCAATATAGAACCAGAAACTGAGTACCATTTTATTTTTAAGTGCCAACACTACAATGATTTAAGGTTGAAATACCTGCCTAGTAAATATTATACTGATCCCACTGTTAACAAATTTACTGTACTGATGTCTTCAAGAAATGAACAAATTGTATTAAATGTATATATGTTCATATTTTATGCTATGAAATATAGGAAGTTGTATTTAACAGATAATAATTAAATGCATAATGTTATATATGTGCCTTTAAGTATACTTCTGTTGTGTATTAGAAAAAATGTTTTCTTAACAGTTGGAAATATACATGGTATATCACGAGCATTACAATAGTAGTACTCTATATGTTGAAGCATTTTAGTCATGTATTTAGTTTCCCTCATTTCATGTATTATTAATGGCATTATTTTAGATTGTCTTGAATTTAATACCTAATATTATAATATTTCGACTCAGAGATCCACATAGTAATGCTACAAAGGTCATAAATATGATTTGATGCAATATAATACACTTTTTATGTTGAAGTAAGCCGAATGTTTTATATATTAATATATATATATATATATATATATATATATATATATATATATATATATATATATATATATATATATATATATATGTCTTAAATATATATTGTTTCCTATTGACAATCTATTTTTTCGTTTCGAATAGGCTGTCGGGTAAAGGATATAATTCCATGCAGTAATGGTGTCTTACCGTTAGGTTATGTTGTCATAGTTGTTCTGTTAATCAGTTCAAATATCAAATAAGTCTATCTGTGTCTTATCAGGTTATATACATTTTATGACATGTGTTCTAGTAAAATAACAATAAGACCAGATAAGTCTTGTTTTCAATAATACCATTTACAAATTTTCATATTTATAATCATGGAAAATCAATATGTGTATATGTCTGTAAATTTACTTAAACAACATTAAACAACCTAATTACAATTGTTATTATATTTGCGTTACAATGTCATGCATTAGTGTCCGTTCTTTAATGTAAAAATCTTTTGTTTTTGTTTTAACAATTCCTCTTCACCATATCTATATAATTGCATTAAATTGAATGTTGTTTTATATTGTTGAATGTATATTGTATGTATATCCAGACAAACAATTTGAGCATATTATACTAGTATTAAAATACAAACACCTTAGTTGTACAATTAAAATCTCTTAAGTATTGGTAAATGTATTATAATTATATTCCTGGCATCTAAATACGTAATTAACAGATATATAATAATTAATTATTGATAAGACTTGGTTGATTCACATAGTCAATTCTAATAACTTTTATTTGACAGTTCTAACATTATTTATTTATTTTTTGAACCATGTTTATTATCAACTATTATTTGCTTGCATGTTATATTTGTGTAAAGCTGTATCTTAGAAAATTGAATATTAACATTGTCATAACCTTTTTCCTCTCATTGTGTACATATATGTATCTGTATAATATGTTGTCTTGGGCCGGAGGCCTTTATCAATTAAATAAATTGAATTGAATTGAATTGAATTGCTATCATTTGGTAAACATCCATTAAGATATAGGGGCTCTGTCTGGCTAACAAGGTCTTATATTTGTATTTTGAATATTTCAATCTAACTACTTTATGTCAGGGTTTCCCTTTCCACTGGTGTCTGGACACCTCGTCGTGTTTAAGCTACCCGATAATCAAAAGGCGCGTGGACAGATACTCTTTGGTTTTTCTCATAGTTCTCAAAGGGGACAAAAACCTTAACTGTTTTCAATAAAAATGCCTCTTGTGTTTGCAGACGCGGTACTTGTAACATGCATATATCACATGTTATATCTTGGTCCAGAGTTCATATAATCATCGCGTATTTTCTGTAATACATAACTTTTATACAACTATATCACTCATGTTTGTCAACAATTTTATAACAATATCAATCCGCATGATTGTAAACAGGTTAATTAGAAACAGCAGTTGCTTTATTGGTAATCAAAGTCATCAATTTAGTCTTATTTTGTGGTTATAATAAAATCAAATTTGAAATAAGTAGTTAAATTTCCATCACACATAATATCATATGACGAAAACGCGATATATATTATTGATGGTATTTAAAATTAATTATGAAACGTATATAAACAGAAAATGACGTCATGAACACATAAAAAGAATATGAGGCCAACCCAACCAGGTTTGGTGTCACCATTTAAAAGGAAGCATAACCCATGAAAGCTAGTGTCTATGTTGTTTTTCTTACTGGTTATAATATCAATATTCACCATTCCTAGAAACGGATTTTAAAACGATTGAATATATTTTTGTTTAAATTCTATCAGAGACTGCATTTCTGTAATGAATGTTGGGCGGATAGCATCGCTTTGTCGATTCGTGTTTATCGACTCATCATAAGCACTGGTGAAACAGGTAGGTCTTTTCTGCTGATTCACTGAACAAGGCGCGTGTGATGAAATGAATTTGGGACTCGCCGCAAAAAAAGGCTCGCTTTCTTACAAATTTCTTGAACAACATACTGGAAACTATTTACGACCATAATATACTCCTGTAGTTTTTGTTACTGCGCAGCGTCTAAGACGATTTTGAGAGAGCTCATAGCTGTGTCCGTGTATCACTTCTGCATTATGTTTCAGACAACGCATTTACTCCTGTTCTGTATAGCAATGAGACATTTATGCAATTAAGTGTATTTTCGTAATAAGCTCAGAAATTTGCAGCCATTGATGTTTGATAAAAAAAGTCCCACTAAAATAGATGGTTCGTCCGGTGCAGCGTTAAATACGATTTTCGTGAAAAGCTCAGACATACCCATTACATTAAGGATTATTTAATATCTACAACGTCTCTCTTAAGACTATTTGATAGTACCGGTAATGAAGGAAATGCACTTGAGCTGTGTTGAGATACATTAATTTCAGTCATACACACGAAGATAATTAGTTTCGGAAATAACAAGTATGTCCTTCACCCGTAACAGATCTAACTGTTAAAAGAACCCGGTAGCTAGCTTAAGCGTAAAAATAAGACAAAGATATGTGGTCCAAATCTTGTGTGTCCTACATACGTGCTAAATATACATATTTTTTTATTGTTGTTTTTTACTTGCATACATTGTAGACACTTATACGATATAACAATACAGAATGAACAGACCTTCCAATTCATTTGCTTTATACATATGTCTCGTTTTTAATCACAGCGTAAACATTAATTGTCAACATAAAGTCATAAAAATATGTTGGATATCACTAAAAATAAGAACAATCTGAAAAAGGAGATGTCCTTAAGAATAACTATGCACCTGTTTAAAAATCAAATGACATAAGGCCTACCAAGTGGCATTAAAAGTTACCTTATGAAAACAGTGATATTTCAAATTTAGCTGTAAGGTATGACTTTTATAAAATTCCCTCTTATGAAATATAGCTGTAGCTTAACATTTTGCTTCTTTTATTTTTTTACGACAAAATAATGTAGTTTATACATACAGCTATGAATGTTGATATAGGTATAAGTCAGGCTATTGTTGTGTCGAAAATAAGGCTCCATCTGTTAAATACTTGTATTGAATTTATGGCTTCATATGTACTTTCAAACAAACCTACAGCTATCAAATACAGCAGAAACTAAACATGTACAACTGCCGCAATGTGTGTCTTACTATGATATATGATTGCTCTTGATATACCATATAATTGTATAATATCTGCACGCAGTTCATTGAATCAAGCATACATGACGCACATTACAACCTTTGTTCGCTAATCTACAAAATGCTTGAAAAGAAAAGAGCATTGGAATCCTAATGTAGTTTTCTTGTTTACGTTTTAACTTTGATTATTCATCAGAAAGCCGTGAAAAGTGCCGTTTGGAATAATCCCTTTCGCAAGTAATGCGGTTTTCATGTTCACTGGCATCTTAAGATCGGAGACATGGCGCCGGGTCAAATAGAAAGGATGAGTTCCGGTAAAGATGACAATATCATGGTTGTGGATTTGCAGTTCAATTCAATTTCAATGCGTTTAGTGAAACATTCCGTATTCCAATGGCAGGTGTTGTTCACTACACTCACGAAAGTTCAAATAATTATAGGAAATAAATCTCATTTCGAGACAGAAAAAGGATTCGATTTTACAAAGTGCGTGTTTCGGTAATGTTATCTTGGTTAATCTTCCATCATTGTGTTCAATTTTCTGAGCATTTCCAACCCAAAAACACTCGTCTATTAAAGGGACTTTCCTCACTTTTTCTTTGGTCAGACATCGATATTTCAATTGTGTCTGTACCATGTGTAAACTTAGAGCAAAAATATATACGTGGTAGAATCTAATTAAAAAATATTTTACGATCTTTGAGTCATAAGATAGCATGATGGAAAATGAGGTAAAGCAAAAATAAATCACATGTTTAGACATTTATAACTCTACTCGGGATACATATCTTCAGACGTGAACCCCGTCCCTCAGAATGGAAACTAATGAAGTTTAAATCATGGCCGTTGGCATTCCATGGCGAGTTGGCGAATATGGTGCGGATAATAAATAATGCGTTTCACTAATACCGCACATTTTTATTAAACGTTTTTAAGTAGACAACAGGTACGTCACAAGCAAGCCTCTTGATTGAATTTATACACCTCAGAAACTATGATTGTGGGTGCCATAGCCACTTCGGTCTGCTAATTTATTTAGGGAAGCGAACTGACCAGTCCGTCCAAAAATCAGTTTTACATTGTCATTCTGCAACGAAGTGAAGTTAACTTGCACCGCCAAAAAGCGGTTTCGAACAATTCCATTTCAGAACTGCAAAAATAATCGCTTAAGACCGTGTTGTCTTTCACAGCGCCTTTAAGACCTACAATAGAATCGGTCGGTTGATAAAAGACTTCAAAACGTACGATGGATGCGATGAGGTGGTATGATCCCGCCTCTTTAGTAGCGAGTTTGTGGTGATAAGTCAGCGTATGTTAATTCACTATTAGAGTCGGTTTCTTTTATTATTTGGAAGTCGATCTAAAGGCTATAAATACTACACCTTATTTGAAATTTACTTTTCGAATTCACGCGGCCTCGGACTCAAAGCCTAGACCATTCAATGCATCAACATTTTCTTTACATTTAGAGATCAGTGCACTTCACATATCATTCGAGTATTGTTGCTCATCAATGTTTTCAAAGACAAACTCTCTTTCCCTGGCATCTTCGACCTCCGAATTGTCAGATAATTTTTATAGAATGCTTGGTTTCGTTTCAAAAGATACTTTCAAAGTAAGTTTGTTAATAATGCCTGAAATCACGCATATGCCTGCCTTCATATATTTCATAATTGCGTTTAGTTTGCCAAACATCGAAATACTTGCAGTTCGTTTTACATTGCATCATAAAAGAAGAGTTTGCACCATAATGTCACCATTCCATGAAAAAATAAAAACTATTCGATTGTATCCTTGTACGGGTATGCCTAGTCTAACATATGCCTAGTCCACTAGTTTAACTCTGCAAGGAAAGTGTACTTCCTTTAAATTGACTTGTCTGCACTTGATTCAATGTACTACAGAATGTTCAATATTGCATCTTCGACAAAATAAAACATTAGCAACTTTTTTTAATCGATCCCTTCAAGCGGTCTATAAAATCATTTCTTGCCAATCTCCTTATACTCATTCACAGCAATCACATCGACAAAAGTGTTTTGGAGTCCATTTCGGTGGTCATCTTTATTACTTAATTAAAATTGATCTATGGCATAAATATATTTATTCATTTTTTAAAAGATCATCATTTTCATCATTATTTGAAGCTTGGTTGTTATCAGACTTCATAAAAGTATTTCAGTTTGATTGACAATGAAACTTACTACATTACAGAGTCAAAATATTGGCCAGTGATTATGAGATATACTTCTTCAAAATTAAAAACCATGTAAATACTTCATCACTTTCTACGTTACTTGAATGAAATACCTTTTCATTTACTAAGTGTTTATGTTTTGTAGATTTAGTCATGAAAAAAATGTTCCTAAAGGGGATTTTAGTGATAAGTTGTATCAAGCATAATTGAAACGTAATAAGTACCCTAGAATATTGACAATTTCCTCGTTAAAACAAAAACGACTTTTCAAACTACAAATATGTGTAGATTTACAAATGTGAATTATGTCATAAACGATCGTTTTTTTTCCACACTTCACTGATAGACGTCTCCGTGATACAGCATTTAACGTATTATACAGAGCATGGTCAGCGATAACTAATGTTAAGTATTAAGTCTATACTACAGGCGACGGAGGAGGGGATATTAAACACTGATATATACTTTTCCTCATCATTCAGGATAAAAGATCTGTTTATTTTTTTCTTATGATACTGTCTAACCCGCTTCCTTATTATTTCATCGATCCCCCACTGGACTTTTTCGCACGTCGATACCAAAACTTCCTTTGCGCGTGTACGGAGTTGCTATCTATCTGAACATGCGTAAATGTTTTATATCGATACATACAATTTTATTTTGGTAATATTTAAAACATTCCTCTCCCAGGCTGACGTCTGCTATTTTTCAATATTTGGGCGGGGATATAGGATTCCTCGCAAAATATGATAAGCTGAACATACCTAAACGAATCTTTTTCTTTTCATTTCGTGCCCTTTTAATAACCGGCAATAGGGACTTTCTTAGGTTTACGGCAGTTGTATAATTATAGCTGTAATTTATGATTGTTGCATAATTCCTTAGTAAAAGAACAGCTATAAATTAAAGGTGTGGCTATTCTCTTTCTGTATGCGTCGTAGTTAATATTTATAGCTATACAAAAAGCAACATTGGTTTTGTATTTTATGACTATTGCTGCATCTTATTTATAGGTACATCTGTAACATGCAACAAATGAAAAGCTATTGGTGTGCTTTTAACTACACATAACACTATAAAATATATTATAAAATGTGCATTCACCGCTGTAAAATATTGTGTCTTAATGTTGTTAATAGTGTGCATTTAAAATAACTTTGTGCACCATGGTAATCCTTTTCATAGAAACAAGCATATCTCATAAGATACTCTTCCTCTTCGCTTATCCACTAAATATTTGAACACACAAACTTTGATCGAAACAAAAATAGGCGAAGGTTGGGATCTTGATTACATATGACTGTTTTTATATGTATTCCAACTTTATTGCCTTTATAAAGAGAAGCAACAATAAGTACACTTTGGAATAATTCATCTTGCTAGTATTTTTATGTACAGGCTCAATATTATCTACTCCTCGTCGAACCAGATCTTGATACAAAATAAAGAGTTAGTTTTTCACATAAATATTGACTGGAGGAGAATAAACAGGTTCTCTTTTTCCATAGAACTTGACATGATTTGACACAGTACTGTCGAGTGAAAATGTATGAAACTTAAGCCTGTTAAAGTCTTTAAATTTGTGGTTTATAGCTGAACGACGTGACATTAGACGTTTGTGTAAATCTTCTCAATTTTGAAAGCCGGATCAAGGGTCAACATGAAGTGTCCTTGTGATTTAATTGTGTGTTCTACAGCTGCCAGTTCTTTGTTGTTGTCTTTTTCAAGCTAAAGTGTAGATAAGTGTTTAAATAAAACATAACTGTGGTATCAGGCCTACTCAGACAGTGTATAATTAGAAACGGCACGCCGAGTCAATCTCGTTAGGATAATGATACCAAGAATTAGGTAATAGTTAAATCACGATGGGTTTGAAGTTTAAATTAATCCATTCGTTCCAAATGTCAGTTCTTGTTCATTTCACTCACGAAAATTAAAAACATTACAGAAATTAAATTTAATTCTGAGACTGAAGCAAGATACGAGTGTGTAATGTGCGTGCTCCGGGTATACCTTCTATCTTAATCATACATCATTTGCTCAATATCTCTGAAGCTTATAACGCAAATAAAGACTCGTCCAGTAAGGGTCTACTTAACTTTTATCAGTCAGACATTGACTTTGTGTTTGTTCCCTGTCTAGAGTAAGATCAATTTAGTGAGGTAACAATAAACGTCAGAACGTTCTTTCAGAGAGATTTTGACTCGGATATGCAAAAGATACTACATTAAGTATGGTTTAATTCATCTGAGAATTCAATTTGTGCTTTGCCCAAAACAGTGAATTTAATTGCTCATCAAATATATTAACATCTTGTAAAGTTGTTTCTGTTTTTTTTTTCTTTTGTGATGCGAAATCTTCCTGACTTATTCTTACATTAATTTGGCTAGACACAACATGTCCCAGAAGCCTCTCCAGTCGTCCTGTTAACCACGCAAAGGGCTTTGCATTGTTTCGGTTCTTTGATTGTCACGTCTTATGTTTACTGCAATTGTATTACTACACAGTCATGTGAAATGCATGTTCTTTTCACACTTGTAATAAATGCGGAATAACAAACTAAAATCTAATTCTGCTTAAGAATTATAGTCAAATGGTAACTTGTAATAACGAGTTCATCGGGCTCTCGAAACTGGGTTTCATTCCGTTAGGTGAAGGCTATCGTTCCGATGTATCTTCTGAATACCCTGCATCTTTATTTCTTTTAATTATAACAACACAAAACTTAACGAACATTTATTGGGACATCATGCAGTGTCTTAGTCATATACATAATATTATAATGGAATGTCTTTACTATATAGGGCGCAGATGTAAGACGTCAACGTTTGTTTCTCTTTATTGGATTCTGGTTGATGTTCTTCCTTTTCACGTGCCAATGCAAACAAGTTCAATTATTTAGGGAGTTTTAATTGGTAGTAAACTGGTTTCGGTTTTATATCGGTTTCACGAACTGTGTATTTGTTGCAACAGTTTCAAATAAAACCAAAACCAGTTTTAATCGTTTTTTAACGAAAACCTAAACCGGTTTTTGAAACTATCGAAACCCCTACCGGAGGCGGTTTCATCGGTTCGTTCCATCCGAAAACTAGTTTACTTCGAAAACAACATGGCGGAAAGTGATCAACCACGTTTGTTGAAACTCAATCTTTTTGATAACAATGCCTTTCAATGGGCAAATGAGCTGAATGAAAAGGGTTATATTAGTAATTGTGTGGCTCAGTAGCTCCGCCATGTTATTGAAAATGTACACAAAACCATGCACTTGTTACTTCAAGCAAAACTATCAAAACCGGTTTCGTAACTGCTGAAACTATTGAAACCAAAACTGAAACTGGCTTGGTATCAACAAAAACGCCCTTGCCGCCGGTATTTTTAGGAAGGTAAATATTGAATACCTAAAATTTGACTGTTAGTGAGACTTTAATGACGTTGCAGTTTATGAATTGTAAAATTGAAACTAGCATTTCCATGCATGTGTTTTGTTTCAGCGGGATATATCCTACGGTGTTTAAGTATTTCTTCTGATAACAAAACGTCATGCTTATGATGTTATTCAAGTGATTCTTAACTCTAACGAACTTGACCGTTAGAAATTTTGTTCAAAGTGTACGTCCTAACTATATACTGAACATAACATATGCTTAACACAATTTCTAATACTCTCTTTAAGAATTGATTCTATTATAATTGTTAGAGAAATATGCCTTGACCAATTGATATTAGTTAATTTGTACATTTAAATGGTGAACAACAATAACAAAAGAGGAAGAAATGTTTTTACCAGTCACCTGGAACCGTTCTTAAATTGTTATTGCGTTAACGGGTTGTCCTGTCAAACCTCACCTGCATTTTCGATTCAGTTTTCGATGTCAAAATTCTACTCAAGCAATTAAATAAATTGAAAGCCAACATATGTATCAAAGGGATTTACTTGATTTGTATTCAACTGAGTTTAGATTTAAAATACACGTAAGTCGATGTTTTATGGAAATGAATGCCTTGGAAAGATTTCTTGAAATACAATACAAGACAATACAAATGCCTTTCTGTTGCAAGTCGGAAGAAATATGTCAGGCTGTAAATGTCTTTGGCGCCTTCTAGATTTCGAGCCTTTGTATAATCAGTTTTTCCCGAGAAACATGTAACCACATTATCTAAAAATGTGTTTGTAAGACTGTAAATGAGCTGGATAAAGTCATGAAAGTAGGGGAACTTTGAAATGAAACTTTCCATGCCTTTTTTGTTGTTTTCAGAATGTGATAATAATCGAAATGAAATGGAAACAGAAACACGCATAATAACAAAACAACCTGTGCGGTTTATCTTAAAACCAGACATGCTGGACTTAAAACACGGGTAAGGCTGTCTTAAAGTTAATACTATGGTTGTCTTTATTCAACTTGGCTATTGACGTGTACGGGTACATATATATTATACATGCACATGAAATATATATATGGATTTTACACAGATATCGTTTCATCAACGTGAACGCAACTACTTTCCATGACGCAAAATGAGCTAAAATCATTGTTTTGGAGATAACAGTCAATTTTTATCTTTGATTTAGAGGCACATGAACATTCTAAAAAAATGAAATGAGATACATAGTGAGTTCACGGATGTTCAGTGAGCATCGTTTCGGAAAGCATTGTCGTAGAATGGATCTATCATGAGGTCACGCAAGCTAATCTGGCACGTTGTGCTATGTTACATAAACGCGGTTTAAATAATACCGAGAAACAGTAATAAAATTAAATACTTTGATTAAATTATATTCTGCAGATTCTATATTTAGATCTTTATGAATATAAGTCATGTCAAAAGTAAATATGGCAGCATCAACGATGACCAATATGCCAATAGTGTTACAATAGGGGTTTGGTGCGTAGCTCTTCGAAATAAAGGCAACTCATTTACATATTAAATATTTTCCAGAATTCGTTCAAAAATTGAGTGCACATTATTCTCTTAAACTCGTATTACATTTTAAAAGACCATTGCGCTATTACGTGATTGTTCAAGTATTGTAAAGGTTTTTGTACTGATGCATTATGGTGAATTTGACTTTCATGAAAATATCAAAGCAAAATTTAATAATCGTCACATTTACAAAATATCGAAAAGTTTTTTTAATTATCAATGTAAAATACATAGAAAACAAATGCATTGATAATGAGTTAGGTTACCGTTTTTTTGGCACAAAGTTTGTTACGAAACTGTCATAATCATTCTACTTTTGCTCAAAAGTCTTCATACTTCTCCTCACCTTTTCTTTCATACTAACTGTTTAAATATCATAAGCGTTTTTTGTTGAAAACTTTCCAGATTTTGGCCTTGCAATATTCAAGTCAAGTTTCCTTTCAAGTCAAGTCAAGTCAAGTTTCCTCTATTTCACTCATTCCAATACAAACATGGATAAATGAGGTAATATCAAATGATAAATGTCACAATGGCAAACGAGTGAAATGGGTACATTTAAAGGACCGACGAGCTAAGTATTTCAAAGTAGGTTATTCCACGTTCGATTTCAGTTTTTCGGACTTTATATTTGATAAAGGATTCAGTAGGCAATCCCCTTTGAAATGATACATGGATAATATGGGGTCACCAGACATCAAACTTGAACCTGGCCGTTAATGGGTCAATACATTAACAGGCGTGTGTGTAAATTTTATATCCCGACATTAATCCTTAAACAATAGTCTGTCCCGACATATGTGAGGATGGGCGCTCATAAAAGGCAGTGTGGCCCACTGCGCCAAATGAAAATGTTCTTGTCCCCGAAGTGTTTCCATTTTTTACCACGAGTGTTATAGATACCCTCTATTTTACACCAAATATATTTTTGTCGCTTATGCCATATATTTGGTTTAAGCACAGAGTTAGTCTTTTTTGTAAAAATCAACACAGTGTGTGTTGGTGCATTATTGACTTTTTTCGGCAAAGTATTAAATGTGTTTGTCATAATTTTAACGACTCATCAACTAAATTTAAATTGAAATCGTCATACATTATTAGTGTTTGGAATTAAACGGCCTTCCATTTACCATAGTTACCTAATTCTATTCAAGTATTGATATGAACCAGATTAATGGCACAAAGGCACGAAACATCACAAACAACACAGTACATTAATACTATATAAAAACTAGGTGTGTTTATCAAGGATTGTTAGGTTCCGCCTAGGAACGGTCAGCAAATGTTAACATACTTGGGGTTTAAACCAGTTTGTGTGCACAACCTCACTCGTATCCCAAAATATTTTCCATAAATGCATTATTAAGTAAGTAGTTAAAGGTTTATCACTCACAATTTAAGTTTGTTATTCCTGTGAATGTATCGATTTTAAATACGAGTATTCCTTTAACACCATAATTGTCAATACCAATTCACAGAGGGATATGTGTTTATAGATATAAATGTGTGTTTGTGTCTTGTGGTATTACTTTTTTTATAAGGTATCAAAATCATTAAGATGTTGCGACATGTTTTCGGAGAGAATCATTTTATACTGTTTGAGCGTTTGTTCCTACTGAACAGTCGCGCCATTTGAAAACAAATCTTAGCACAATGTTAATCTTTTTTTGTGACGGAGCTCTCCACAGCCTAATCATATGCAGAGGTAAGTTAGCTTAGAGCGCAGTGTATGTCCCGTGTCCCTTGCGCAAAGCTTTTTTTGTATGTTTGTTAATTCGAGATGATCAAGTTCTGCCCGAGGCGGCTTTTGGTTGCAGTATTGCTTGACCGCGACGTGACAAAAACACATTGAATAGTGTGTTGACATGCCATAAGTGACATAAGATATAGAAGTGACTGCAATTCCAAGTCTATTCCGAATATAAGAAGAAATTAAGAAACAGAGTGAGAAAAGATTCTAAAGATTCTAATACGGGAGTTTAATGAATAACCTGCACTTATCGAAACAAGTATCTGCAATAGTTGAACTTGTATAAAATGGCATAGTTCGGGTAATTTGTTCATTTGAAAGTGACTTCAGATATAAGTTGATTGATCAATATATAACACTGACAAATTAGTAAACACACACTAAAATTCGATATCTAATGAACTGCACTCATTTGAAAAGCAGCAGCAGTTTTCCATCGAAAACAACGTCGGATGTATATGCAAGTTTTCCATGTCAGAACTTCAATTAAGCAGTTAAAATTAATGACTTTACTCTGGGAATCTTATTTCTTTATGCAATAATTCACATGCACTCAATTTAAACTTAGATATCGACATACATGTTTAAACACTACAATTAATTATTACTTTTATTCAAACATTTAGAAGAAAGTACTAACATCCGAGGTGGATTGCGATGGAAAATGGCCGAGGAGTTCCGAATGAAACTACGCTTTGCTACATGTATAAGTTACCAAACAACACGTCAATATTCGACATTAGTGTGATAGGTTTTAAGGGAGATCAATCAGAAAAAAATATGCACTTCCTAAAATATATCTTATGATTATAGATATTACAGAATACACCAATGACCAAAGCACATTTATCATATGTCTGCCATTTAACTGAATGTATTTATAAATTGTCTTAATACCGAAGGATCATTTAGCTGTCTGGTTCTCAAAACAGATTTATTTCCGGAGGTTTTTTTTAATTGTTTCTTAGGAATTTGTGTCGAAAATGATAAAACTTCCCAAAAGCTTTAAAACCATTTTCAATGACAAGTGAATACTACGCAGTGTATAGACGTAACTCGGACGAATATGTAGACAATGCTATATATTGATGAAATACAAATATGATTGTTCATAACAGAAAAGAAAATCTTTATTGCATTTTAAAATATTAGGAAGTGTGAGCTTGATTCTTGGTAGTTAATATTTATAGCTATACAAAAAGCAACATTGGTTTTGTATTTTATGACTATTGCTGCATCTTATTTATAGGTACATCTGTAACATGCAACAAATGAAAAGCTATTGGTGTGCTTTTAACTACACATAACACTATAAAATATATTATAAAATGTGCATTCACCGCTGTAAAATATTGTGTCTTAATGTTGTTAATAGTGTGCATTTAAAATAACTTTGTGCACCATGGTAATCCTTTTCATAGAAACAAGCATATCTCATAAGATACTCTTCCTCTTCGCTTATCCACTAAATATTTGAACACACAAACTTTGATCGAAACAAAAATAGGCGAAGGTTGGGATCTTGATTACATATGACTGTTTTTATATGTATTCCAACTTTATTGCCTTTATAAAGAGAAGCAACAATAAGTACACTTTGGAATAATTCATCTTGCTAGTATTTTTATGTACAGGCTCAATATTATCTACTCCTCGTCGAACCAGATCTTGATACAAAATAAAGAGTTAGTTTTTCACATAAATATTGACTGGAGGAGAATAAACAGGTTCTCTTTTTCCATAGAACTTGACATGATTTGACACAGTACTGTCGAGTGAAAATGTATGAAACTTAAGCCTGTTAAAGTCTTTAAATTTGTGGTTTATAGCTGAACGACGTGACATTAGACGTTTGTGTAAATCTTCTCAATTTTGAAAGCCGGATCAAGGGTCAACATGAAGTGTCCTTGTGATTTAATTGTGTGTTCTACAGCTGCCAGTTCTTTGTTGTTGTCTTTTTCAAGCTAAAGTGTAGATAAGTGTTTAAATAAAACATAACTGTGGTATCAGGCCTACTCAGACAGTGTATAATTAGAAACGGCACGCCGAGTCAATCTCGTTAGGATAATGATACCAAGAATTAGGTAATAGTTAAATCACGATGGGTTTGAAGTTTAAATTAATCCATTCGTTCCAAATGTCAGTTCTTGTTCATTTCACTCACGAAAATTAAAAACATTACAGAAATTAAATTTAATTCTGAGACTGAAGCAAGATACGAGTGTGTAATGTGCGTGCTCCGGGTATACCTTCTATCTTAATCATACATCATTTGCTCAATATCTCTGAAGCTTATAACGCAAATAAAGACTCGTCCAGTAAGGGTCTACTTAACTTTTATCAGTCAGACATTGACTTTGTGTTTGTTCCCTGTCTAGAGTAAGATCAATTTAGTGAGGTAACAATAAACGTCAGAACGTTCTTTCAGAGAGATTTTGACTCGGATATGCAAAAGATACTACATTAAGTATGGTTTAATTCATCTGAGAATTCAATTTGTGCTTTGCCCAAAACAGTGAATTTAATTGCTCATCAAATATATTAACATCTTGTAAAGTTGTTTCTGTTTTTTTTTTCTTTTGTGATGCGAAATCTTCCTGACTTATTCTTACATTAATTTGGCTAGACACAACATGTCCCAGAAGCCTCTCCAGTCGTCCTGTTAACCACGCAAAGGGCTTTGCATTGTTTCGGTTCTTTGATTGTCACGTCTTATGTTTACTGCAATTGTATTACTACACAGTCATGTGAAATGCATGTTCTTTTCACACTTGTAATAAATGCGGAATAACAAACTAAAATCTAATTCTGCTTAAGAATTATAGTCAAATGGTAACTTGTAATAACGAGTTCATCGGGCTCTCGAAACTGGGTTTCATTCCGTTAGGTGAAGGCTATCGTTCCGATGTATCTTCTGAATACCCTGCATCTTTATTTCTTTTAATTATAACAACACAAAACTTAACGAACATTTATTGGGACATCATGCAGTGTCTTAGTCATATACATAATATTATAATGGAATGTCTTTACTATATAGGGCGCAGATGTAAGACGTCAACGTTTGTTTCTCTTTATTGGATTCTGGTTGATGTTCTTCCTTTTCACGTGCCAATGCAAACAAGTTCAATTATTTAGGGAGTTTTAATTGGTAGTAAACTGGTTTCGGTTTTATATCGGTTTCACGAACTGTGTATTTGTTGCAACAGTTTCAAATAAAACCAAAACCAGTTTTAATCGTTTTTTAACGAAAACCTAAACCGGTTTTTGAAACTATCGAAACCCCTACCGGAGGCGGTTTCATCGGTTCGTTCCATCCGAAAACTAGTTTACTTCGAAAACAACATGGCGGAAAGTGATCAACCACGTTTGTTGAAACTCAATCTTTTTGATAACAATGCCTTTCAATGGGCAAATGAGCTGAATGAAAAGGGTTATATTAGTAATTGTGTGGCTCAGTAGCTCCGCCATGTTATTGAAAATGTACACAAAACCATGCACTTGTTACTTCAAGCAAAACTATCAAAACCGGTTTCGTAACTGCTGAAACTATTGAAACCAAAACTGAAACTGGCTTGGTATCAACAAAAACGCCCTTGCCGCCGGTATTTTTAGGAAGGTAAATATTGAATACCTAAAATTTGACTGTTAGTGAGACTTTAATGACGTTGCAGTTTATGAATTGTAAAATTGAAACTAGCATTTCCATGCATGTGTTTTGTTTCAGCGGGATATATCCTACGGTGTTTAAGTATTTCTTCTGATAACAAAACGTCATGCTTATGATGTTATTCAAGTGATTCTTAACTCTAACGAACTTGACCGTTAGAAATTTTGTTCAAAGTGTACGTCCTAACTATATACTGAACATAACATATGCTTAACACAATTTCTAATACTCTCTTTAAGAATTGATTCTATTATAATTGTTAGAGAAATATGCCTTGACCAATTGATATTAGTTAATTTGTACATTTAAATGGTGAACAACAATAACAAAAGAGGAAGAAATGTTTTTACCAGTCACCTGGAACCGTTCTTAAATTGTTATTGCGTTAACGGGTTGTCCTGTCAAACCTCACCTGCATTTTCGATTCAGTTTTCGATGTCAAAATTCTACTCAAGCAATTAAATAAATTGAAAGCCAACATATGTATCAAAGGGATTTACTTGATTTGTATTCAACTGAGTTTAGATTTAAAATACACGTAAGTCGATGTTTTATGGAAATGAATGCCTTGGAAAGATTTCTTGAAATACAATACAAGACAATACAAATGCCTTTCTGTTGCAAGTCGGAAGAAATATGTCAGGCTGTAAATGTCTTTGGCGCCTTCTAGATTTCGAGCCTTTGTATAATCAGTTTTTCCCGAGAAACATGTAACCACATTATCTAAAAATGTGTTTGTAAGACTGTAAATGAGCTGGATAAAGTCATGAAAGTAGGGGAACTTTGAAATGAAACTTTCCATGCCTTTTTTGTTGTTTTCAGAATGTGATAATAATCGAAATGAAATGGAAACAGAAACACGCATAATAACAAAACAACCTGTGCGGTTTATCTTAAAACCAGACATGCTGGACTTAAAACACGGGTAAGGCTGTCTTAAAGTTAATACTATGGTTGTCTTTATTCAACTTGGCTATTGACGTGTACGGGTACATATATATTATACATGCACATGAAATATATATATGGATTTTACACAGATATCGTTTCATCAACGTGAACGCAACTACTTTCCATGACGCAAAATGAGCTAAAATCATTGTTTTGGAGATAACAGTCAATTTTTATCTTTGATTTAGAGGCACATGAACATTCTAAAAAAATGAAATGAGATACATAGTGAGTTCACGGATGTTCAGTGAGCATCGTTTCGGAAAGCATTGTCGTAGAATGGATCTATCATGAGGTCACGCAAGCTAATCTGGCACGTTGTGCTATGTTACATAAACGCGGTTTAAATAATACCGAGAAACAGTAATAAAATTAAATACTTTGATTAAATTATATTCTGCAGATTCTATATTTAGATCTTTATGAATATAAGTCATGTCAAAAGTAAATATGGCAGCATCAACGATGACCAATATGCCAATAGTGTTACAATAGGGGTTTGGTGCGTAGCTCTTCGAAATAAAGGCAACTCATTTACATATTAAATATTTTCCAGAATTCGTTCAAAAATTGAGTGCACATTATTCTCTTAAACTCGTATTACATTTTAAAAGACCATTGCGCTATTACGTGATTGTTCAAGTATTGTAAAGGTTTTTGTACTGATGCATTATGGTGAATTTGACTTTCATGAAAATATCAAAGCAAAATTTAATAATCGTCACATTTACAAAATATCGAAAAGTTTTTTTAATTATCAATGTAAAATACATAGAAAACAAATGCATTGATAATGAGTTAGGTTACCGTTTTTTTGGCACAAAGTTTGTTACGAAACTGTCATAATCATTCTACTTTTGCTCAAAAGTCTTCATACTTCTCCTCACCTTTTCTTTCATACTAACTGTTTAAATATCATAAGCGTTTTTTGTTGAAAACTTTCCAGATTTTGGCCTTGCAATATTCAAGTCAAGTTTCCTTTCAAGTCAAGTCAAGTCAAGTTTCCTCTATTTCACTCATTCCAATACAAACATGGATAAATGAGGTAATATCAAATGATAAATGTCACAATGGCAAACGAGTGAAATGGGTACATTTAAAGGACCGACGAGCTAAGTATTTCAAAGTAGGTTATTCCACGTTCGATTTCAGTTTTTCGGACTTTATATTTGATAAAGGATTCAGTAGGCAATCCCCTTTGAAATGATACATGGATAATATGGGGTCACCAGACATCAAACTTGAACCTGGCCGTTAATGGGTCAATACATTAACAGGCGTGTGTGTAAATTTTATATCCCGACATTAATCCTTAAACAATAGTCTGTCCCGACATATGTGAGGATGGGCGCTCATAAAAGGCAGTGTGGCCCACTGCGCCAAATGAAAATGTTCTTGTCCCCGAAGTGTTTCCATTTTTTACCACGAGTGTTATAGATACCCTCTATTTTACACCAAATATATTTTTGTCGCTTATGCCATATATTTGGTTTAAGCACAGAGTTAGTCTTTTTTGTAAAAATCAACACAGTGTGTGTTGGTGCATTATTGACTTTTTTCGGCAAAGTATTAAATGTGTTTGTCATAATTTTAACGACTCATCAACTAAATTTAAATTGAAATCGTCATACATTATTAGTGTTTGGAATTAAACGGCCTTCCATTTACCATAGTTACCTAATTCTATTCAAGTATTGATATGAACCAGATTAATGGCACAAAGGCACGAAACATCACAAACAACACAGTACATTAATACTATATAAAAACTAGGTGTGTTTATCAAGGATTGTTAGGTTCCGCCTAGGAACGGTCAGCAAATGTTAACATACTTGGGGTTTAAACCAGTTTGTGTGCACAACCTCACTCGTATCCCAAAATATTTTCCATAAATGCATTATTAAGTAAGTAGTTAAAGGTTTATCACTCACAATTTAAGTTTGTTATTCCTGTGAATGTATCGATTTTAAATACGAGTATTCCTTTAACACCATAATTGTCAATACCAATTCACAGAGGGATATGTGTTTATAGATATAAATGTGTGTTTGTGTCTTGTGGTATTACTTTTTTTATAAGGTATCAAAATCATTAAGATGTTGCGACATGTTTTCGGAGAGAATCATTTTATACTGTTTGAGCGTTTGTTCCTACTGAACAGTCGCGCCATTTGAAAACAAATCTTAGCACAATGTTAATCTTTTTTTGTGACGGAGCTCTCCACAGCCTAATCATATGCAGAGGTAAGTTAGCTTAGAGCGCAGTGTATGTCCCGTGTCCCTTGCGCAAAGCTTTTTTTGTATGTTTGTTAATTCGAGATGATCAAGTTCTGCCCGAGGCGGCTTTTGGTTGCAGTATTGCTTGACCGCGACGTGACAAAAACACATTGAATAGTGTGTTGACATGCCATAAGTGACATAAGATATAGAAGTGACTGCAATTCCAAGTCTATTCCGAATATAAGAAGAAATTAAGAAACAGAGTGAGAAAAGATTCTAAAGATTCTAATACGGGAGTTTAATGAATAACCTGCACTTATCGAAACAAGTATCTGCAATAGTTGAACTTGTATAAAATGGCATAGTTCGGGTAATTTGTTCATTTGAAAGTGACTTCAGATATAAGTTGATTGATCAATATATAACACTGACAAATTAGTAAACACACACTAAAATTCGATATCTAATGAACTGCACTCATTTGAAAAGCAGCAGCAGTTTTCCATCGAAAACAACGTCGGATGTATATGCAAGTTTTCCATGTCAGAACTTCAATTAAGCAGTTAAAATTAATGACTTTACTCTGGGAATCTTATTTCTTTATGCAATAATTCACATGCACTCAATTTAAACTTAGATATCGACATACATGTTTAAACACTACAATTAATTATTACTTTTATTCAAACATTTAGAAGAAAGTACTAACATCCGAGGTGGATTGCGATGGAAAATGGCCGAGGAGTTCCGAATGAAACTACGCTTTGCTACATGTATAAGTTACCAAACAACACGTCAATATTCGACATTAGTGTGATAGGTTTTAAGGGAGATCAATCAGAAAAAAATATGCACTTCCTAAAATATATCTTATGATTATAGATATTACAGAATACACCAATGACCAAAGCACATTTATCATATGTCTGCCATTTAACTGAATGTATTTATAAATTGTCTTAATACCGAAGGATCATTTAGCTGTCTGGTTCTCAAAACAGATTTATTTCCGGAGGTTTTTTTTAATTGTTTCTTAGGAATTTGTGTCGAAAATGATAAAACTTCCCAAAAGCTTTAAAACCATTTTCAATGACAAGTGAATACTACGCAGTGTATAGACGTAACTCGGACGAATATGTAGACAATGCTATATATTGATGAAATACAAATATGATTGTTCATAACAGAAAAGAAAATCTTTATTGCATTTTAAAATATTAGGAAGTGTGAGCTTGATTCTTGGTTGTCAGATAATATATTGATTTATTTAGATAAGGTAACCAATAAACTCAAGAAACAAAGAATAATCCTGTACTCAAGCACATATTAAGTAATAAACTGAGTTTAAAAGGGATTGTGCTTTCATGGCAAATAACAGCTTGCGTAAGCATTTTCAAACATGATTTTAGACTCTATTATGCAAAGAGCTCATATAGTACTATAAATAGTAATCCAAAGGCAATATCAATACCATTTTAAATGAATCAAACGTTTTATGGAAGGGTCAAGCCTTCGGAGTATCTAACTGCTGCCAGCATTTGGTAAACATCCAATAAGATATAGGGGCTCTGTCTGGCTAACAAGGTCTTATATTTGTATTTTGAATATTTCAAAGGCCATAACTACTTTATGTCAGGGTTTCCCTTTCCACTAGTGTCTGGACACCTCGTCGTGTTTACGCTACCCGATAATCGAAAGGCGCGTAAACAGATACTCTTTGGCTATACTCATAGTTCTTACACAAGAAAAACCAATCCTGTTTCATTTAAAATGCCAATTGTTATTGCAGACGCGGTACTTGTAAAATGCATATATCACATGCTATATCTTGCTTCCGGTATCATATAATCATCGCGTATTTTCTGTATTTCACTTCATTTTTTAATATAAATATATCACTCCGCATGTTATAAATAATTTTATAACAATATCAATCCGCATGTTTGTAAACAGTTTCATTACAAACAACACTTGCTTATGGTAATATAGTTATATTCATGCAATATTTATGCAAAAAGCTACAGAAACAAGCTCAGTAGAAAAATGTTTAAACATAAACCCGGTTTAGTGGCACTGGACAAACGCCAAAGACATAGAACACAAAATCACACACAAGAAACACAGATGCTTATACTTATGTGAAAAGCTTCAGTCATACATTTATGTATTATATTTTATATTGCGTTTATATTTAAACTAAATTTGAATTAAGTAGGTAAATTCCCATCTCATAGCATTTCATATGATGAAAACGCGATATTTATTCTTAATGTTTTTTGTTTTGTTTTTTAAATTAATTCTTAAACGTATATAAACAGAAAATGACGTCATGAACTCTTTAAAAGAATTTGATGGCATCCCAACCGGGTTTGGTGTCACCATTTAAACAAAAACAGTTGGCATGAAGGTTGAGTTAATGTTGTTATTTTTACTAGCTATCATATAAATAATTACCCTTCCGACAACGAATATAAAAGATAGATTATATATTTGTGTTTAAATTTGTTCGGGTACTGCATTTCTGTAATGCATGTTGGGCGGATAGTATCGCTTTATCAGTTCGTGTTATTCGGCTTAACATATGCATAGGTGAAACAGGTAAGTCATTGCCTCTGATCTACTGAAAAAGGCGTGTGATAAAATCAATCTGACACTCGTCAACAAAAGGCTCGCTTACTTACAAATCTCCATAGCAACATATTGAAAATTATTTACGACCATAATATACTCCTGCAGTTTTTGTTACTGCGCAGTGTCCAAGACGATTTTTAGAGAGTTCATAGCTGTGTCCGTGTATCATTTTCCATTATTTTTCAGACAACGCAACGAAAGTTCATTTTCGTGAAAAGCTCAGACACATCCATTACATTAAAGATTATTTAATTTCTACAACATCTCTCTTAAGACTATTTGATAGTCCCGGTTATAAAGTAAATGCACTAGAGCTATGTTAAGATACATTGAGTTTAGCCATACAAACGATTTTACAGAGTGTTTTGTTGTTTATTTACTAGCATACATTCGAGAGACTTTCATGATGTTACAAAACAGAATGAATAAACCAATTTAATTTCAAAATATACATATATCTTACTAAATACAACCTTATTTTTTATATTACAACTAATTCCGAACTAATGTACACATCTTTAAATCGGAGACATGGCGTCGAGTGAAATAGAAAGAATAATTTATGGCAAAGATAACGATATTAGGACTATGGATTCGCAGTTCAATTCAATTACAGTGCGTTTATTAAAACATTCCGTTTCCCAATAGCGTGTATTGTTCATTGGACTCACAAAATGTATAATAATTCTAGAAATTAAATCTCATTTTGAGACAGAAAAGTATTCGATTTTACAAACTGCGTGTTTCGGTAAGGTCGTCTTGGTAGATCATCCATCATTTTGTTCAATTGCCTGAGGATTTCCAACACTAATAGTCGTCTATATTGAAGGGACTCTCCTCACTGGTATGTCTTTTCTCAATTATTTTCAGCATCATACTTCAAGAGAGTTAGATTAAGTTTTGGTTTTGAATATCCTAATTAAAAAATGGTAAAATTTAATCGAAATATAACTACAACGTCAGTTGGTGTATTTTCATATCTTCGTGAGCAAATATTCTGAAGTTCATAATTTGACTGAACTTAATTGATGTCTCAAATTATTTTACTTGTGCTACCGCCTTATAGTTTTATCATGAACATGATATTTTTGAGGTAATTAGCTTTTTTGAAGGCTGATATATAATCAATCATATTTTCCTACGCAGATCTAGTGGTAATTTTAAACGAAAGTAACCGATGCGTGGAGTTTTATACTGTATATCAACCGGTTTAGCATTGGTTTTCATTATTTGAATAAAAATGACTGCTTCAAGTAAAAACACTGTGGTTCGCAGTTTGGGAATTTGATGTTATTATTGACAATAAATGTATTGTGAACATGCTCGAAATAATCCTGATACTGGAACTTATAATAATGCATGATTATGGATTATTTTGTGGATGGAAATTTGAATTATGAACAATGACTCTATCATTTGATTTAAATCATGATACCAGTGACTAGAATCTATGACGACGATGCTGTAGAAAAGCGCTTAACACATCAGGAACATATTTCATTTTAATTTGAACAGTTTTGGGGTTGACATTCTTGTAGCGTAATCTAGAGCTTCGATTGAATTAGTCGGTTGATGTACGACTGCGAATCGTACATGTATGAATGCGACGCGGGGTTACCCGCCTCCTCAGTATTTAGTTCCAGGTGATGAGTCAAAGTGTATGCCAATTCAGTGATAATGCTACGTGTTGATCAAATGTCATAATCAACAGTGAAAAAATCGATTGAATTGCTCTACCCATATAATACGCATTTCTTTAAATACAAAGACATACAATCGAATAACAGACTCAGGTAATTGTGATTTAACACCTCGTCGACGTTACTTTCGTTATTTGTAAACCTGTAAGAGAATTTTTTAGAATACTGTCATTGTCATAACATTAACTTCCGTATCGGATCGATAACAAGTAAAAAGGGAGTAACTATTATATGAATACTGTGCGTATAATTTACAATGCTATCCACATTTATCGCATTTTTATCAAACGTTGTCAAGTACAATACGGGTACGTTTTCCGCAATCATCTTGATTGAATTCATACGTCTTAGAAACTATGTTCATTTTTTTTATTTATGGGTGCCGTAACCACTTCTGTCTGCAAATTTATTTAGCAAAGCCAACTCGCCAATTGGTCCAAACAGTTTTACAATGTTATTCTTCAACGAAAAGAGATTCAATTTGCATCGCCCAAAATGCGATTTCAAACAATTTGTTTTTCGCAACTTCAAGGATAATCGCTTATAAGTTTATTACTGAGTTTTCTTTGTAAGTGGTATTAAAACCTACAATGGATTATAAAACTTTTAAGTCTACTTGGATAGGCTCAAGGGTATGATCCCGCCTCTTTAGTAGCGAGTTCGTTATAATACGTGTATATCTATTCAATACTACGGTCGGTTCCGTTTGAAGTCGATCTACGAGCTATAGGTGTTGCATCTGATTTGAAATTTACTTTTTAATTGTTGACGGACTCTGACTAACAGCCAAGACCATTCTAGGCCCTTTTCCCCCTGCATCTTTGACCTCAATTAAATGTCAAAAGCATTTTAGGGTTTGTTTCATACTTTCTTATCCTAATTTTTTTCAGAGTGCCCTTAGATAAGAATAATTTAAATCATGCATATGACTGTCTTTGTTCATTTTAAGTCTGAATTTAGTTTGCCAAACGCCGCAATTATTGCAGTCCTTTTTATATTGCATTATAATAAAGTGCAAACCATGATATCCTCAATCCTTCAATAACATCCTTCTACCGCGTAAGTCTAGCCTTATATGTCCTTAAACCAACATGTTCACTCTTTATTATGTTCGGTAGGGAAAGAACGTTTCTTAGGGCGTGCTTTCTTTTTAATGTACGTGTATGTCCTTGATTCAATGCACTACAGATCGTTCAATGCCCTCTGCTCCATTTTGATTTATTTGTAGCGTCTCTTTCAACAAGTAAACATCATTAACAATACCCATTTCTCCCAATCCCTCAATCTTCAAATTCCAAGTGCATAGGCATTGTCACTCTCGATCTCGTCATATAGTCAATGAAAATGGATTTTGGACGTAATATCTCAATTTATTATACGAATGTACTTTTAAGCCATCGATATGTAAAATAGCTGCACTTTGTAATAATTCAAGCTATCTCTGTTGAGTGTGAGGCAAGTGCGAGAGTACTTTTAAATGTTCTGTTATGTGGTAGATATCATGCAAACTACATTAGAAAGATATCGCTTTATTGTAACGCCACAATATATGGGCTTTGTATATAGATGTACTTCTGCATTTTTTCTTTTAGCCATTTTATAAAACCTTAAGGTAATAGCCGCGTAATACACACATTTATAAAAGCTTTACCCGACAACATAGTTATAATCATGGTACACTTTAGGACTTTTATCCATATTTTGAAGACTTTTTACCTTGAATTAAAAACGTTATTTATGTTTCATTACACCCACCCCCAGACTCCAAGGGCTACAAAGAGCGACAAGTAAATAATTTGTCTATATTTGAATATTTTTCGCATTATCAGAGATAATGAAATAAACACAACAGTTTCTGGTAAAATAAACTTCAGTTAACAGAAAACTAAAGTTCAATCGAACACATTATTGATACACATGGAAAAAATCATTTTGATTGATCTTGTGAGTCATCGGAACAGGGCAGTATTTCGATGATTGAAAATATATAGCAGTTTTATAAAATTCATAAAAATAGTTAAAAAAAAAGGCAAGCTGCTGAAATCTTTTTAAATATTATCTATGATGTATATTGAACAATTTAAAAGACAATTTATGATAGTTTACCGTACAGTTTTGAAGAAAATATACATAATGTCATGTAACCATACATTTTTATAGCTAATAAAATGCTTACAAATCAACCTTTTTCTTTTTAAAATTTATAAAGCTTAATTGGGCTTATTCATAAAATGTACTCTTTCAAATAAATGAATTTTACTTATGATACTAACTCAGAATACAGAGTTTAAAATATGAGTGTACTTTTAAACTAAAATATGTGAAGAAACAATAACATTAAGTGGGCGGTAATGCTCCTCTCCAAAAATGTCAGAGTGAAAGTTCTCAACTTATGTTGTTGTTTTTATATATTATAACATGTAAACAATCTAATTTGATGTATATCTGTTTTATTTTGCCATTGGTATTCTAATATTTAGATTTTATAACAATACTTATTCACTCGTCAACATTTGAAGTTTGATCTGTTACCATACGTTTGTACTTGTAGTGTATGCACAGATGATAACTACGCTATGCTGAGTCAATGTTGATTTGGTGTTCATGCCCCTTCAGGTGTTTTACCCATCTAGAATGTTTAGTGCTGTAAAGGAAAAAGTTGTACTTTAAAGCCTTTCTTACTAATTAGTATAGATAATTATACTGCCATACATACACTGTATACAAAGTAAAATATAAACAGTTTAATATTTCTAGACATTATTTTGAAAAAACAACAACAAGCTGATACATACATGTATATTTAAAGCAAATTATAAATTCATCAATAAAATTCATCATCATCATCATCATCATCATCATCATCATCATCATCATCATCATCATCATCATCAACATCACAACCACCACCACCACTTGATCACCACCACCACCACCACCACCACTTGATTATTGAATACAGTGTGTTTATAAAACAAAAATCAAGTGAAATATGTTTTATATGAAATACTCACATCATCTTTATCAGAAGCCACTGCATTGTGGATAGACATGGCTGTCAAATCCGCTCTCAATGATCCAACATAGTATTTCATGTAGGCTTGAATTCTTCATAACCCAGTGTTGTTGACTTAGTAATAGTCAGTCATTTTCCTGCCTGAAAGAAATTAGACTTCTGATTATCAACCAGCAGAAACTACCACCGTAAAATACAAATGCACAAGTATTATACATTCTGCACTAATATCCGATTTAGCCAATAGTAAGGGTTGGTAGGCACAAATGTGTAGTTGTTGTGTATATGGTTGGTAATGATTCACGACAGTCTGGGGTTTTAACGAGAACTATACCAAGCAGAATGAATGCCGCTAGTGTCCAAGCAGTCGTGGCTTCAAGCCCCAAACCACGTCCAACTTTTCCTCACAGGTTAATTTTGAAATATGCATTTTGTAAACAATTAACGGGTATGTACATGTATTATGGTATGTTAGAAATCGGTCACGTACCAAAACACATCATTTTTAAACAAAATGTTAAGTCTAATATTTTTTTTTCTAAGATAAAACAATCAAATTGAAGATAACATACTCATATCATATACATAAATAGTGTACATAAGTACATATAAAAAATATGTTACATGTACATACGTGCATGTAAAATATGTAACATGTACATAAGTCCATGTAAAATTAGAACATGCTGTCTTAACATTTATCTAGTAAAAATTATTTAAGAATTCCAAAATTAAAAAAACAAACGTTTTTGAACACATCAACGTACAAAACTGCTCAAGGATGCTTACATTCATAGCCCTTTAATAAGAATATCTTAATATCCCAGTTCGATGCGGATTGTTGACATTTCGTTTTTTCGACAGAAAATCTTCTCCTACGCGTATAATTCACTTATAATCCATGATTTACTGTTATGAATCAAATTGTTAGATTATCGTAATCAACTGTCAGCGTGCACTTTAAGTATTTATTTTTTTAAACGTATATCGATGAGAAAAACATCACCGAGTTTCCAAATACTACGATGTAGAAATTCCATTATTGACCTATGAATAGCGGGGAAATACCTTCTGTTTCTAACAACATCCGGTCCAGGCCGAATACGCCCGATGTTGGTCGCGATCTGTTACAGCGAGTGGCGATATATGTCGATGTTACCCGATGTTTCCCGAGTTGTATTACATGGCTAATACCTTAAGTGAAGTTTGCCCATGGTGTATGTTTATGGCACTGACACTGTTATCTTCAAACGTCAACATTAGTAATATATAGCTGGCCCAAAAGCAAGTTGTTGAGACCTTGACAAAAAAAATTGGATCTACAACTACATTCTAGTGACGATTATTTTGTCCACAAATAATACCTGTTCCTTTTTCGTTTTGGACTTTGTCATTTCCATAATAAATATATTTTATTGACCAGTTACAATTGATTTATTGCATAAATATGTTTATTATTTTTAAAAGTTCGGCATTTTCATTCTTATATGAAGCCAGATTATTATCAGACAATACTTCATATTAGTATTCTGATTGAATTTACAATGAAATATCATTTCTCAATTTAATGACCATATAACCTACTACCTTACAGTATAAATATTTGAAATTATATCCTGTTTAAGTCTTCAAATGTGTTGTTTATAGCCGAATAACGACGTGGTTTTAGGGTATTGTCATTTTTCTGTAACTTTTTGCATAAATATATTATTATAACATTCTTCTTTATTTCAACACCCGATCCATAGTCAACGTGAAGTTTCCTTGTGATTACATTTTGTGTTCTACAGCTGTCAATTCCTTGGGTTTAAATCAAGATACGTGCCTATAAAAATATAGTTAAAAATAATTTAAGAATTTAATCAGAAACTGCATGCCGAGTCATTTGGTAAGGGAGATGATACAAAGATAAACGTCATAGCTTTATAAAAACTATCCTTTTGAAGTTCACATTGATCCATGCATTCTAAATGTCAGTTTCTGTTCATTTCCCTCACGATAATTCAAATAATTACAGATATTAAATTTAATTTTGAGACTGAAACAGGTTCATTTTCGTTATGTGCGTGTTACGGATATCCCGTCTTTCATAATCATACATTGTGTTCAATATCTCTGAAACCTAACCTGAAAAAAGAGCACTCGTCTAGTAAAGGGTCTTCTTAACGGTTTATCAGTCAGACATCGACATTTTCAATTGCGTTTGTTCAATGATTAAAGTAAGAGCAATAGTGAAGTAAGAATACACATGTGGGAGTTATTTTAAAGAGAGATTATGCCTCGGATATGCAAAAAAATACATCATTCAAAGTATGGTTTAATTGATCGGAGAATTTGTCCAAGACAGTGAATTCAATTGCACATCAAATATGTTTAGATTTTGAAAAGTTGTTTCTACTTTTCCTTTTTGGATATCAGGTCTTCCTGACTTGAATATTAATTTGGTTCGACACAACATGTCCCATATGTCTCCCGAGTTATTCCATCATCGACCCCCATTGGACCTTTTGGCTTGTCGATGCCGCAAGGAGCTTTGCATATTTACGGCACTTTGATGATCACGTTTTATGTTTACTGCAATGTTATTCTTACTTCACAGCTTTGGTCAATGCATATACTCATCAGATATTTTTAATTAAGGTGGATTGACACACTCAAATCAAATAATGTTTAAGAATTACTGCCAAATGGTTCTTTTTTTAATAATGAGTTTAACGTGCTCTCGAAAATGGGTTTCATTCCGTTAGGTGAAGGATATTGTTTTGATTTATCTTTCGAACTTTTTTTCAACCTTTAATTCCTTATTTATAACAAAAAGAAACATATCGAACATTTTACGGAACACCAGGCGGTGTTTTCTTTCTATGCATAATATGACAATGCAATGACTTTACTATGAAGGGCCCCAATGTAAGACGTCATTATTTGTTTCGCTCTATAGCATTATTGTGACGTTTTACCTTTGAACATGACAGTTAAAACAAGTTTCATTATTCAGAGGTATCCCTTTCGTTTTTAAGGAGATCTATATAGAATTTCTTAAATGTAACTGTAAGTGAGACTTTAATGATTATGCAGTGTATGAAATTTTAAATCGAAGCTATCATTTCCATGCTTTGTAGACGTATTGTTTCGGGAGCATATATCCTTATGTGTTTAAGTATTTCCTCTGATATTATGAGTTCATGCTCATGATTAAATGTTTTTCGAATGAATTTTAACTCTAACGCACTTGACCATTAGGACAATTTGTTCAAAGTTTATAGCTAAATAATAGTTTATTTGTACATATAAGAGGTATTTCTGTTGCATTAACATGTTCTATTTCACAATCCAATTCCAAGCCGGAAGAAATATGTCAGGCTGTTTATGTCTTTGATGCCTTCTTGATTTCGATCCTTTGTATAATCAGTGTTTTCCCGAGAAACATGAAACCACAGTATCTAAAGATGTGTTTGTTAGACTTTAAAAGAGCTGGATAAAGTCAGGATGTAAAACTATGAACTGTGAAATGAAACTCCTGCATTTATATGCCTTTTTTATTTTCAAAAGTGAAAACAAAATGAAATGAAAACAGGAACACATATTATAACAAAACATCATGGTTTTTATGTCTTTAAAACAAGACATGCTGGACTTTAAACTTGGGTAAGCTGTTTTTAAGAAAATACTGTGGTTGTCTAACTTCTACTTAAGTATTGAAGTGTACGGGTACTTATATATGCACATTAAATATATATATTGATTGCACCCAGATATTGTATTATCAATGTGAACCCAAGTACTTTCCATGACGCAAAAATAATGAGCTTTAACCACTGTTTTGGAGATAACAGTCAATTTTATCTTCGATTTAGAGGCACATGAACATTGTTAAACATGAATTGTGATGCATTGTGAGTTCAAGATTGTTCTGTGAGTAAAATGTCCAATGCGTTTTGAAAAGTAAGCAAATCTGGCTCGTTGCCGCTACGTTACACAAACGCGGTTTAAAGAATACCGAGCAACAGTATTAAAATGAAATATTTTTATTTAATAATATTCTGCAGATTCTATATTTAGATCCAAATAAGTATATATTTGAATGATATGTTGAGTGTAACAGTTTGCTTTGTACCAATTAACTATCTTATGTATGTTATTTCCAAAAGTAAACACGGCAACAGCAACGATGATCTGTATTCTTATAGTGTTAACATAGGGATTTGGTGTGTAATAATCCGAAGTAAATGCAACTCATTTACATTTAAATATTATCCAGACTTCGTTCAAAAAGAGAGTTTACATTAAAATCCTTATTACATTTTAAAAGACCATTGCGCTATTACGTGATTGTTTAAGTATTGTAAAAGATTTTGTACTGACGCATTATGGTGAATTTGACTTTCATAAAAATATCGAAGCAAAATTTAATAATCTTCATATTAAGAAAAAAAAGAAAAAGAAAAATTATCAATCTAAAATACATATAAACCATTGCCTTGATAATGAGTTTAGTCACCGTTTATTTGGCATGAAGTTTGTTACGAAACTGTTATAATCATTCTACTTTTTCTCAAAAATGTACATACTTCTCCTCGCCTTGTCTTTCATTCTAACGGTTTAAATATCATATGCATTTTTTGTTAGATTTTGGTACATTTTCTTCAAAGTCAGTTGTATCAGTTTCGAGTTTTTCGTGAAAAGAAATATATAAATGGCATGAAACTACTCTTAACCAGAGAAAATTCATGCAAAGTAGAATATATCCTGTTATTTAATCCAGCAACTTTTCCATCAGTCAACCATTCAGTTGTTACTTTCATTTTCCATTATTTATTTTTCTGTTTTTGTTTTTTTGCATTACTACTTATACAGTTTCCTTTCCACTGGGGTAATAATAAAGCCTTTTCATTAAAACGCGTCTTAGCAAATAACTAGACAAGCGGCCATAGGAGACGTGGTGTTTTCTGAATGTGATTTAGCGTTGCTTGGTGCCATATCATTTTGAAAACATTCTAAAAGTTTTGCTGTATACGGAAAGAGTTGAAAAAATCTAGATTTTGGCATAGCAATATTTCAAAGTAGGTCATTCCCTATCCGATTTCAGTTTTTCGGACGTAATATTTGATAAAGGATTCGGTAGGCAATCCCCTTTGAAATGATACATGGATAATATGGGGTCACCAGACATCAAAATTGAACCTTGCCGTTAATGGGTCAATACATTAACAAGCGTGTGTCCGCGAAGTATTTCAATGTTTTCACGAGTATTTTACACCAAATACAGGTATATTCATTCCCATAAATTTCGTATAAACACATTGTAAGTCTTTTTTATAAGGGTACACAGTTTGTGTTTTGCATTTAATTGTATTGATATTTTTCTTCAGTAAACTATTTTCCCTATTTGTTTGTCATGGTTTAATTTTCTAGACTAATCAAATAATAGCAAATTCTAATCGTCATACATTAATAGTGTATGCTGTAGGAATGTAACTTGCATACCGAACAGGAATTTCTGGTGAATTTAGCTTTTTTAAACTTCCATCTGGTAATCACATGCGTCCGGCTCTGATAGAAAATACAGGATAATAGTCTTAGTCGGGGCTCTGAGCTTTTGGGGTTGATTTATTGTAGCCGAATAAATGTGACGCGCACAGAGCCCGGTCTTTCCCTATGTAATCAGGAATTATCCTTCAGATGTCATTTATCGTTGTACACAACCGATCGTATTGGGTTTAAAAGATGAGGTTTTATCGCATTTGGCTTATAAATTCCTCTTTACACTACACGAGAGATGCGATGTTGTCAAGCCATAAAAGGAACTATAAGCGCGTGCAGACTCTTACACTACACCCACCCCAATATTAAACACTCATCTGGTACCCACATGCACGATGAGTCGCACTCAACATCGCATATACTAGCTTTTTGCGAACATACCTCCCGGTTCTTAAACGTGCACTGTGTAAAGCTCCGATAAACGGGAAATAACTTTGCTTGGGTAAAGGTACTATGCAGTGACTATGTCAACACCGTTGATTTGGCTTAAGATATGTCTATTTATAACGTCTGAACTGAAAATTCCGAACTTTTTCGAATATTTACGATGTAGTAGCCGAGTAATCATATTCGCATATTGTACTTTTCCGATATTGTCCATCATCGGGAAAGTCCGGTTTCTCATTCGTAAATTTTCGTCGTGACGTCAGAGTCGTTACTCGTCTCCGCCATATTGTTTATTTACATTGAAAAGAACGACACGGATGTTAGTTTAAGTGTGGAATATTAATTAGTGTAAACAATGGGACGGTCTCGGTGTTGTGTTGGGGGATGTAGCAATGTGCCAGGAAATGGAATTAGTCTGCACACATTTCCCAAAGAAGAGAAACTCCGGAAACAATGGATTCGTTCAATTCAGATGACTGGGTCTGAGTGTTCAAGGGCCGGATGGCAAGGTCCCTCGAAAAACGGTTCCGCAAATGCACAGCTTGTGTGTTCTGAGCATTTTGAGTTGACAATGTTCACGATGACTACCAGAACTAAATGGAGTCTCGGTCTAGCCTATAGAACTGCTTTAATAGACGAAGCTATCCCCACATTATTTGGCGACAAAGTTAGGAAAAGCAACCTTGACCAAGTCCAAGCAAGACCGGTAGTGCGCAAACGAGAAGTGAGGAGGGTATGTTGCACATTTTAATATGTTAACAGGTTTATTTGACTTAATCAGTCAACATTTCAATTTAGCCCTTCAACTTGGATGGTTAGTATTTGTAAATAGACCTGAGCAGAACACTCTTTTTAAAATGTATACAAATTAGTGCATTCTGAATGTATGTGCAAAACATGTATGTCAGGACTTATTTGTAATATTTTTTTTTATATAAATGAATCATGAATAGACATACATTCATGAAAAAGCAAGATCTGACTGTACGATATGAAAACGGGTTATACTGCTACCGTTTGATTTAATCTGTATCTTCCAGAGGCTCTGTAAATAAAGGATGATGAACGCATTGTGTTTATTTTGCTCATGTTTTTTAGGCATATTATAAGATTAAAATAATTGTAAACTTGCAAGTATGGTTCATAATTTGTCTTCCATTTACTGGATTATATTGCGGATATATAAAAAAACTTATGGTATAGAAGTATTAGTGAAAGAACATTGAAGATGCTTTATAAATGTTTTGACTTTTAACATCTCAAGTTTGAGTAAAGGGTTATTGTATATATATATATATCTATAAAAAATCGCTTCCCCTTCAGATACTGAGTGACTACAACCAGAAAGGCCAAGTTGATAAATCAACTGCTGTAACGTAAACAGATGCTGTTCCAGATTTATCTCCTGTTAATCTAGTATGTATTTATATTAGTATTCATCTGTAGGATGTTTAAAATTTCAATGGATTTTCTAGAGTTGTTTGGGATTTTTCCCTCTTAAATCATATACACCCACCATGAAATCAAATTGCAGTTTCATTTATGGAAATGAAGTGTACATGTGTGTAATTGTTTCCTTAAAAACTATTTGTATTGAGTATATAGTATCAATACTAATGGGCACTTTGTTCCTTTCATTAGGGTGACATGACCGCCAACCCTCCATCCACTGAGTTTCCAGTCGACGCAGCTGAATTAGACATGGACATGGAGTTGGACAACAGTAAAAGAACTGTCATGCAGGTAATATTTATTCAAACACTTATGTGATGATCATTTAAAGGCACTTGTCTTTAAAAAGGAAGGATTATAGGGTCAATTACTGATATTTACAGTGGTCGAAATTGGCACAAGCCAGCAAGGCCTGCACTGTTAAAATGCTTTCTGGGCTTGCTCAAAGTCTGAGTTTTATACAGCAGAGCTTGTTCAAAGATGTAATGCCAAGCAGTGATATGTGAATTCGGGCTTGTGCATCCAAAAGCCTTATTTCGATGACTGTATTTAGTGTGCAATAAATATTTTGATATCATTTTCAACTATCAATGTTTTATGTAGAGCGCTGAAATACCATCCCCGTTGACCAGTCTTCAACAGCAGCCTCAGCCCTTAACCTTCAACAAGACCTAGAAACTCACAGTACTGATGCTAAGATCCAGTCAAAGGTACATATAGAAAATCGTTGATTTGAAACAAAGACACCAATAAAAACAAACCTAATTATTATCAATTCGAGATGCTGATTGTAAAGGGACTATACACCAGATTGGTAAAGAATCTTAGCACAAAGTCAATAATTTGGTACAATGTTTTAGCCTTAGATAACACAACTGTAAAAAAATGGACCATAATGCAAATAAAAAATCGAGGTAGAGACTGGTTTCGAACTGGTGTGGCCAAAATTGCAGTCCAGTGTCATATCCACTGTGCTACCAAGGCTTACCATGAACAATTGAATATCTGAGCTATATACTGAATTTGGTAATATCACGTGATAACATTGGCTAATCAATCATGCATAAGAATGAACTATGTGATGCATTGTACACATTGATACCATGTCTAAGTCAGTGTTCAACAAGTTTTCTTCTTTTTTTGCTATTTCATCATACTGTGTATATCTCCATTAAAGAGAATGTCCTCATTGTTATGTTATGTTCCAGTGTATAGTAAAGCAGCTTTGGCAATTACTTTTTAAAGAAGTAAACACCTTTATTTGTAAGTTGTACATATTAAAGGTATTCATATATGTTCATGTGAACATTTATTGTGACTGTTGGCATTACTATGTATTATTTCAGAAATCTTGTGATGATTCCCTGAAAAGGAACATGGGTAAACTCAAACATACAGAGATGAGATCAATGAATACCAGCAATAAGAAGGTAATGAATAATTTGATTATTGTTATCATTTTCTTTCGGTTTTAGCTTATGAGTTTATATGGAGGGTGTTACACAATATATATGTTTTAGTAGCACCCCTACACTTTCATGAAGACCAGCGTGTGAACTACGATGTCTTCTTGTAATTGTTGAAAGCTAACAGATAATAAAATATTTCCTATACATATGTTTCGCTTGCATTTAAAACTTGTTATATGATTTCAAATACAAACAAATGTCTTGATCTTGTATTTTAAGCAATTTAGCCATATTTCTAAAAAAATATAATTAAGGTTTTCATAGTAGTTAGAAGGTGCCATTCTAACCAAGATTTTAGTGCCATGTGCCTTTTCCGCAGCACCCTGCCCTTTTAAAACTTGAAATTACCACAAGCACAGCTGACATGAAGCCATGCTATGTTACAATTATAGAAGATAAAGTTCAAATAATGCATATTATTCCAGATAAGCTACAAACACTATCTGACTAAGACAGTCTACAATTTTTAACATGTCTTGTATTTTTCAGGCCTCATGTGCATGTCCAAAGTGTTGTGTAAGAACTGCTGTCCGGGGTACCCAAGTGAATCGCAGGCCACCGCCAATTAAGCGAAAAACTAAAGGTAATTCTACTTGTGTAATAAAATCCATATTATGCAGCTGTCAAATTGCTGGAGGTTGAAAATCTGACTGCTTAAAAGTTTCATTTCAAAGTGCAGAAAGGTTTGTTACATTGATCAAGCTTTTATTTCTAATTTGGGATCAAAAGCTGGTTGTGTTCCACAAGTATAATTTCTTCTTACCTGACATTATTTTGTAAGAATTTGTTAGGTTTTCCAGATCAAATTTCACTTTAGTGATGGCATATTATGCAATTATGAATTAAGCAATTGGACTCAACATATATATATTTACACATTTATCTATTCTTCAATTCAGGGACAGAGACTCTGATGGAACACCACATCACATACTCCACCTCAAGTACCCAGTACTGTGACAGTGACATTGCTGATGAAAAGAGCCTGACACCTGCCTGTCCTGAGGTCCCTCCTGCTCCACACCTTCTGGCTTTTCCATTACCAGCCCCAGTCCTTGCCTCAACTCCTGCACGGAAGAAGGGCAGGGTTGTTGTTGAATCAACACTCAACAAATCCTTCATGTCCACATCATCCTGGGGATATACTGATGATGAAGCCATAGACCCGGACTATGAAACAGAAGCCTCAGTCTACAGTGACTCAGAAGATGATAACCCAAGGCAGTAAGTTATGCCTTCATAAATAAACCTGTTAAGTCTTTGTCATATATAACTTCAATATTAAAGCGCATCTTTATCATTATGCTATATCATTTCCACCAAAATATTAAGCCAATGTGAGTAGTCAAATATGTTGTAAATTATCCACATAGTGCTACTTGAATTGATTCAAATTACTTCCTAAGTCACTGGTACATTCAATTTTTTATCATTTCTTGATTCCTCATTTGTCTGCAATTGACAATTTATAAAAGCATAATGTATGCTGTCAGAACTGAAGATTAATTGACATAAGAACATTCATCTTTTTCAGGGCAGATGTACATAAGCAGAGGAAGTTTCTTGTTTTTGAAGACAATCTTTTAGAACTGTTCAACTGATGTGAAATGTGCCATCTCCCTACCAAAGGCAAAGTCTGCAATGTCCAGGGATCAGCTATGGCCATCAAACAAGTTTGTGAATGTTGACACACCAGGCGATGGGAGTCACAGCCCAAAGTTAGAGGTGTTCCTGCTGGGAACATTCTTCTTAGTGCTGGCATTTTGTTCTCAGGATGTTCACCTTCGAAAGTGCTGCGAATTTTTGATTTTATTAATGTATTAAGTATTAGTCTTTCAACTTTCTTTAGTCATCAAAGAACTGTATTGTGGCCAGCAATTGAGAGAGTGTGGACAAAGTGTAATGACCAACTGATAAGTGTCCTTCTAGACCGCGAAGAAGAGCTTGTGGTTGCTGGAGATGGACGTTCTGACAGCCCGGGACACTCTGCAAAGTTTGGTGTATACTCCATGATTGATATGCACACCGGGAGAGTAGTAGCCATTGAACTTGTGCAGGTTTGTTAATATTAATAAACTTTTCAAGATATTAAGCCATTTTAAGTCAAGCAACATTGGCTATCAAATGAGTGGTTATTATTGCATCATGTGTCTCTCCAAATGTTTGAAGTTATCTGCTTGGGGACATTGCCATGTATTTTGGGTCTGAAGCAAGATATAACATGACATAATAGTTGATCAAACGATGCAGGAAACAACTTCGCTAGGTTAAACCAGGACTGAATGCACCATTACCATGAACTACCCTTTGTATGCCGAGCGCTAGGGATGTGAGCTTCTTGTACCATATTTCAACTTGTCACAGTCCCACACGGCCTGGGTTTGATACGCCGACCTTCCACACCCGAAACGAACAATCTTCACTGAGCAGCCGTATTTTGATTCAGTTCGAATGTTTAAACTACGTGAACTTTCAGTGGGCGGGACTCAAACCTTTTCCACTGCTATTACATTGGTTAACCTTTTTCACCTTGAAACCGGACAGGCGGTTTTAATAAGATCATTGCTTAATAAAATATTAGCTGAGCAGCGATAACCTCGCGTAGTTGTAATGAAGTTAAGAACTATTCGGATTCTGTTTACGGCATCGACATTCGTTCTTGCATTTTCGTATATATGTCATGGACGATACATTCCCTTGAGGATTATCTGACTTCTACAATCTCTCTTTTAAGACGATTTTTATATTCCCAGTAACTAAGGAACGGCACTTGGAAGATTTTGAGACAAATTAAGTACGCCCATAACTAGGAGATTATCATTTTCAGAAATATAAGGTATTTCCTGCACCCATCAGAGATCTAACTATTTGCTGTTTAAGACAGAAAGTTCATTTGATCGTATATATTTTTAAAGTAATACTGCATTGTTAATAGTTAGAATGAAGTTCGTCTGTGGTGTTTGTTTTGTGTATATGATGTTTAAACGTTTGTGTCTCTAGTTCATAATCGTTTGAGCCCTTGCCTTGTGCATCGTAATATGATTTATTTTTAAATTTTTGATTGTAATTTTCTGTTATCATATTACAATATAGATTGAACAGGCCAACCAACTATTCCGACCTTGTTACTTTGAGATACATGTTTATCATAACATATTAACATAATATTAGGCATAACATGATTGATATCACTCAAAATAAGACTTGAAGAATGTCGTCATGTAGAATTAGCATGCCCCTGTTGAGAATGACGGTTTAAATTCATGAAATAATAAATCAAGTGTGGACTTATTAGCTGTGTAGCGCGATTTGATACCGCTGTCACCTCGGTCAGTCATAGCTAATTTGTATACTCTTTCACTAATAAGTATCTCCAAACCAAAGGGAAGAAAACCATAAAAGTCGGTCGGTGATCAGTAAGGAGTTTTATTAAAACACAAATGCTCTACAAGTAATCTGGAAATACAGGATGAAGGTTTTCGCTGTGGCATTAATTCTATTCATTTCACACTTCATTTCCTAACTGGAATATACAGTGTCAGTACCTAAAATTATGCCCATGATGCCTCCTCTATTTCAATTTGTTGTATTATGACGATTTTCCCGAGAACCGTGAAAGCCACATTCCCTGATAATGTGTTATTTAGTATTTATGTTTATGTGGATAAAGCCAATTGAATTGTTATCAATTGAAATCACAGGCCAAAGTAGTAACAACTCACTCTTAACGCATTTAATTGATTATTATGTCCTGTAACCCTTGTCGACCTGCTATGAAAGGAAGCTGTCCTACTGCCAAGATGGTTCCAAGCGCTTTTCTTTTATTAATTTTAGATCAGCGATCTATGGCCACACTATGACTCTCAGTGTTTTTGCATTGTCAAAATACAGTTTCTATGTGTATTATCATTATTAAAATTCCATAAGCAAGTAATTACTCAGGGACGTTCCATGATCATAAGCTGACTTGACGCGTACTAAACAGCACATGGATTTTTTTTCTGAAATTGTTTGTGAGCAGCTAAACCTTATACAAAAGAGGCACAGGTTGACTTAAGAAAAGGTCTAAAAGGCTTAAACTGTCCATTCAGTCTCGAATGCTAATGTAATATTATAAGTAGCTATAATAATGAAGATATATTTTAAGATTTTAAATTTAACAAAATTTTCCGATCAGATTTATCATGTGTATGTCATTTGGTCGAAGTTATATATTGTAGTAATACCGGAATATCATTAAGCTGTCTGGGTGCTCAATTTTGTTTTCCTTCCTAGGCTATGGGCGATTTTTGTTTTCCCTTTACCATTGTTTTTGATTAATTTGTGTCAAAATTATCAATTTTCCCAACCAATGTAAAGCCATTATCAATGACAAGTGTTGTCTGAGCTGTCTATAGACGTAACGTGCAGCCCGAATGTGTAGCCCTAATGTGTGATTTCATGATTTTATTTAAGGGAAAACGTAAAAAGGGAAACATAGAAGGACACAAGACCATTGTAGTACAACACAATGTCGGGTGAACACAAATACATTCACGTACACACGCGCACGTTAGCACATACGCACATAATATTGGAGAAATACACGCAAACTCACAAACATGTGCATACACGCACGAACGCACAAACGCACGCACGTACACACTTCATGATTAACAGTAAGATGTTCAATAAACTAAATGTAATAATACAACTGCGTCAGCACTAGGTGACGCGACATTGTCTTTATATTTTTGTAGCAAAAATTTATTTTTTTCTAGAAACTTATACAAATGTATATATATATTTTAAATAATTCTCGAGATTTTAAGATTATACATAAAGCACAACTTCGACAATCAAACCTATATAAAAGTCACAATTTAAGATAATGTATTAAAGAAGATGTTGGAATTTACAACAAAGATACTTTTTGTTATATCTTTTTGAATATCTTCTTAATCCTAAATGCCATCAAACTTCATGTATATGTACACTTATGTTCTAAACAGTATCATATTTTTTAATAAACGTGGTCCAGTTTCTGTAGCACATGAAAGGCGTTAGGTATCTCCTTTATGTTGGTTATACACTTTTGCGAGATCTTTTCACTTGCGAAGTTAAATATTACATAACCAATGCACGAATCCTTCCGATGATTATTCATATTGGGTTAAAGGAAACCGTTTTGGAACACTGCAAATTTGGTGTCTTGGGGACCTTTGTATCCAAACACACAGAACAGTCACGTACTCTGTGATCGTTTTAAATGCTTACCACTTGTCTAAAGCTGTTTCTTTGCTATGGTCATAATGATTACCATAGATGTCAAGGCAGATACCAATAAAACACATGAATATGGAACAAATGAAGGGGCAAGACGTTAATGTTTGTGGGAGCGGTAAATGTCTCGTCCACTCAGTTACCTAAACCTGACATCGAATACAAACCTGATATAGGTGAACGGGGCATTTTTCCGAATGATGCGTTTGTGAAAACAGCTCTGGACAAAAGTTAAAATCTTTATTTTGAATGCATTTTGATCGTTTCTTCCTGCAAATGTTTTTTTTTTTACATTTGTTCTTTATTCTTGTTTTTTTATTTTATTCAAATCAACTATGAATAAGGTTTTGTTCGTCATGTGAATTGTATACGCCATAAACTATGCATAAGAAACCTGTAGGCTAAACTATTTCCCCTATCCTTGTTATATTACTTTATAAAAACATGGTGAAGTGGAGAACGAGTGATCAATTATATATCAGTGCAATTTGACAAAGATAAATGACTCCGGTAACAACTAACCTTAGAGGCTGTTTATAGGTTTCCATAATGTTTATTTATTTGACGTATACAAATCACAGAGGCGTATGGGTTTGTATCTGTATGTGTGTGTTTGTCTTGTGATATAAAATCATGACGATGTATCGACATATTTTCTAAATAGTTTATTGAATTATGTTTAAGAAACGGACCGATATGCGTTTGCACAGAGTCTTTGTTCAAAGTTTTATTACACAATAGCAATCAAAGCACTGGAGAACTGTTGGATGAAAATATTGGTATATAAGGAAAAGCGCTTAACTTGATGCAGTTTCTAGGAAAGTAAAACAATAGTTTCATACCTGCAAGGTTGTGTATCATTATGCCATATAGCTAGCTGGTAATATGGAATAAAACAGAAAACGTAGAGGCAGAAATGTATAAAGGACACGTTTGGAAAAAAGGGTAACTTTAATCAAGAAATCATGACACGAAAAGATGATTGACGCACACTACATTTATGAACATATTCATTTTTTGGTTTAAACAATATTTATTTCAAAATATACATTTTAAGGAATAGACAAGGTTAGAGGTTAGAACACAATAAATAATAAAAGATTGTCTTACATAATAATACCGGCAAAGTAAGCAAGTGTTATATGAACATAACAACATAATCGCGACAGAATTGAAAAGGAAGCTTATAAGCTTATACTGTGCCTTGCTTCTGTCCCACTTTCAAGCTGCTTGTTATTGTGTAAATGTTGTTATAATTTTAATATTTTCGTTACCGTTATAATTTGATGGATAAGATGAAATGTGAATGACAAATGAAAGAAATATCAAAATGCGTTGGAAGTATGAACATCGACAATACAAAATAGACAAAAAATACTCGTGACAAATCATCTGTGCCTTCTACAACAAATTGGAAACTATTTATGACCATAATATACTCTTGTAGTTTTTGTTACGCTTACATATAGCTTTTTGAACAAATATTTCATTGCTTTTAGGCTTGCTTTCCTTTATTTTGTATCAACTTTTATTTTCAAGACTGTGACCACGATTTCTGTGGAACTGTCTCCTTTTCAGGAAGGAACATAAATGCATATCAAACTGTAAAGCTTCTAACTGGTTGAATCCGATGAAAAGACAAAGAATACAAAAATGCTCACACAGATGAAGTGACAGGACTTGATCAAATATGCGTGTTCCAACTTCGTTTCGAGAAAGGCCGTCAAACTAAAACCCATCGAAATGTCATCCAATAGTTCTTGTTTTTGTGTACTAGCATTCATGAAATACACCTTTATGATGTTACGAAACAGAATTAATTTGATTAAGACACATGTTTTGTTTTTAAATACAGCCTAAACATTTGATTGTCAACCCAATATAAGTCACAAAAATATGTTATATATCACTTAAAATAAGAAGTGCACTGAAAAAAGGTGTCCATTAGGGAACCTATTCACCAGTTCAAACATAAAATTGGCATACGGCGTACCAAGTGGCATAACGCGTAACATTATGAAGACAGTGATATTTTAAGATTAGCTGTAAGCTTTCACTTGTAAAATTCCTTCTAATGAGATATAGCTATAGCTTATCATTTTGCGCTAAAAAATAAAGATTCATTTATATTTTTCGACAACTTTTTTTTTAGTCTAAACATATAGTTATAAATGTTGATACAGTTATAAGTAAGGCTATTTGTGTATCCAACTGAAGGCTCCATCTGTAAAATTAAATAGTTGTATTGAACTTATGGCTTCAGATGTGCTTTCAAACAAACCTTCAGCTATAAACTACAGCATGAACTATACATGTACAACTGCCGCTATATGAACCTATGTGCTATAGTTCTCTTGTTTACATTTTAACCTTTGTTATTCTGGAGAATTCCGCGTATAGTGCTGTTTGGAATAATACCTTTCGCAACTAATTCCGAATTCATGTACATGTTGAAATCTGAGACATGGCGCAGACTCAGATAGAAAGGTTGAGTTCTGGTAAAGATAACGGTATCAGGACTATGTATTTGCACTTCAATAACAGTGCGTTTATTAAAACATTCCGTTTCCAAATAGCAGGTTTTGTTCAATTGACTAACGATCAAGTTTAAATAATTATAGGAATTAAATCACATTTTGAGACAGAAACGGATTCGATTTTTACCAAGTGCGTGTTTCGGTAATGTCATCTTTGTTAATCATTCATCATATTGTTCAATTTTCTGAGGATTTCCAACACAAATAGAACACTCGTCTATTAAAGGGACTCTCTTCTCGACATTTCAATTGTGAATACATCCATTTGTACAATGTGTACAGTGTGTACACTAAGAGCAATATTGTGACAAAACTATACGTGGGAGAGTCCATTCAAAAACTAGTTATACGATCTTTGAGTCTTAGATGGCATGATGAAAAAGGAGGAATAGTAGGAATAGGTACATGTTTAGTCAGTTGTAACTCTACTTAGGATGTAAATTTTAAGACGTGAACCTCGTCCCTCTGAATCGGAACGTATATAATTTAAATTATGGTTATAGGCATTCGACGACGAGTTTAATTATGCTTTGGGGACGTTTGAGCTCTCCTTAATGACATTTTAGCTATTATTGTCTGAAATGGTGCATTTGGTGTATTATTTTAATAATTTTCCTTTGATATTAACATTTATTCGCTCGTTACATTTTATTAATTGATGAAACAAAATAATAAACAATACTGCTACTGAATTTTGCATTTGTTTATCCTGTTTTTTATAAATATTTTTGTTTGTACATCATATATTGGTACTGGAATGATGAACAATGACTCTATCAATGATTCAAATGATGATTCTTGTGCCTAGAATTTAATCTTTTGATGTCAATGCTGTAGAAAACCGCTTAACACAACAGGAATGCACCATGTTTTAAGCCCAAATCACCTTTCAAAATACAAATATCTGTAGATTTACAAATGTCAATTATGTCATATACGATCTTTTTATTTCCACACTCCACTAATAGACGTCCCAGTACAAGTTGTATATAATATTAATATGGATTGGAACGAAATCATAGCTTATAGAGTTCTTCTCCGTATGAATTAAATTACCTATTTACCAAAATAAATGCGTATGATCGACGATAAGACGACAAATATGTTTTATGCGAGAAAGAATGTTACTAATGCTTATTAACAAAACTAAGGATTCTGTGTTTATATATTGGTTCGATTGTTCAAACACGGTATATCATAGATACAAAATAAGCACAAGTTATTGTATACAGAATATATAAATAGGGTGTGGAAGATATTTAGGAAGAAAAGAAGTTTGGTACAAACCATATTGGGGAAACTGCCAGTGTTTTTCTCGTTGTTTAGGGTTGGATTGCCATATATAATGAAAGCATTGTTAATTTCTGTAATAATATCGAAAGAAAGTTTGTTGAATGTCGGTATATAAAGGACTATGCATAAGAAGGTGCAACTTCACCATACTCGCAAAGAGGAAGGTTGATAATATTTTTACAATAACGGTGAAAGTTAAGACCACTGCAACTAGTACGCAGTCGAGTGTTAAGTACTTGCAACCGGCGGTTACCGTAATGATAGTAAAGCTGGCAAACTGGCAATCGACTACAAAATGCATACTTAAATTATGCAATGGAACGACAATCCCGTAAATTATGCGGAAGTTCATTCAAGGCACTAATAGTTGGAGGTAAGAAAGATTAAAAGTAAGAATATTTGCGTGACATAACTGTTCTTATGTTGGATGCATTCCGTAGAGGATAATTCTGTGCATTGACATTTAAATGTGAAAGGGATGACAGATATTCTGGGACATGGCCGTTTTTCATTTTGTAAAAGAGACATTATTTGTGATTAAGGCGTCTTTCTGAAAGAGTAGGCCAACATAGCTCCGCATGGAGAACATTAATCGAAATTAAATTAGAAGCCCCACAGACTATTCTACCGGCTTCATTTTGGATCTTTTGCAGCTCGTCTTTTTTCGTAGTCCGTACAATTATCCAAGACAATTTCAGCATTTTCAGGAAACGGACAGATGTACGAAAAGTACATTTACCGTCCAGATGAAACTTGAGTTTTCGCATGATGCATATTCTTTGAAGGGCTTTACTTCTGATGTACTCAAAGTGTTCGTGCCATGTAGAGTCACTAGAAAGAACCAAACCAAGATGTTTATGCGAATTGATTTCTGAGATTAGTTCACCATACATAGACAAATCTGGATAAATACGCGGCAGTCGTTTTCTGGAGAACAAAATTGATTTTTTTACGTTGTTGCAGGATTAAAGGTGACTAGCCATTTATCAGCACCTGTACTGATGCTATCTATGTCTCTCTGGTTTATTTCAGTGGGCGTTATTAAAGGGCTCGTCAACGAGAATATAATGACTATTATCGTCTGCAAATAATATAACATTACTTCCAATGTTGACAACAATGTCATTTATAAATATCAAATATAAAAGGGAACCTATAAAAGAACCTTGGGGTACACCAGCCTCAAGAAACACCCAACCAGACATGGAGCCAGTGGGAACTACACGTTGCCTACGTTTACTAAGATAATCACTAAACCGCAAAAGAAAGTTGTCATTGACAGCAGTTTCCTGTAGCTTCACAATCAAGCCCTGTTGCCAAACTTTATCAAATGCCTACTGATATCAAACAATGCTGCTTTAACCTCAGGGCCATCATCTAACGCCTTACAAAATGTGCTGTTAAGGTATACAAGCTGATTAACAGTAAAATCGCCTGGCCGAAAGCATGACTGGAACGGGGTAAAAGGTTTATGTCATGAAAGTGGATCAAGAAGTGTTTATATATCGCCCCTTCGAACACCATTTTCATTGTATTTAGTAGGGATATTGGACGATAGTTAACAGGAAGTATGAAATCACTCATTTTGAAACCTGCACACACATAACCATCTTTCGACGGTTTCGGAAATCTACCGATTGAGAGAGGCATATAAAAAAGGGAACACAACGGGCGAACTAACGAGTTAGAACATTCCTTTGGGTTTTGATTGGTTATGCCATCAGGTCCTGAAGCTTTATTAAAACGCAGTGATAATATAATGTCAGTGATCTCATTTTGTAGCACTGTGATATTGTCAATTTTGCAATTACTGTAATGCTTGCTAGCTGGCTCGACAATTTGGCCGCCATTATTTAAAAATTAAAGATTGATTTTTAAAGTGTGTATTGAAAATTTCAGCTTTACCGGCGTCCTCTAGGCAGAGTTCACCGTAATAAGGATCTTGGATTGCATTAATGCTTGGCCTCAGTTTAGGATTAACAAACGACTGCAGAACCGTTCATCACCCTTTAGACAGAATAGACCTAGAGCATTTTTTCTGAGATATTATAATAATAGGTTTCTTTTGCGTCACAAATGTCAAAGTTATTTCATTCCGACGCTTTCGAAGTTTACCCAATAGTTGGGTTGAGTTTTATTCTTTGCTTATTTTAGTAACGTTATCGTTTGCGAGTAAGATTTTTTAAATGAAATGCCATTCAGGGTAAGTCATCTGGTCGAATAACGACTGTTTTAGTCGGGATACATCTTATTGCGTTAGTCAAAATGGTATTGGTAATATTGTCAATGTATATACTGATATTCAAATCAGAAAGAGAGTCCCAATCAGTTAAATCGAGAAGACCACGCAACTCATCTTAGTTACACCTATCATAATACCATACTTGTCTCGAAAAAGAGGTAGACTTACATTTTGCAAAATGAACCGAATATTTTATGGAAGAAAAGGATCTCCAACACCCGATGTTATTAAGCTTAAGAGTTGGCAATACAAATCAGTTCTAGTGTGGATGAGGTACTTTCAGTGAGGTGATTTGGCTCTGTTTTCACCTGCGATAGATCATATAATGTTCATAAATTTTGAACACATCTAGAGTTACTTATATTGCTGGTGTTGTAGTTAAAATCACCAGTGATGATTATAAGACTGATTCCTGAATCAATGGCAGGTCCCACCAAATCCTCTGTAAAATCGCAAATTGTGGCAGAGGAGTTTGTAAAATGTACAAAATAATAATCTTTTACGGTTCTTTAGTGTAATCTCGACCCATTAGCATTCAGAATTGGAGCTCTAAATTAGGACGACGCGAGAAGTGAATAGAAACGTTGATGAAAACAGAAACACCACCATGACTGTCTCCTCGTCTATCGCGGCTCTCAACCGTGTGATACTATTATAGGATATATATTCGCAAGAAATTGAATCGTTAACCCATGTTTCAGTAAAAGCTTTGATATCAAATCTACTCAGTTCAATGAAAAGTATATCTAATTTGCTTTGTTGACTTTGCACATTGTAATGGATGAATAAATCATGATCTTGTGACAAAAGAGGTTATTTGGATAACTCTGAGCTTGACTCTGATGCAAATGATAATAAGACAAGCTCAACAATCCAACATTCAACTACAATTAAAGCAAAAGGTGAAAAGATGAGTACAAACCCTGACCAATTACCGCGACGTTTAATTTCATTAGGTCGGATTTTTTCCCAGTGATTGGTATTGGGTGCAGAGCATGGTATGATTTAAGAGAAATCAGAGCTAATACGCTGCACATGATTTGAATGGAAATGAATGGATTTGAATTATATCATCGATCCCACTTGACCTTTTTGCTCTTGGATGCCGAAACTTCATGTACGAGTGTATTGAGTTGCTATCTATCTGAATGTGCGTAAACGTTTCATATCATCAAATATAAATTTTTGTTTTAACAAAAGTATGATTTGTTGGTAATATTAAAAAGTATAACTCCCAGGCTTACAGCTGCTATTTTTTAACCTTTGAGCGGGGGTTTGGTGTAAGCTTCCTCGCCGTATATGATTAGCTTATTATACATGAAGAAAAACTTTCCTCTGCTCACTTTGTGCCCTTTTTATATCTGACATGAGAGGTTTACTTTACTTTTATGACAAGTGTATATTTAAAGCTGTAATTTATGACTGTTGCAAAATCCATTAGTTTAAAAACAGCTATAAATTAAAACTTTGGCGATACTCTGCGTGATCTTCGAAGTTGATAGGTATGAAAAAGGCTACATTAAATGTATATTTTATTACTATTGCGGCATCTTATTTGTAGCCACAGCTGAAACATACAGCGATTGTAATTAAGGTTAAGCTACTGGTGTGATTTCAACTTCAAATACAACTATAACATATAATACAAAATGTGCATTAACAGCTGTAGAATATTATGACTTTATGTGGTTAATAGTTCTCTTTTATAGTGACTTTGTATATCATTGTAATCCTTGCTTATAAAAACCGTATATCTGATAATACAATCGTTATTCGCTAAGTCAATAAATATTTGAAAATACAAACTTCGATCATCAGAGAAAAGGGCAAAGGTAGAACTCTTGATATCATATAACTTTTTTAGTTTTAAACTGTACTCCGACTTCAATGCATTTTTAAAATAAAGCAACAGTTTGGAAAATTAAACTTGCTAGTAAGCCCGATTCTACTTTCTACTGGCTCAAGTTCACTGTTATCTGTTCCTCGTCGATCCGGACCTTGATACAGAAAAAAGGAGTTAAGCTTGTCGCATAGAACTTTCTATATTTTGTCACTGTATTTTCTAGTGTAAATTTTTTGAAAATTCATATTCTGTTAGAGTCTTTAAATGTGTTGTTTGTAGCCGAACAACGACGTGATTTTAGGGTTATATAAGGAGTCTCTCTTTATTTTAAAACAACCGGGTCCAGGGTCAACATGAAGATTTTTGTGGCTAAATTTGTGATCTACAGATGCCAGTTCCTTTGGGGGGGGGAGGGTTCAATTTGGATTTTTTCAAGCTAAAGTACAGATAAGTGTCTCAATGAAGCATGTAGTAGAAATACCAGAGATCACAGTCCTACTCAGACAGTGTATAATGGGAAACAGCCGAGTCAATCAGGTAAGGGTTAAGGTAATGATACCAAGACTTAGGTTATAGATTAGAAAATATCAATGGGTTTCAAGTTCAAATTGGTCCATGCTGTCTAATTGTAAGTTTCTTATCATGTCGAAAATATATTAACACATATGAAAATATATAACACAATGGTTAGATTTTTGTCTTATAATACCTGAAAGTACAGAATTAGAATTACGACGATCATTTGCTATCAAGAATTAATTTATTAGACACCAAATGAACCTTAAAGTTCGCGAAGCAGTGTGGTAGTTGGTCATACTTTAAAAAGATCGAAAATGATATTGATTCAGTTAATTGTTAATTAAATTGCTACAGTTCTTTCACAATTCGTTTCCTACTAATTTACAAATCATGTGCACCACAACCTATTCATTGGCAATACAAAGTTCAGAAAATCGAGCATAGTGAAGCAAGTATAACAAATAAAGTTCTAAAATTTGTAACGAAACAACCTTTTGTCAACAAAAAAGCCACACACATGTAAAGAAAATGCTTAAATCTATGTAACCTTAGGTTTTTACGTTGTCAACACTAACGTCTAGCAAGTTATGCAAGTTCTAGACGATCAGATTTTAAATTTTATTCAGAAATTTTACATTTAGAACAACTCATAGTCATTCCTATGTGCAACTACATTCTTCATTTTTTTTCTCGTATAAACCTCTAAAAATGGAAAATAAGAAACCATACTCACTGTTTACATCCATATTCTCAACTCATTGGCACTATAACGGAAGACGCGTTGGAGCATTTTCAACACATAACAAAATGTTACGGCTCAAATGATTGCCCGTCGTGTAGTAAAAGGTGTCCCTAACGTTTCGTAAGTCAGACATCGACATTTTAACTGCGTTTGCTCCATGTGTAGAGAACGGCAGATAGTGTGGTAAGTAAATACGTGAATCCTTCAAGATTTTGAGTGTAAGAAAAAAAATAGAAAATGCAATTTTAGACAAGGAGTAAAAGTAAGTACATTAACATGTTATGTCAGTTATAACTATACTGGGGATATAAAAGGGTTTTTTCTGCAATGTATGATAATAGGATGTTTTCTTTTCGTGTACCTCGATATGCAAGTTAAACAGTTAAAAAGTTTGTTTTTTTAAATTGAATAAAAAACGAAAATTCATATCAAACTTACCGCTAGGTCATGTATTTGTTAATATGTGTATACTATTACACCATTTAATTCATTGATAACCTAGAGCATAGAGCTCCTTATACGATATATGTACTAGGTTTTGTGCGCTATGTCATTCAGTTACACTTACACTGTACAATAATGGAACTAAAAATACAGGGACAGGTCCAGTATTCAAAAGCCACAAGGCAAGTTCAAACATATCTTGCCTATAGAGTTTTTTCATAAAGATTTCAACATTACACTTTAAAGTTCTGTAAAAGTGCATATTGGTCAATATAAACATTTTAACATGTCAACGATTTAAGGAAGATTTTGAGCTCGATTCGGAAGTTGTGTAAGCAATTATACTCACGATGGATTCAACATAACGTAACGTGGTCGATAGTTTGTCAGACAAGTAACAGAAGCGAAGATTTAATGTTCTAGAGGGGAGATCCCTCGAAAGCTCGACTTACATCCAATGTTGAGGACATCACCCTCAGTGTTGTTGATACTTTTCATTGACAGGAATGACACGTTAACACTGTCAGTATGCATCATACCCCAGTTGGCCGAGGGCAGCGGTGCAAACTGTCATTACCGACACCAAAGGATAGTCGGCTGGCTGTTACCAAAAAAACCAGTAAATTACTGTTTTATTTCTTTAAAAAAGTTTATCGAAACAAAATAGACTATAACTGTTTTACCTGATCAAACTTCATTTGAACAAAGCGTTAAAAAATTGAAAAGCGTTAAAGAAATGCCAGCTAAAAATAATTTTTTGAAATTTCAATGACATCACTGTGCGAGTGGAAACCTGTTCGTACTGTTGACCGGGTAATAGTTCAATTCAAGACAAGTTGATAGCTTTCATGCAAAACAGAACAAAATAACATATTTGTATATCTATAACGAATCCGATAATGATAGGACATATTCAATGATTCCGACGGCAGAGCGATGAACGGGGCGACGTTTTACAGCCGCAACGCATTTTTAACGCCAAACACATCCACACCATAAGAAATGTAGTAGCTTTTACGGGTGTACATAAAATGTATAAATTATTATCAAGTGATGAAACGGAATGGAATAATAAAATCAATTAAAGACATTTATCCATTGTAGCTTGCTTTATAACGGCTAACCAATATACTACCTGTTCATGTATAAACACATCAATGTCCTTGTGAAATATAATGTGATGCCCCGGATATGCAAATAATACTTCTTTATGTAGTTTGGTTTAATTAATCTGAGAATTCAATTTGTGCTTTATCCAAGACAGTAAATTCAGTTGCGAATCAAATTTATTACGATCTTGTTAAGTTGTTTCTACACTTACTTTTGGGACGCCAGGTCTTCCTAACTACATGAATATTAGTTTGGCTTGACACAACATGTACCAGAGGCCTCTCCAGTGTCTTGTTGACCATGGAAGGAACTTTGCATAATTACGGCCCTTTGATGATCACGTCTTATGTTTACTGTAATTATATTCTTACTACACAGCCATGGGAAATCCATGAACTTTTCAGAATTGTAATAAATGCGGAATGACACACTTAGACCTGTTTAAAAATTTATTCCAAATTGTTCCTTGCAATGACGAATTCAACGTGCTCTCGAAAATGGGTTTCATTCTATTAGGTGAAGGCTATTGTTTCGATTTATCTTTCGAATTTTTGTTCACCTTTAATTCTTAATTGATGACAATAGAAATCATAACGAACATTTATTGGAAGATCACGCAGTGTCTTATTCATAAACATAATATTATAATGGAATGACTTTACTGTGGAGGGCGCTGATGTAGGACCTGACTGTCTGTTTCGCTGTATATCATTATGGTTGATGTCTTATCTTTTTACATGACAGTTCAAACCAGTGCCATCAATAATATGCCCCCCTTGCCTTTGTTGGAAGGTCTATATGGAATTTCTAAAACGTGACTGTAAGTGCCACTTTAATGATGTTGCAGTTTATAAAATATAAAATCGAAACAATCATTTCCATGCTCTGTATGCGTTTTGTTCCAGGAGGATATATTCGTCGGTGTTTATGTATTTCCTCTGATGTTATATCTTCATGCTCATGATTTAATGTCATCGCGAATTTTGGAAACTCATATAACTTGGGGGGTTTTAAATATGAATGGTGAACAACAATAACAAAGAGTAACTATTTTTTATGCAAAGCGACTTCTGTTGAAACATGAGTAAAAGGAAGCAGATGCAGACCAGCATACCAAGTGGTATCTGGATACAAGCATTCTTCAGTTATTGAAAGAAATAGGATTTTTGCTCAAGGTCATTGATCTCAGCGCTGGTCATGTATGAGGGACCTCTACCAAGTTCGAGGTATCTAGGCCTAAGCGTTTTTCAATTATTGATAGGAAACTGTGTATTTTCAGCTTACGGTTTCAACGACCTTGACTTTTGCCCCACATACCTCAAAGCAAAAGTGTTCATGTCCTGGGCATGACTAAGTTGACTACAAAGTTTTGTGGTCACTGGGCCATAGTATTCATCAAATGTTGATCATAAATCGATTTTTGGCTTAAAGTCACCACCAACTTGACCTTTATTTTGTCCAATGACCTAAAAATTAATATGGTTCATCTGTTGTTCATGACAAAAGTGTGACACAAGCTTGGAATGAATTAGGAGAATGGAATACTCGTCTAGTTGGTAAGAGGTAAGATAATAAAAATAGGAGCATACCTGAGAAAAGAAATTTAAAGTAATTATAACAAGTTTTATGGTATTTATATTTTAAATTAATTATACAAACTAAAAATAATATATTTCCAAAATCATTTTAGAACTTTCAGGTGTTTTATCCGCTTTCCCATAGAAATGATTGTAATATTCATTTATTGAATTAAAATTAACCGCAAATATCCAATATGTAATTGTTTAAATAATTCAGTAAACGAAAATGTCAATGTTAAGATTTCACTTAAGATGCTTCTGTAGTATCACCTCAGAATGATCATGTTCTTAATAAATATGCACAGCGTTGTTCAAACGATCCACCAGTTTTAGTTGTACTAGTTTTATTCGTGCATTATGTCAATAACAGTACATTTTACATCAATATAAGATATATCACATATTGTATTTGCATTTAATTTAGAGTCCTAATAAGTTATATCACAGAAAGTTTAACATGAAATACATAATACTAGATCTACTAAAACAAGTATTACTTGTTAATGATAAAGCTATCTAATTTATTACCAAATAAAGTTTTACCAAATAAAGTTTAACATAATAAATGACATTGCACAGGATAACCCATAAAGAATTGCACAAGTACAAAAGCTTATTTTAAAAGAAATATAGGTCGACAGGTGTCAATTCATTAGCAAAATATGTTAACTGAACAAAAAGAAAATTAAATACTCATCTAAAGTGTCATAGGACAACAGCTGTTCATCATCACAGTGTGTACTATGCATATTTCTTCAAGCGAATAAAATTAAAGAAAGCAATTTGTTTAAAGATTGATATCCAAACCGAATGTGAGACAAAAAAACGGCCAATATTTGGTAAGGCATGCTTGAGAAATGGAGTCATTGAATGGAATTTGGCCAAAATGCAACTCCGCATTTCTGTTGATATTATATATCTAACGTAAACTGTACATAATATAACTGACCTTTAAATGTAGCTACGTTTTGCATATAATTGTGTCCTTAATATCGAACTTCACCGATTGAGTACCGATTGAAACACAAGCGATTGCCTTCAGTAAATACACAGTCAATATCATGAGATCTGAAATAGAAAGGTTCGTACAGGAAAAATGCCAAAAGCGCTACTAAAGCAAATGCCGTACTGCATTTCATTTTAAGGTTAGCAAAAATTGGAGAAGAATTGGGACATTCATCAGAATTTAAAGGCATGCCATTGATAGATAGTCATTCAGAATGCATCAACAGTATTGACTCCACTGGGCGATGTTCAAATTGAATCGATATTGTCATACCAAGTTATTACTCAAGTGTGGGTCAATCATATTGAATATTATGCTATCTTCAATGAAATGAATACTATACAAAAACATATGCGAAAGAAATGTGCAATCTTGTTTAACGTAAGACATTATGATATTGTTTAGCTATTTGAATTACATTTGCTCTTTATTTGCTATTTGAATTAACTTTGTCATTAACAAAAACATCCCGAAAAAAGTGTCAGGTAACCACAAACTGACCAGAGAAGTTTGTATACAATGACAATTAAGTCAAAATTTGACAAACGGCCATAACTTAAGATGTGTTAAATCTCAGAGAACTTCTGTTTCGTTTTAAGCATTGCAGTATTACAAAGAGCGCAAAGAAGTGATAAATACAGTTTTACAGTTTTATTTCATAATACAATAGACAATATGTCCATGAGTATACATATTATAAAACGTACATTAATTGCAAAATAAGTCATAGGTCGTAAGACATGATGTATTAACAGCGAAGAGGATATGTTTTTTACTCATAATACATATGAAACGTCTTTCGTAATTCAAACGCTTTATACACATACATCGCTAAATTTCTATTCACAACAGCTTTCTGAGAGGTCATCAACTCAATAAACTTAAACATATCCCGTCTTTTAAAGTAATATGGTTTGATATACATTTCTCGTAGTTCAGCATACAATTGACATTCAAGTAAAAAGTGGTATTCGTCTTCAAGGGTGTTACAAAATAAGCATGTTCTTTCAGTGATAAATACATATTAGTCAAACGTGTGAACATGTCACGGCCCAAACAACGGTTTAAGAATGACTTGTTTCCCTTGGCTTTGGTTTACGCTCGTAGTTGCTTCAAATATACATTTATATTTATATTAACCAATTAACGTGCGGTTGAAAATGGTTAAAAAAAGAATAGAACTGTAATTTCAGGACTTAACGGACATTACGTCACAGTTTGGTTGCACCGCTGCTGAAAACACGTACTAGATACGAATCAGTAAGAACATATGATGTATATTTTCTTTAGAATGGACCGTTCGCACCTCCCTTCTTAATCATTATACCATTTGTAACTCCTTTATACGCGAAGTAACGCTTTCGTTCATAACTTGTTTAATTTATACTTATTTCTTTAAAATCGATTTTGACAATTCCGTTTAGCTCGTGTCTGGGTCGTATGTAGAAATCAGTGCTGATGTCAGTATAGAGATGTTTTCAGAATGTTCTCCTGGTGTTGATGAATCATCGATTACTATATCACATTCACCATCATACGATTGAGATTGTACGCAAATATTAAAGAAGATATGATTCAAGCGATTATACTATAGATATAGTCTTCAGTGTCTACCCTCGTGCTCCCCCAGTGATATCACCGGTAAAATACACAATATGCTCAATTCATTAAGAGAGCATCGGAAATAAACAACCTACACATGCACATTGAATTATTAATTAGTTTATAAGTGGGTTATTGAGAAGTTCTCGCATGCGCATGTGTACTGGCTAGAATAGGGACATTTCGCGCTCAACACAGATAATGTTAGAATTTACTGTTTTATCTTCTATATATATCTTTTTTAGGCGCCGGGCTGAAAAACTCATAAACTAAAAGTAATTACTTAGCTCATAAGTTATCTGTTGATTTAAGTTTCAACTGAGTTGTGGTTTATTTCATTGTTTCGAAATGGCTTTACAAATGCAAACACTGTTCATAATCTCATTCATTCGCCAAAATAACCTATTCATATACTCAATTTCAACAACCGCTTAGATTAGAACACAAATGATTTCACAGAGCAGGAAGTAAATTATTTTCGATAACAGACAAAAACTCATAGATAGGTCCAAGTGGATAGTGACAGGATCGTGACAGGTAATTGTTTCTCTTACGTTTTTATACTATAATACTGTTTAAATTAATTGAAAAAGATATGTTGATATAAAAGTTGCATATAAAATCTCAATAAACATAATAATCTGATTGTTTAAATTGATCAAATGTGTCTAATTTGGTTCGTGATCAGAGCTAAAAAAAGTGATTTGTTAACGTGGAAATAGTTAATTTTCATTTTACAGCCCTGTTTATTCCTCATATACATGTCAGTAGAATATTACATTATCCGTCAACCAAACCGAACCGAAACAAAAGAAGTGTTTGAAATGCATGTAATAATAAATAGTATGCATATGACAGCAGTAGCCTTTTCAGTGGTTGGATATGTTTAAAAATATTTAATGCACATTCGATTTATTTAAACTGTTTATGCCCTATGCTTGAGGTAAAAAGTAAAACTATGGATGAAGTGAATAGTACGCTTCCCTTGAATGACACTGTTACATACATAAGACGCGTTCATCTGTGACACTGTGTTTCTTTAATAGTTTATGAATAAGCTCATTTTTTATTTAATTACTCTACTTCAATCTTGTCACTGTTTATCATGTTTCAAAATGGAAATTTTGCTCCAATATCAAGGATAACTCCGAAATACTTATTGGATATATTCAAAATCAAACATCACATTTATTCCGGAATGACATTCAATTCAAAACAAAACAGAATCCAACCAAATTCCCTTATCCAAACATTCCACAGTCTCAGATTATATAAAATTTCTAAATAGAGTAAGAAATGTCCTTCAAGGTCCTGAGAAACGTCCATTGCATTGCAATTGCCGTACGGAAATTCCTCATTGGCGGTAATAACCATTCATTACATAGTAATGGCCAAATAAATTTCACTTTCGCCGTAAGGTAATTCCATTGTGGCGCTTAGAAGTGATTAATACTTACCAGTCAAAAATGAGTATTGGCACAAACAACGGTTTTTATGCCAAAATTTGGCAAACGGCCATAACGCAAGACTTGTTATACCCGAGTGATCCGGTTTTTCCAAGCTGGTGACCCCAACTTTAATTCATAAACATGTTATGGTGGATTTGTGATCTGTCTGCGTTTTTTCATGGTGTGTGTATCTGGTACAGTGGCTTTTATGCCTTATTAACTAAACAGTGTGTCTCTGGAATTTCCATTTATAACTGAAGCCATCAGTTCTTATTGGTACAAGTAAGATAGTTGGCTACGTCAATTTGGTCAAATGTTTACGGTCACAACTCATGAGCTACTAACAAAATCAAGCTGATTATTAAACTTAATATCGGGATAGTACGTCCATAAACACTGTTATCTAATTTTGTGACGACTGGAAAACAATTGGTAAAGTTAGACAGTAGACAAAACCTTTTACAATGAATAAGGCCCAAACATTAAAAAAATACACAGTTTAAGGGTATTTTCATACCCTGAAAGTGAGGGGGAATGCCACTCACGCATTTGATTCGAGTAAAATAGACTCGCTTATGCTTTTGTAAAATGCACTTTTTTTGTATAACGAAATTAAACGTGGCAAATCATTAGGAGAGTTAAAACTAAGATACTGACGGCTAAAACCTTTAACAAATGTTGATATATGCTTAAATATTGTCTTTTACGTCCAAGATTTGGAACAGTGTTAGTAACGATAATAAAAATCCCAAGTGTTTTATCCATATTAATAAAGTCTGTGAACATTTCTGCTCATATATGCTTCTTTGTTCGATATGATGGACAGTAAAGTCAGGCGGTTGTCAAAGATATAGAAGCGTTCGACCTTTTCATTAACTGCTAGACAGTGGTAAAACACGATAAATGTTATAGGTTTAGTACAGTATAGACTGAACGTTTGAACTGCCACACAATTTCTGAATATGTATTTACACCTGAGTAAATATCGTACTGGCTGCCATATCACAAAACTATTTAAGTCGTTTTCTAATCTCAATATCAATTCAATTCACCAAAAAACAGCAGAGCAGGCTTCACAATTGCATTTGAGCTTTTCAAACATGCATTATCTCGTAGATAGCCTTATGCTTGTGAGGTAAGTTTAAATGGTAATAATGATGTATAAAACAATTGAGTAAAACTTATTATGTTTGATCAATTTCATTGCGCTTTATAATACTGACTTACGGTGTTTTTTTTAAAGATTATCTACGACAACATCCGCTTGTTAAGAATATAAAACATTTGAATTCAAATGATATTATATGGTATGAGGTAAAGTGGTAAAATAAATTATAAGAGTTATGCGATATTTGAATATGACGGAAGTTTTATCAATAATTATTGAGTCAAATTCATACATAGGATATATTTTTAACACAATGATACTACTGTTAAAAATATATCCGATTTGCCCTTAGGATTCTTGATGGAAAGAAGACCGTATGTCTTTGTTGAAGACAGATAGGAAACCACTACCTCTTGAGTGATGGCGGAAATTTTAACACCAAGCCACTCTCATTTTAACATATATGTCTTCTTTTAGAGCAAAGTAGTATTTTATCAACCATGGCAAGCAATCATCATAAGCCCCTGCTCGTTGCGGCTTTCGACTTTGGAACCACGTACAGCGGCTATGCATTCTCTTTCCGAGGCAACCCCAACAAGATTCAGACTAACTCGACATGGTATGCAGGCGGTGGATCTTCCAAACTGATGTCATTAAAGACTCCTACCTCCGTTCTTCTCAATCCCGAAGGACAGTTTGATTCGTTTGGATTCGAAGCTGAAGATAAGTACGCAGGCCTAGCTGAAGACGATGAGCACCACGACTGGAAGCTTTTCCGGAGGTTTAAAATGGTTTTGCATAGCAATGAGGTATTTCATTAATAATGTTTTTCCGCTTGTTGTTGTTTTTCATTTTATATCTCCGTACCTATTTGTTTTAGTGCTTGTTCCGATATCAATGGATCAGTGATGCTATTGATTATACAAATGTTGACCTCATATACTTAATTGATATAGTTGGTAGACTTTTAGTCGTGTTTAAGCGGTATGTGTTACCAAGAGTAGAACAACAAATGCCAAATTGTTTGGCAAAGTCTATAGAATGTAAAACTGCCGGCATAAATCTAAGTTTGGGCTGAGACATCGAAGATGGCGTCCAAGATTGTCAGCATAACTTGTGATTTCAGTAAAATGAGAGTGGAATAAATCAGTTTTCATGCCATAAATGGAAATAAATATTAACATGGATACAAGAACTCTGATCATTTAAATTGACATGCAAAATTGGCCACTTGAAGGTCTAGGTCATTACAAGGTCAAAGTAGAAAGAATACCCTTAAAATTGAAATGATCCTGTATACCTTTCTTCATTTTATGTTTATTTTGAAGTTTGAATACAATAGTGGTGACAGAATTCTAAATTATCAGTGTCTTCCTTGTGGTACAATTATCAGATTTGTTTGAAAACGTTTATATTTCATAAAACCGCGTTTGACTTAGGCAGATCGCAGAATTGCTTCTATAACAAATTATGAACGTGTTACTTTAGGTATATCAAAGAAGTGTTATGTTTCTATTTCATTATTTTATCTATGTTGAAGTGCATTATTGACATAAAAGATGTCACAGTCATTTCAAGGTCAAAGTATGAAATATATCCTAACAGTAGTTACCTATTCACTCGTGAAACGACTCCAATTTTAAACTTATTTATGATAAGTTACTGTAAAACATGGTGTCATATTAATAAATTGCATGTCTTCTTTTAATGCTATATTTAAAATATATGTTTATGTATTTGTTTTAAAAGCTTAAGTTGAAACTATTTACATGGGACCAAAAAAGGTTATAAAATTGCTATTTCTTTGGAAATGTTATGAATAAATATGTTACTTGGACTCGTATTCCTAAAGAAATAACTTCCATGTAATGCATATTTAGCATCATGTTGAAATACATTACTAACCTCTTCATGGTTTAGGTCAATGCCATTTCAAGTTCAAAATACAAAAATACGCATACTTGTGATAATTTGCTATATCTCTTTCCGTTTAAAGTTGATCATGATTGATATATTTACAAAATGAGTTCAGAACTTGTTATATTAATATTCAATTTAAAGTTTGTATGATGTGAAAAAAATCAGATTTTTGTGAATTGGTGTCATACCATACACGTTGCAAAATGATGTTCCCTATATTGGTGATCCATGAAGCTCTAATGCTGAATTGTGACAAATGGACATTTTTAATAACATTTATTAAAAACGAAAATATTGTATGCCTGTTTCATAATGAAGCTTATGAGCGATTATTTAAAAATAATATAAATTGCTTTGGCAAATGATCTGCCCATAGTGGAAACAAATTTATCATTATTCATAAAAACAACAATTTTGTTTTTCAGTAGTCAAATATATAAAACATATTAAGTGCATTTCAACATTGGGTTTTATTTATACACTAGTAATATGAAAAATAGTGACTTAAATAGATCCGGACTGAAAATTTGGTTGTGCCTCACATGGCAATGGTCATATTAGTCACTAATCATTTTACTTTTTTAATTACTAGATGGACTGTATCAATTATATAGTGGGTAGGAAAAACACTCAGTTAATGATTGTATCCAAAACTGTTCTAAATGGACAAACGTTAGGGTTTGAAATGTTCTGGGGTTTGTTTGGACACTACATAAGCTTTACGATTGGTGAATTTGTTGTCTATTTGGGCCTTGGGAAAGCTTTATTATTAGAGCGACATTTGCGATTTGTTTCGCAATAGGCCTTATTCTTAGAACAACCACATGTATTGAGTAAAAGAGTAGGATTTATCACGACTCTGTTAAACGTTTGGTACTGAAAAGACCTAGGGGTTGCGCTTATGTTATGGCACTGATTTGCTTAATAGTCGCCAATATAATTCTATTTTAAGGTCCCGTTACAACCCACCAAGTGGCTTTAATACGCTTGATGGCTTAAAATGTCACTGCGTTCACCTGGTTAATTTTAATTTGTTTGAAACAAAGTACTTAGCTTGGCTACAGTAAAGTAACAATGGGCTTCTGGGCAAAGAAGATCCACTGTTTGGTTTGGTTTTGCACTTCATGGGCTTTGGGTTTGACAAGTGATATTTATTGGCCACAGGATGGCATTAGGTAGAGGTAGTCTGAGTTTTTTGCTTCTAACAGGCCTTTTCTGGATCCACAATGGGTTTATTGGACAATAGATTGTCATTCGTAAGAGTTCCTTTTATGCTTGTTTCGCACTTAATAAGCTCGGTTATGTTTACTGGGCAAATGATGGCCTTTGTCAGAGCTCACCTTAGGCTCGCCGACTATTAGATGATATTGAGTGAAGCCACAATGGGTTTATTGACGACGCTTTTCAACATAGTTTCTCGGGTTTCTTCTTATGCAAATATACTGTTTGCAAAATAGTTTAGCGTTTGATGCATGACCTAGTCGCAGTGTTAGCTCTGTCCAAATCAACAATTTAAACCAAGAGTTCCTGCCTATTGAAATGTGTTTTGGAGCATATCAAAAGAATGGGCATATACATATATGACATATATATGTATAACATGACATATTTTACAAAGCTGACACCACTTTTCTTTACAAAATAATCATGAAAACATATAGGGTATTTTCATGCTTTGACTAACCTTGACCTTGAAATGGTCAATGTGGAATGCCAACATCTGAGATGTTATATCCAAGTAAGTGTTCATTGTTTTCAGTTTAATAAAATTGAAATTCAGACAGATCTCTGGAAATGAAATTCATGGCGGACATTTTGGACGCAAATTTTGGATTTTTCAGGCCGCACCACACTTTGGCAATTTATGCCGACAGTTTCAAACACAACAGACTTTGCATAACATGGTGGTATATAACATTATTTGTTCTACACTTGGAACTATCTGATCCTGAAATACTAGTAAGATACGTTTTGATTGAAATTCACCCTACTAATAATAGCAGGTTGGTCCTTCCACAATAATATTATTTAGAGGCATATGGTTCAACGCATAACAGACAACGAAGGTATTGTTATCATTAAATATCATGGTGACCGCTTTAGGAAAATTAGATAAATATGGGTTTTAAACCTATTTACAAGTAGTCAACTTCATATTTATTCCAACATTTATCAGTAAGGAATAAATAAGTATGTTACCTAAAGGAAGCCAACTTCACCTAGGTGATAAAGAAGTAGAACGTTTATAAAAGTAAAAGTAATGTCATTTCTAGCATTTGACAAAAGACGTTACGGTGGAGGACATTTGTGGTAAGCGGATGAAGGCTTTCCCGCTGTTTGTCATGTCTATAAATTTCCTGAGAGAGCACTTACTAGAGATGGTTACTAAGCAAATGATTGGAATCGAAGAGACGGACATATTGTATGTGTTGACCGTCCCAGCTATCTGGGAGGACAATGCCAAGAAGTTCATGAGGGATGCAGCAGTTGCAGTATGTCCTTGTTTTTTAATTGCATTGCATTATGAACTAAAGTTTATTCTTAATTAGACACCTGTGCCTTTGTTTGAATAACTGACTGATATTTTAGACCTTCTCTATAATAAACATGTAAGTATTTTAAATGTTAAATGGGTCATTGAATATAAATTATGTGGTCAAAACTTGAAAGAAAATATGTTTACTTACCCTGAAAACAACTTAAATTAAGGCTTTGAGATCAATAATATAACATTCTTGTAACGTAATGGAGTTTGTAATTATTAACTCACATACGACTATCACGACGATAACCAGAACTAGCATACACTTTGATTACAAAGATATTCACTTAAAAGTACGCTTCTGATGGAACGATGTCCATAACGTCACGTTTCAAAACAGTTACAACAACCATTAACCTCGTTATTGAATTTATAAATCCAGTGTTTCATGCTCTAAAATGTTCAAAACACCGGGTTGTGGACATAGTAACTATTACGTACCTAGTTCTATACTTAGCTGCTGTATCGATTTTTCCAAAGGCTAAAATCGACCCAAACCGCATTAAGCTGGCTTTGGAGCCAGAATGTGCCTCGATCTGGTGTGAGACATTGGGTATGGACGTTAAGGGCGCTGAATCGATTCAAGGAGCACAGTACATGGTCGTCGATCTTGGAGGTTAGAATGCTTGCTCTATAAATGCAAATGTACTTAAATGTGTATCTTTTTATGACCGTCCGTCTTTCATTAACCATAGGACCACTGGTTGCAACAATAAGAGCATTTCTATGCATGGATACTATAGGTAACAATCCAAAATTTAGGTCAAAGTCGTGTTAATACAAACATATTTTAACATTTTTTTCCAGGAGGAACAGCAGATATATCCGTACACGAAAAAACATCTGACGGGAACTTAAAGCAAATCCACAAAGCCAGCGGTGGTCCTTGGGGAGGCATCTTTGTGGATGAAAATTACATGAAAATGTTGGGTCGGCTGTTCGGGGAAAAGGCTCTTATTGACCTGCAACATACTGAAATGAGTGATTATTTTGATATCACTCGTGAATTTGAGCAGAAGAAACGATTATTTGATACCGTTAAAACAAAGCATTTTATTGTTCGTGTGTCTGCTTCATTGCGTAAACTTGCTAAAAAACATTCCAAACAATCTTTGGAAGACAGAATTGCTGCATTGGACATTCAGGAAAATTCCATAACACCGAAGGCTAGTGACAAGCTGAAGATCGATGGGACAATAATCCAATCATGGTTCAAACGTCCAATCGACATGCTGATCCAGCATATAAGGTCACTCTTGGCAGAAGCAAAAATGAAACGCGTGCAAACCGTTGTTCTAGTTGGTGGATTCGGCGAAAGCCCGTATGTTCAGGAGAGAATTAGGAATGAAATACCCGCCGTGAGGATGATCGTTCCTGAAGACGCGGGCCTCGCCGTGTTAAAAGGCGCCGTGAGGTTTGGACACAACCCCGCCATTGTCTGCTCAAGGATTATGAAATACACCTATGGGACAAAAGTGTTTAGTGAGTTTGATGAAAAGAAGCACCCATGTGATAAGAAGGTTTGGAAGAATGGAGGGTGGTGGGTGCCTAATTGTTTCAATGTGTACGCGCGGGTAAACGAGGAGGTGAGAGTGGAAGATCAAGTGACCATGATTGGTACTCCTTATAGTAAAGTTTCCCTCACACCCGTCTACAGGACGATACAGGAGAACCCTGAGTATGTGACAGACCCTGGATGTGAACTAATTGGGACTGTTAGACTGGAAAACAGCATTGACATTCCTTTTGAAGAACAGGATATAGAAGACACGTTCGTGTTCGGGGATACTGAGTTGCTGGTGAAGACGAAAAACATGGCAACGGGGAAAGAGGCCTTCATGACATTTGAGTGTTTCAAATAAACAGTTTGAAGGACGATGGGTGTGGAAATGCACATCAGAACGTTTGTACAGTATTGCATACGCATGCCACAAAATATGTTAGCGTGTAGAACGTTCCACAAAACTATTCTATAGAATGTTTATAAGTGTTTGCTTGTACATATATATCCGTGTTTCAATATATATTTCTCTATATTCTCTATTTTCTTGTTCGCAAAATGCTTTTACCCTTTACTAGATGGATATTTAATTCTACTCACCTCTATCCACAGCCTGATAAATACCCATACATTCTCAGTTCTACTCCTCTATCCATAGCACGTTTGATACTCATTTTTACTTATCTCAGTTTCAATGACAAAAATAAACATTACCTGCAATACAAAACATCTACTAACTGTGAACTATATTTCCATCAACACAAAATAAAGTAACTGGTGAAATAAACATTATCTGTTACTTCTAAAAGTTTTTTCAACAATTGATTCATTCTTGAAACAAGTATCTAATCTTTCTACGTCTACGAATCGGGTCATAAACAATTCCCAAAGGGTTAAGCAGATGAAATAATTGAACCAATGTCATGAAGGAGCTATACATTGGACAAAAAATAGAATAAACATTATCTTGATGGTATATCTTTTCTCTTTTAGTCATTTGTTTTTAATCAAAATGAAAAGAGGCTTGTAACAGTAAATATTCTTTAAGTAGAGCAGGTTTCAATTTTCCACTGTCTTTTACAATATCCCCTATAGAGAAAGGGTACTGAAAGGGGCAAGCTCTCTATATGGCATTGATAAGCATTTCACTGATATGGGCATACACTAGTGGTAGCTTATTTGGTCAATAATCTAAGGGTTTGAAGGATATAAAGGATGTAAAGGCAATACTTTGAAGAGTACTTGCCTTCTAGTTTTTGAAGATGAATCCTGAAACAAAATATAGGGTTGAATAAAGCATTCTTACATAACTAATCTTTCAGTCCTGAAAATTTTGCAGATTCATATTATCTTCAAACCGTCTTTGGATGACTCGGAATGTTTTGGCATGTGAAGTCATTTTCTTCAAATATTTTACATAGGTAATCAATTGGAAGATAGGTTTAGCTAATATATGTCGCTTTTAATTTTAATAATGTTTTCTTTATTTGTTCCCAGTTTTAGTACAATGATGCTTTTAATTATGAAACTCTGTGATCACACAGTTTCAAACACTGTTGTTTTTAATGCAGACTGTGTGTGATGCTCATAGTTTCAAACAATGACTGCATCGTATCTTTGAAAGGGTTTTGCATTAGGAACTCTGAACTGTATTCCTCCGTCTGCAGATAGAATTGGGATTTCTAATCATTGAAGTACTTGGGGTTTACCTATTTGTTTATTATTATTTGTTTTGTTATAAAGTTAATGCATACTTTGATAATATTTACCTTTAACGTTTTTTCTTTATTCAAGATTTTGGTATAAGAGTGAGGTTTGTGTTTGATGGTTCTTTTACCCCAGTAAATTAAGATTTTACTGACCGTTCTAAGGCGGTACCTAACAATCCTTGATAAACATAACTAGTTTTTTTTATATAGTATATATGCACTGTGTTGTTTGTTGAGTTTTGTGCTGTTGTTCCATGATTTTAGTTTGTGATTTTTTTGTGTATTTTTTGTGTTCTATGTCTTTGGCGTTTACCCTGTGCCATTAAACGGGATTTATGTATAAACGTTTGGCTACTGAGCTTGTTTCTGTAGTTTTTCACATAAGTATTAATGTAAAACAAACATAACTTGGATGAGATCATGTCTGTATATACAATAATTAACACAGTTTGTATTCCATTGTTACAGTACCTGTTTATTCGGATTTCAATTATAAAATAATAGTTATCTATCTATTATTAACGACACTAAAATACATATAATGAAAAGATACATATAGTTATTTCGAGCTTCTGAAAAAGTTATCAATTGGATTATTTTTTTTCCAATTTATTAGAGAAAATCCCAATAGCAAGACCCTTTTTTAAAAATATATATATTTTTATAGAATCCATTGCGTAGCTCTTTCCTTATCTTGTCTGATTGGTCCGCTTTACTTGGCTTTTGAGGAGAAATATCCGCACATAGAAGCGTGGTCCTGCCAAGTGCTGACCGAATTTGCTACATCGATATGAAGTTATATGTTATGGATGCAGTTGCATTTACTCGTAAGAACTTATAAAGGCAGAAACATTGTCTTTTTATTCTTCAGAAGTAGCAAAAATATTATTATTGAAATAATAGTATATGTTAACCACTGCCGTCATGTGCACACATTGGTGGAATCGTTCAAAGGTCATAGATCAATAATAATCCAGTTATTGTTTAGTTTCACCACCTATGTATACTTATCTATTAACTTATTAAATGATTTTCTAATTAAAGTAAATAATAACAATGCTATTTTACAATTGGACAAAATAATGTGTACACGGATATGACAAATAAACCATCAAACATATCATGTAGCTACGTAATGCAATATAATGTCGCAAAATCTACCTATATCCGAAAGGAAATTATATCAGCTAGCCAATTGGTCCAAGACATGTAAGAACTGTTTTACAATTTGATTTCTAATTCGAAAAATAGGCTGTGCAATAACCCCTTACTGATTTAGCAAATACACAATATATAGAGGTTCAGATAAGACGTAGCAATATATCTTAAATTCACTTTTTAACCTGTTTGAAGTGTTTTGTCAACAAACATTTTACTATCATAGACGCTGTGATATTGATTTAACTTTTAAACGACATTTCAAAGTGATTTATAGTATTTTAGTTTGGAAAGTAATATTTCCAGCTGATAGAGCGCCTGATTAATTCTTTAAGATAAATACTCCCTGTTGTTACAAGGACAGTATAAGAAACAAGCTGTAATTCACTCATCACCGATACATGTATGTATAAGAGGCCCTCATACATGATGATCCAAATATATTTTATTAATCAATTAACAAAGCTTATTGCAAATGACTTTTAAACAATTGAACCAAATACAATATTTTTTCAGCGCCACACGAAATATGCCAAAATTATGATTATAGAACTTGTGTAACTAACAAAGATAACTATGTTTAAACGGTTTTACTTCAGATATATACATGTAATAGGAAAACTAAGAAGGAATATTTCCCTGGACATGCTCCTGGAATACAATTCTAGCATATGCAATCATAAAGAAATCAACAACACGATTTTATAGATACTATATTATAAAGTTTGTTTAGAAAAACAACAGGACATTTGCTTTTAATTATATATCTTATTGCGGTATAATTAAACTGAGAAAAGCCACACAAAAAAACCTCGAAAAGTCATGAAAAGCCCGCAGATATACATAAAAAGTCCTATAAAATTTAAAAAAAAAAAATGTAATAATTCCTAGAAGAATAAATAAAAACAATGAATCAAAAACTGTTGAAATAGTTTTCTTTTTAGCGGTGAATTATATTTACATAATTACATTTTCATTTTAATTTACTTAAATGTGTTTCTGATTTAAATATATTGTCAACACATACTAAATATGATTCAATCCAGTTATCAAGTATAGTTTCAGTTTTCAAATACAAATCACAAGGGATTTTCTTTTTCAAAAGGATTGTTAGTTTAATGAAGGCGTCCAAAATACATTAATAAAAGAATGGAAGATCTAGTTTTAGCTTTAGTAGATACATTAAGCTGTCAATACTCATATAGATGTTGATAAAGTAATTGGCGTTATTTGTTTGTCAACTCGTTCAAGTGCATGTCACATTTATATTCAAATGACCGTCAATAAATTAACGACGTTCGTTCATTTAGTTATACAACATTATAAAAAAAATATTTCCAAAGTCTTTGTCACACTATAAATGCATTCCTTTTTATCATCTACATTCTACGAAACTGGGTATAAAATAATAATTGTTACCAAAGTCTTTGTCGCACTCAAAAATATATAACTTCTTCGAAGACGCTTATTTTATTACAGGATTCCTTAGGGTTTAGAGGTATTATATTTCAGTAGTAACAAGACGCTGAATGAGAACAGAATTACATCATTGCGCATATTTTTCATCAAAGCTGCATTCTGATTGGATTGGATTGAATTGCACATGTAATCGTCCTCTGTTTTTCCGGTTGAAGGATTTTGATGTTCACTTTACGCTTATAACTATTCATACGAACTACTTCTATCAATAAAGACATTTCCAAAGCTTATATATAAATGTATCAATACATTTCTGAATTCCGTGTAATAAAACCAAAAAATACTAATACATTTTTAGTTTCAGTATTTCTGCATTGATATCAGCCATATCATATGCCTGCTTAATAACTTATGGAAAATGGAAAAATCTTTCCAGAGACTACACAAGAGTTACAGGAATTTCTACAGCTGCCTTTCCATGTATATTCTCTAATGAAAAGAAATATTTAGTTAGAAACTATAACATAATGATGGCCCAGTGAAACGTGCATTACATATGAACAGTCAATTTTGGTCGTAATTGACCTTCATGACATGACAGGGACCGTATTCAAGCCCACGTTTGCCGCAATAAACATCCATAACATGATATTACCCTAACAAACGTCATTTATTACCATAATAAATGCTTATTATTTAAAATTTATCGCGAGAAACAATTCTGGGTAGTGGTTTCGGTAAAAGCCCGAATGCTCAGGAGGAAATCAACAAAATGAAATAGCCGGAATCCTTTCAGACGCGGGCCTCGCCGTGTTGAAAGACGCTGTTAAGATTGGTCCAAACACTGTCAAAGCCTCCTCTAGGATTATGTACACGAATGGCGTGTGGAAAAATAACCTTCATTTTTGGGCATTTAATAAACTTATCTAACCACGAGTAATGATTAAAACACTATTGCTTATTAGAATAACCAAAAGGCTTACTTTTTTATTTTCTAACCAAAATAATAATAATCATTCAGTGTTCATAGTATTTACAAAATAGACGTAATGGTTGTATGAGAATGTCCAATTATATTAAAGTTCTGACTCAAAACACATTGAAAGGTTTTAAATAAAGTAGTCTCCTTTTAAAAAAGACAATAATTGTCCCAAAATAACACTAGTAGATGAAAATTCTAACGAAACATTGGCATTAAAGCGAAATGTCTTATAGAACAAGTAAGTGTCAAACATATGCCACGTCGTTAACTAATGAGTCCTGTTGAGGGAAAGGCGACCCTTCATTTCGTTTTTTTAAGTTGATACGCTTGAGCAGGCACCTTTTCAAAAACAATGTTAACAATCTCTTGTGTAAGTTTATTCATTATATCATGAAGGTTTCATTTGATCACATGACCTGGTTGAATTTAGTTTTTTAACAAAAAGGTGAACACTTATAACAAAGCTTACTTTTGCAGACGCGGTGGTAACATATCTGTAGCACAAAATTATTGTCATTAGTTGTAAAACACTTTTTGCAACGGTAAAACATACATATTGTCCTCATTAAATTATTCAATATTAGCTAGACCCGGAAGTAGTTGAGCTTTTTAATGTTTAAGAGGCCTAATACACAAATACAAATCGTGTAAGATCATTTTTAAGCTACTCTTAACCCGCCACGTATTGTCATCACATTTCAAGATAAGAATTAGCAAAATATCTATGTTTAAAACAATATTTGTTTATTGCCGGATTTTAATTAACATTTAAACATAAGATATGTATAGCTTTTTACCGACATAATCATTTCACAAATAACAACAGGATTCAAATAGTAAAGCATGTGTAATAAGACATTAAAATCTTATCTTCTTACACATGCTTTATATATAATAGGTTATTAGTACTGCGTTTTGATCCCGAAGGTTGTATTCAACTCGAGTGGATTTTTGCAGATTCGGATTTCACGAGGCGCAATCCGAGTGAAATCAAATTCTGCAAAAATCCGCCGTTTGTCCTATATAAAATTCTTTACACGCGTTGCACACTAAAACATATAAAACATTTTTAACAATACAGTCCATACTCTCTCTAATGTGAAAAGTCTTACCTTTTATTTTAAATGTTGAACCTAATGAAATAACAGATACAATCTTAAATGCAAACATTGGAGATGACGAAATTATTCGAGCAATAAAAGGGCTTAAAACTGGTAAAAGTGGCGGTAATGATGGTTTAGTGCCCGAACGCTTCATACACGGTATACATCATATTCTTCCATTGTTGAATATTCTGTAATAATAAAACAGGATATTTATTACTGGAGTATACCCGAATCAATGGTGCAAAGCTGTTATAATCTCTATATTTCAAAAGGTGATACAAACTCTACTGATAACTACCGGCGCATTTCGTTGTTAAACGTACTAAGTAGAATATATACTAGTATTTTATGTAAACGTATTACTTTTTATGTCAATATTTACGACCAGAATTCCGAGTCTCAGGCCGGATTTAGAGAGGGGTATCGCACTAAGGACAATGCTTTTATTATATTTGCATTTGTACAACGTCAGTTATCTATGAAGGGCAGAAAGTTTTATGTGGCATTTGTTGATTTTCAAAAAGCTTTTGATTTTGTTGATAGAATACGGCTATTTAATATATTGTTAAGAAATGGCATTGTCGGACGACTATATTCTGCAATTACTTCGATGTACAAATGTGTGAAAGCCCGAGTTCGCTCTCCAAGAGGTGATGTCTCAGACAGTTTTGATTGTCCACAAGGTTTAAAACAAGGATGCATGGCCTTTCCTATACTCTTTATATTGTTTATCAATGACTTTATAAGCCTTATACAACCACCAAAATACAACGGAATACATTTTTTTCCGGACAGAACAATTAAAAATTATTTATTCTTTGCTGACGATCTTGCTATGCTAGCGGATATCCCATGTGGTCTCCAGCGTTTAATAAATGCACTCAGTGACTTTTGTGTCGAATATAAACTATTCGTTAACACCAAAAGGACTAAAATCATATTGTTTTTTTTAAAAATGGTATTATCGCGGTGAATTAATAGAGGTTGTAAATAGTTTTACATATGTTGGCGTTATCTTAACGAGGCAGTTATCATTACCAAATATGGCAGGGGAACAAGAAAACAAATCGAAACGAATTCTAATATCTGTTTTGTCAAAATTATTTGAGTATGGCCAATTATCTAAATCTTCATTCTTTAAGATATATGATAGTAAAGTTGCATCAATATTGTTATATGGTTCAGAGATTTTAGGTGTAGAACGATTATGTGTGGTAGAACAAGTCCACATTAATGCCTGTAAGCGCTATACGAGTTTACCACTTAAAACTACAAATGTTGCTAGGCGAGTGTGGTCGTTTTCCTGTGTATATTAAATCTGTAAAGCGTGTTATTAATTACTGGATTAGAATTTTGAAGGTAGGAGATGACATATATATTAAAAAGGCTTATAATATGCTTATGATGGCAGACCAACATGGTCATAGAAATTGTGTGACATATGTAAAGAATATGATAGTTAGTTGTGGATTTGGATACGTTTGGTATAACCAAGAAGTATTAAATGAAACTCATTTTATTGTTTTGTTGAAACAATCACTTAATGACCAGTATCGCCAGGAATGGCATTCTTCTATTATACATGTAGATTCTGAAAAAATTGAATTTTACTCTTGTTTTAAATCAAGTTTGTGCCATGAAATTTACTTAGACTGTGTCAATATACGCAAATATAGAAATGCTCTTGCGTGTTTCCGATGCTCATCACATAACCTTGAGATTGAATATGGTCGATACTCTAATATTCATCGAGATCAAAGGTTTTGTAAATTATATAAAGATGTTGTTGAAACAGAATAACTTTTTTTGCTTAAATGTCCTTTTTATTCTTAAGTAGAAAAAATATTTATCAAAGAAATATAATGAAAATGCAACTTTTAACAATTGTATTATCTTGATGTGTACAAAAAGTGAAAAATTGTTAAGGGATATAGCTATGTATATATACTTTGCTATGCAACATAGAAATATTTTACTACAAGCTTTGTAAAAATGTTAATACTTACTTCAGTCATTTGCGTATTTTTATGCGGTAATGATTGTAGTTGAGAAACATCTGTAATTACTTGTGATCTCGGTGGCCGTTGAGATGTGTGCCTGACATATCGGTGGGTACCACTAGATCAACCACACCTGCGTGGGTGACGTCTCGATTACTAAGATGGGATGCAAGTTATTGCAGGGGTGTTTCCTGTGCTATAGTATCGTGTGTAGTATTTGATTACAATGTGTACTCTTTAGATCCCTTCTATTTCGTTTCGAAAAGGTATTTAATGCATGCTACACATTCAAACTTGTATTCCGACTTGCACTTCTTATTTCTTAACTCTTCAGCTTTCGTTTTTGGTGGGGGTTTTGGGGCTTTTTTTTTTTGTTTCTTGTGTTTTTGTTTTGTTTTTGTAATTGTGTTTGTATCATATTGGACATGTTCAACCGATGTTACCATTGTTGTATTTGCATATTTGTGATATACATATTTGTTGTCTTGGGCCGGTGGCCTTTAGCAAATAAAATATTGAACTTGATACCGGGCCTAACGATACCGGGACTTCATAATAAATTATAATATTTTATTTCCCGGTATTGACTGTGGCGAAACACTCTGTATCAACATAATCCGGTACCAAAAACTGTGATACCGGCTTTTCCCAATATCGAAACAAGGTACCGGGTTTTAGCACCACACTAGAAGTATCTTAACAATCGTAACAACCCGGCCATCTCCGGCAAGCTTCGAGATAGACCTCGTAAATAGTAGTATGGATATACGAAAGTGCTATGAGGCCGCCGGCGATTTACACCATTTTCAATCCGCATACAGAAGGCCCACTTTAACAACAAGGAAATGGATATTGTTAAATTAAATGTGCTTGTTTTAGAGAAGATATTTATTGAAACATAAAGGAATGTTCGCATTTGAATATTGAGATGGTTTTTTTTATACCTGAAGTACACTGTTTCCTCTATAAAAATCGTGAGAACACAGAAAATGGCTTTGACAGTAGTCGAAATGATCATACTCATAGTTCATGGCATGCATGAACCAATATATCGGATTAAATGCATGCATGGACTAAATGTCAGCATTTTCTCAACAAGAGTAAGATTACCCTATGAAAAGTAAGTTTTAAGTCATAGTTTGCGTGTGTTTTATTTTCAGCTTTCCTTGCCATTGAAACAACACTACCATTCTGTAAATTATACATTGATTGCATTGCACATAACTCTGTTATTGTGGTGGGGTTGTCCTCTGTAGCGTAATGCTACTGTTTACTTAACTTTTGTTATAACTCTTCAAGTTAACAACCAACAATTGTTCGAGTGTTAATTCTTTATTTTACAACGTTTTCTTAGGTATAATTATATAGTTTTTACTACAGCATAACATTCTATCTAATCCCAAATCCTAACTCCAGTCCATAAAGGACCACAGGCCTCTTTCCTGGCCCTCTCTCTTTTCACATCGAAAATGATCCAACTTAAATACTATAAATATGACAGCTTAACAACATAAAGCATACACGTGTTAGTAATTAACATGAAAATTTATGAATAACTGTACGTTTGTACCAAGTCGGGGCTGTCAACCACTTCCTAAATAATACTAAACATTCAGTATGAAGAAAAACATCCATCTAATTAAAAGCTAATTATATAGTAAAAATTGCCTGTGATTTAGCATTATTGGGTTTCGGCTGCAAATTGAACATTTTTTTGTGAAATCAGTTATGTGCGGTTGGGGTAGGGTGGTCACTAGCTACGCAGTTAGTTCAATGGGTAATATACCTAATACTAGTGCGTTGGAGTGCGGTCAAATCTTTGTGTTAGCTTAGTTGGCAGAATTTGACTTTATCACACAGTTTTAAACCTTTTAAGGCAGACTGTGTGTGAAGCTTTTGGTTTCTAACGATGACTGCATCGTATCTTTGAAAAGTATTTGCATTAGGTGCTCTGAATTGTTTCCCTCCGTCTGCAGATAGAGTTGGGATCTCTAATCATTGAAGTACTTGGGGTTTACCTTATCGTTTTTTATTATTATTTGTTTTATTGATAAGTTTCCTCAAGTTAATGCATACTTTGATAAGATTTATCTTTTGCGTTTTATCTTTATTAAGAATTGTTGGGATAAGACTGAGGTTTGTGCACATAAACTGGTTTGAAACCCCAGTAAATTTACATTTTACTGACCGTTCCAAGGCGGTACCTAACAATTCTTTTTGTAGAGTTGTGTGCTGTTCTATGTTTCTTGTTTGTGAATTTGTGTTCTATGTCTTTGGCGTTGCCCATTGCCACTAAACCGGGTTTCTGTTTAAACTTTTTGCTACTGAGCATGTTTCTGTAGCTTTTTGCATATATATTGTCTTCAAATAGTATTTGATCACGACAGATCATGCTTCACAGAGCTCACTTTTCCTCTTAGGCTGTAAATAAACTCTCTCATTAAAAGTTTCCATACACAATATATTTGTCTTAATCAATAATTATTAGTCTTAATATCTTTGAGTTAATTGTCGTTTGTTATTTAAAAAACCCAACCAGAACAGTAACTGATAAGATACTCAATTGAACATATTTGTTTGTAAATAAAAGCCTAAAACAAAATATTTAGCCAGGTTACTAAGCTTATCAGCAATGTATACTAGACCTTATTTCAATAATAACCTATTTTGATTAATTAGCCTTTAAATCACTGTTCACATAATGACTCTTTTAATGTTCGACTCCATAAAATGCAAACAAGTATAATTCCAGTAACTTTCCGTTTTGATCAACATGTCCCTTAATTTTTATTTTAAATATTAGTCAAGCTATAACGGAGCTATCTGTATGCAATCCAATGTAATATTGATTATAATTAAGGTTTTGCTCCCATTTTTAAATTTCATGTCAGTGCAAAGTTTTATCCCCATTCATGGCTTTAAGTTGCCAATACAAAATTAAATCTTCAATATAAAAAATACTGTATGTCACAGTCTTAACAATAAACACACAATAAGAGACCTAAAGCATAAACATGCGTCAGAGTTATAGATATTTCTATGCATTTTATTTGTCTTAATAAATATATTACCGGTCTCTTTGGCTATATCCTTGTGCCTCTTTGAGTACTTCGCTTGACCGTATGGTTTTTTTATTACATTGTTTTGAATGTTTTATTTGCACACAACAATGATGATGATGACACTATGCTATGTCAAAACCTCATCCCATTTTCTTCAAACAAAAACAAGAAAAAATACTTTTTATTACATCATTTTAGAAAATAAACCGATACAATCAATGAAATAAAAATGTATCTGTAAAATCACAAGTCATGTTGTGTGTTTGTTAAATTCAACTTGTTAAAGAAAATAAATATTGGTTGCAGTAAGCAATGCTCATCACTTCTAATAAATATTCCAACAGACTGAAAAACAATTTTACTGACCGTTCTAAGGCGGTACCTAACAATCCTTGATAAACATAACTAGTTTTTTTTATATAGTATATATGCACTGTGTTGTTTGTTGAGTTTTGTGCTGTTGTTCCATGATTTTAGTTTGTGATTTTTTTGTGTATTTTTTGTGTTCTATGTCTTTGGCGTTTACCCTGTGCCATTAAACGGGATTTATGTATAAACGTTTGGCTACTGAGCTTGTTTCTGTAGTTTTTCACATAAGTATTAATGTAAAACAAACATAACTTGGATGAGATCATGTCTGTATATACAATAATTAACACAGTTTGTATTCCATTGTTACAGTACCTGTTTATTCGGATTTCAATTATAAAATAATAGTTATCTATCTATTATTAACGACACTAAAATACATATAATGAAAAGATACATATAGTTATTTCGAGCTTCTGAAAAAGTTATCAATTGGATTATTTTTTTTCCAATTTATTAGAGAAAATCCCAATAGCAAGACCCTTTTTTAAAAATATATATATTTTTATAGAATCCATTGCGTAGCTCTTTCCTTATCTTGTCTGATTGGTCCGCTTTACTTGGCTTTTGAGGAGAAATATCCGCACATAGAAGCGTGGTCCTGCCAAGTGCTGACCGAATTTGCTACATCGATATGAAGTTATATGTTATGGATGCAGTTGCATTTACTCGTAAGAACTTATAAAGGCAGAAACATTGTCTTTTTATTCTTCAGAAGTAGCAAAAATATTATTATTGAAATAATAGTATATGTTAACCACTGCCGTCATGTGCACACATTGGTGGAATCGTTCAAAGGTCATAGATCAATAATAATCCAGTTATTGTTTAGTTTCACCACCTATGTATACTTATCTATTAACTTATTAAATGATTTTCTAATTAAAGTAAATAATAACAATGCTATTTTACAATTGGACAAAATAATGTGTACACGGATATGACAAATAAACCATCAAACATATCATGTAGCTACGTAATGCAATATAATGTCGCAAAATCTACCTATATCCGAAAGGAAATTATATCAGCTAGCCAATTGGTCCAAGACATGTAAGAACTGTTTTACAATTTGATTTCTAATTCGAAAAATAGGCTGTGCAATAACCCCTTACTGATTTAGCAAATACACAATATATAGAGGTTCAGATAAGACGTAGCAATATATCTTAAATTCACTTTTTAACCTGTTTGAAGTGTTTTGTCAACAAACATTTTACTATCATAGACGCTGTGATATTGATTTAACTTTTAAACGACATTTCAAAGTGATTTATAGTATTTTAGTTTGGAAAGTAATATTTCCAGCTGATAGAGCGCCTGATTAATTCTTTAAGATAAATACTCCCTGTTGTTACAAGGACAGTATAAGAAACAAGCTGTAATTCACTCATCACCGATACATGTATGTATAAGAGGCCCTCATACATGATGATCCAAATATATTTTATTAATCAATTAACAAAGCTTATTGCAAATGACTTTTAAACAATTGAACCAAATACAATATTTTTTCAGCGCCACACGAAATATGCCAAAATTATGATTATAGAACTTGTGTAACTAACAAAGATAACTATGTTTAAACGGTTTTACTTCAGATATATACATGTAATAGGAAAACTAAGAAGGAATATTTCCCTGGACATGCTCCTGGAATACAATTCTAGCATATGCAATCATAAAGAAATCAACAACACGATTTTATAGATACTATATTATAAAGTTTGTTTAGAAAAACAACAGGACATTTGCTTTTAATTATATATCTTATTGCGGTATAATTAAACTGAGAAAAGCCACACAAAAAAACCTCGAAAAGTCATGAAAAGCCCGCAGATATACATAAAAAGTCCTATAAAATTTAAAAAAAAAAATTGTAATAATTCCTAGAAGAATAAATAAAAACAATGAATCAAAAACTGTTGAAATAGTTTTCTTTTTAGCGGTGAATTATATTTACATAATTACATTTTCATTTTAATTTACTTAAATGTGTTTCTGATTTAAATATATTGTCAACACATACTAAATATGATTCAATCCAGTTATCAAGTATAGTTTCAGTTTTCAAATACAAATCACAAGGGATTTTCTTTTTCAAAAGGATTGTTAGTTTAATGAAGGCGTCCAAAATACATTAATAAAAGAATGGAAGATCTAGTTTTAGCTTTAGTAGATACATTAAGCTGTCAATACTCATATAGATGTTGATAAAGTAATTGGCGTTATTTGTTTGTCAACTCGTTCAAGTGCATGTCACATTTATATTCAAATGACCGTCAATAAATTAACGACGTTCGTTCATTTAGTTATACAACATTATAAAAAAAATATTTCCAAAGTCTTTGTCACACTATAAATGCATTCCTTTTTATCATCTACATTCTACGAAACTGGGTATAAAATAATAATTGTTACCAAAGTCTTTGTCGCACTCAAAAATATATAACTTCTTCGAAGACGCTTATTTTATTACAGGATTCCTTAGGGTTTAGAGGTATTATATTTCAGTAGTAACAAGACGCTGAATGAGAACAGAATTACATCATTGCGCATATTTTTCATCAAAGCTGCATTCTGATTGGATTGGATTGAATTGCACATGTAATCGTCCTCTGTTTTTCCGGTTGAAGGATTTTGATGTTCACTTTACGCTTATAACTATTCATACGAACTACTTCTATCAATAAAGACATTTCCAAAGCTTATATATAAATGTATCAATACATTTCTGAATTCCGTGTAATAAAACCAAAAAATACTAATACATTTTTAGTTTCAGTATTTCTGCATTGATATCAGCCATATCATATGCCTGCTTAATAACTTATGGAAAATGGAAAAATCTTTCCAGAGACTACACAAGAGTTACAGGAATTTCTACAGCTGCCTTTCCATGTATATTCTCTAATGAAAAGAAATATTTAGTTAGAAACTATAACATAATGATGGCCCAGTGAAACGTGCATTACATATGAACAGTCAATTTTGGTCGTAATTGACCTTCATGACATGACAGGGACCGTATTCAAGCCCACGTTTGCCGCAATAAACATCCATAACATGATATTACCCTAACAAACGTCATTTATTACCATAATAAATGCTTATTATTTAAAATTTATCGCGAGAAACAATTCTGGGTAGTGGTTTCGGTAAAAGCCCGAATGCTCAGGAGGAAATCAACAAAATGAAATAGCCGGAATCCTTTCAGACGCGGGCCTCGCCGTGTTGAAAGACGCTGTTAAGATTGGTCCAAACACTGTCAAAGCCTCCTCTAGGATTATGTACACGAATGGCGTGTGGAAAAATAACCTTCATTTTTGGGCATTTAATAAACTTATCTAACCACGAGTAATGATTAAAACACTTTTGCTTATTAGAAAAACCAAAAGGCTTACTTTTTTATTTTCTAACCAAAATAATAATAATCATTCAGTGTTCATAGTATTTACAAAATAGACGTAATGGTTGTATGAGAATGTCCAATTATATTAAAGTTCTGACTCAAAACACATTGAAAGGTTTTAAATAAAATAGTCTCCTTTTAAAAAAGACAATAATTGTCCCAAAATAACACTAGTAGATGAAAATTCTAACGAAACATTGGCATTAAAGCGAAATGTCTTATAGAACAAGTAAGTGTCAAACATATGCCACGTCGTTAACTAATGAGTCCTGTTGAGGGAAAGGCGACCCTTCATTTCGTTTTTTTAAGTTGATACGCTTGAGCAGGCACCTTTTCAAAAACAATGTTAACAATCTCTTGTGTAAGTTTATTCATTATATCATGAAGGTTTTATTTGATCACATGACCTGGTTGAATTTAGTTTTTTAACAAAAAGGTGAACACTTATAACAAAGCTTACTTTTGCAGACGCGGTGGTAACATATCTGTAGCACAAAATTATTGTCATTAGTTGTAAAACACTTTTTGCAACGGTAAAACATACATATTGTCCTCATTAAATTATTCAATATTAGCTAGACCCGGAAGTAGTTGAGCTTTTTAATGTTTAAGAGGCCTAATGTAGACACACAAATACAAATCGTGTAAGATCATTTTTAAGCTACTCTTAACCCGCCACGTATTGTCATCACATTTCAAGATAAGAATTAGCAAAATATCTATGTTTAAAACAATATTTGTTTATTGCCGGATTTTAATTAACATTTAAACATAAGATATGTATAGCTTTTTACCGACATAATCATTTCACAAATAACAACAGGATTCAAATAGTAAAGCATGTGTAATAAGACATTAAAATCTTATCTTCTTACACATGCTTTATATATAATAGGTTATTAGTACTGCGTTTTGATCCCGAAGGTTGTATTCAACTCGAGTGGATTTTTGCAGATTCGGATTTCACGAGGCGCAATCCGAGTGAAATCAAATTCTGCAAAAATCCGCCGTTTGTCCTATATAAAATTCTTTACACGCGTTGCACACTAAAACATATAAAACATTTTTAACAATACAGTCCATACTCTCTCTAATGTGAAAAGTCTTACCTTTTATTTTAAATGTTGAACCTAATGAAATAACAGATACAATCTTAAATGCAAACATTGGAGATGACGAAATTATTCGAGCAATAAAAGGGCTTAAAACTGGGAAAAGTGGCGGTAATGATGGTTTAGTGCCCGAACGCTTCATACACGGTATACATCATATTCTTCCATTGTTGAATATTCTGTAATAATAAAACAGGATATTTATTACTGGAGTATACCCGAATCAATGGTGCAAAGCTGTTATAATCTCTATATTTCAAAAGGTGATACAAACTCTACTGATAACTACCGGCGCATTTCGTTGTTAAACGTACTAAGTAGAATATATACTAGTATTTTATGTAAACGTATTACTTTTTATGTCAATATTTACGACCAGAATTCCGAGTCTCAGGCCGGATTTAGAGAGGGGTATCGCACTAAGGACAATGCTTTTATTATATTTGCATTTGTACAACGTCAGTTATCTATGAAGGGCAGAAAGTTTTATGTGGCATTTGTTGATTTTCAAAAAGCTTTTGATTTTGTTGATAGAATACGGCTATTTAATATATTGTTAAGAAATGGCATTGTCGGACGACTATATTATGCAATTACTTCGATGTACAAATGTGTGAAAGCCCGAGTTCGCTCTCCAAGAGGTGATGTCTCAGACAGTTTTGATTGTCCACAAGGTTTAAAACAAGGATGCATGGCCTTTCCTATACTCTTTATATTGTTTATCAATGACTTTATAAGCCTTATACAACCACCAAAATACAACGGAATACATTTTTTTCCGGACAGAACAATTAAAAATTATTTATTCTTTGCTGACGATCTTGCTATGCTAGCGGATATCCCATGTGGTCTCCAGCGTTTAATAAATGCACTCAGTGACTTTTGTGTCGAATATAAACTATTCGTTAACACCAAAAGGACTAAAATCATATTGTTTTTTTTAAAAATGGTATTATCGCGGTGAATTAATAGAGGTTGTAAATAGTTTTACATATGTTGGCGTTATCTTAACGAGGCAGTTATCATTACCAAATATGGCAGGGGAACAAGAAAACAAATCGAAACGAATTCTAATATCTATTTTGTCAAAATTATTTGAGTATGGCCAATTATCTAAATCTTCATTCTTTAAGATATATGATAGTAAAGTTGCATCAATATTGTTATATGGTTCAGAGATTTTAGGTGTAGAACGATTATGTGTGGTAGAACAAGTCCACATTAATGCCTGTAAGCGCTATACGAGTTTACCACTTAAAACTACAAATGTTGCTAGGCGAGTGTGGTCGTTTTCCTGTGTATATTAAATCTGTAAAGCGTGTTATTAATTACTGGATTAGAATTTTGAAGGTAGGAGATGACATATATATTAAAAAGGCTTATAATATGCTTATGATGGCAGACCAACATGGTCATAGAAATTGTGTGACATATGTAAAGAATATGATAGTTAGTTGTGGATTTGGATACGTTTGGTATAACCAAGAAGTATTAAATGAAACTCATTTTATTGTTTTGTTGAAACAATCACTTAATGACCAGTATCGCCAGGAATGGCATTCTTCTATTATACATGTAGATTCTGAAAAAATTGAATTTTACTCTTGTTTTAAATCAAGTTTGTGCCATGAAATTTACTTAGACTGTGTCAATATACGCAAATATAGAAATGCTCTTGCGTGTTTCCGATGCTCATCACATAACCTTGAGATTGAATATGGTCGATACTCTAATATTCATCGAGATCAAAGGTTTTGTAAATTATATAAAGATGTTGTTGAAACAGAATAACTTTTTTTGCTTAAATGTCCTTTTTATTCTTATAGTAGAAAAAATATTTATCAAAGAAATATAATGAAAATGCAACTTTTAACAATTGTATTATCTTGATGTGTACAAAAAGTGAAAAATTGTTAAGGGATATAGCTATGTATATATACTTTGCTATGCAACATAGAAATATTTTACTACAAGCTTTGTAAAAATGTTAATACTTACTTCAGTCATTTGCGTATTTTTATGCGGTAATGATTGTAGTTGAGAAACATCTGTAATTACTTGTGATCTCGGTGGCCGTTGAGATGTGTGCCTGACATATCGGTGGGTACCACTAGATCAACCACACCTGCGTGGGTGACGTCTCGATTACTAAGATGGGATGCAAGTTATTGCAGGGGTGTTTCCTGTGCTATAGTATCGTGTGTAGTATTTGATTACAATGTGTACTCTTTAGATCCCTTCTATTTCGTTTCGAAAAGGTATTTAATGCATGCTACACATTCAAACTTGTATTCCGACTTGCACTTCTTATTTCTTAACTCTTCAGCTTTCGTTTTTGGTGGGGGTTTTGGGGCTTTTTTTTTTTTGTTTCTTGTGTTTTTGTGTTTTTTTTGTAATTGTGTTTGTATCATATTGGACATGTTCAACCGATGTTACCATTGTTGTATTTGCATATTTGTGATATACATATTTGTTGTCTTGGGCCGGTGGCCTTTAGCAAATAAAATATTGAACTTGATACCGGGCCTAACGATACCGGGACTTCATAATATAATATTTTATTTCCCGGTATTGACTGTGGCGAAACACTCTGTATCAACATAATCCGGTACCAAAAACTGTGATACCGGCTTTTCCCAATATCGAAACAAGGTACCGGGTTTTAGCACCACACTAGAAGTATCTTAACAATCGTAACAACCCGGCCATCTCCGGCAAGCTTCGAGATAGACCTCGTAAATAGTAGTATGGATATACGAAAGTGCTATGAGGCCGCCGGCGATTTACACCATTTTCAATCCGCATACAGAAGGCCCACTTTAACAACAAGGAAATGGATATTGTTAAATTAAATGTGCTTGTTTTAGAGAAGATATTTATTGAAACATAAAGGAATGTTCGCATTTGAATATTGAGATGTTTTTTTTATACCTGAAGTACACTGTTTCCTCTATAAAAATCGTGAGAACACAGAAAATGGCTTTGACAGTAGTCGAAATGATCATACTCATAGTTCATGGCATGCATGAACCAATATATCGGATTAAATGCATGCATGGACTAAATGTCAGCATTTTCTCAACAAGAGTAAGATTACCCTATGAAAAGTAAGTTTTAAGTCATAGTTTGCGTGTGTTTTATTTTCAGCTTTCCTTGCCATTGAAACAACACTACCATTCTGTAAATTATACATTGATTGCATTGCACATAACTCTGTTATTGTGGTGGGGTTGTCCTCTGTAGCGTAATGCTACTGTTTACTTAACTTTTGTTATAACTCTTCAAGTAAACAACCAACAATTACTACAGCATAACATTCTATCTAATCCCAAATCCTAACTCCAGTCCATAAAGGACCACAGGCCTCTTTCCTGGCCCTCTCTCTTTTCACATCGAAAATGATCCAACTTAAATACTATAAATATGACAGCTTAACAACATAAAGCATACACGTGTTAGTAATTAACATGAAAATTTATGAATAACTGTACGTTTGTACCAAGTCGGGGCTGTCAACCACTTCCTCATGCATTGACAATCAAATAAGCCCTACAATAATAATACTAAACATTCAGTATGAAGAAAAACATCCATCTAATTAAAAGCTAATTATATAGTAAAAATTGCCTGTGATTTAGCATTATTGGGTTTCGGCTGCAAATTGAACATTTTTTTGTGAAATCAGTTATGTGCGGTTGGGGTAGGGTGGTCACTAGCTACGCAGTTAGTTCAATGGGTAATATACCTAATACTAGTGCGTTGGAGTGCGGTCAAATCTTTGTGTTAGCTTAGTTGGCAGAATTTGACTTTATCACACAGTTTTAAACCTTTTAAGGCAGACTGTGTGTGAAGCTTTTGGTTTCTAACGATGACTGCATCGTATCTTTGAAAAGTATTTGCATTAGGTGCTCTGAATTGTTTCCCTCCGTCTGCAGATAGAGTTGGGATCTCTAATCATTGAAGTACTTGGGGTTTACCTTATCGTTTTTTATTATTATTTGTTTTATTGATAAGTTTCCTCAAGTTAATGCATACTTTGATAAGATTTATCTTTTGCGTTTTATCTTTATTAAGAATTGTTGGGATAAGACTGAGGTTTGTGCACATAAACTGGTTTGAAACCCCAGTAAATTTACATTTTACTGACCGTTCCAAGGCGGTACCTAACAATTCTTTTTGTAGAGTTGTGTGCTGTTCTATGTTTCTTGTTTGTGAATTTGTGTTCTATGTCTTTGGCGTTGCCCATTGCCACTAAACCGGGTTTCTGTTTAAACTTTTTGCTACTGAGCATGTTTCTGTAGCTTTTTGCATATATATTGTCTTCAAATAGTATTTGATCACGACAGATCATGCTTCACAGAGCTCACTTTTCCTCTTAGGCTGTAAATAAACTCTCTCATTAAAAGTTTCCATACACAATATATTTGTCTTAATCAATAATTATTAGTCTTAATATCTTTGAGTTAATTGTCGTTTGTTATTTAAAAAACCCAACCAGAACAGTAACTGATAAGATACTCAATTGAACATATTTGTTTGTAAATAAAAGCCTAAAACAAAATATTTAGCCAGGTTACTAAGCTTATCAGCAATGTATACTAGACCTTATTTCAATAATAACCTATTTTGATTAATTAGCCTTTAAATCACTGTTCACATAATGACTCTTTTAATGTTCGACTCCATAAAATGCAAACAAGTATAATTCCAGTAACTTTCCGTTTTGATCAACATGTCCCTTAATTTTTATTTTAAATATTAGTCAAGCTATAACGGAGCTATCTGTATGCAATCCAATGTAATATTGATTATAATTAAGGTTTTGCTCCCATTTTTAAATTTCATGTCAGTGCAAAGTTTTATCCCCATTCATGGCTTTAAGTTGCCAATACAAAATTAAATCTTCAATATAAAAAATACTGTATGTCACAGTCTTAACAATAAACACACAATAAGAGACCTAAAGCATAACCATGCGTCAGAGTTATAGATATTTCTATGCATTTTATTTGTCTTAATAAATATATTACCGGTCTCTTTGGCTATATCCTTGTGCCTCTTTGAGTACTTCGCTTGACCGTATGGTTTTTTTATTACATTGTTTTGAATGTTTTATTTGCACACAACAATGATGATGATGACACTATGCTATGTCAAAACCTCATCCCATTTTCTTCAAACAAAAACAAGAAAAAATTCTTTTTATTTCATCATTTTAGAAAATAAACCGATACAATCAATGAAATAAAAATGTATCTGTAAAATCACAAGTCATGTTGTGTGTTTGTTAAATTCAACTTGTTAAAGAAAATAAATATTGGTTGCAGTAAGCAATGCTCATCACTTCTAATAAATATTCCAACAGACTGAAAAACAAATCAACACAAATGGTAAAACTGTTTGAAATTAAGCTAGTATCTTATTTGATTTCACCTTTTGACATTTTAAAGAGCCCAATTTACAATATGGCATTTCCAAGGATGTGCGATGCCCTATTAAAGGATTTTCTGAAGTCTTTAAATTGAACTGCATAAAATAGTTCTCCTTCATTTGGTCTGCCGATGCCATCTGTTTCTGTTTTTGTAGTTATCTTCCCTCCTTAATAGGAGAACCGCTTCAAGCGTAGATAAATCCTTTACCACACAGTTGAATAAAAATATATCTGCACCTTCCAAGTTCCACAGTGATAAAATATGTGTCCGGATTATAGTAAAGTTCACTCAAATACTCTGAGAAATATATTTTAAAAAGTTGACTGCAAGAGGGTTACCGCTGAGTAACTATACCCAACATAAGGCGTCTGGCTCTATCTAGGTTGTAAAGTAAACGCCCAGCTTCGGATTCAAACATGTGTATTGCTTCAGGCATAGAAGGTTTAATGTATTTATTAATCACGGGCCAACAGTTGAATTTTATCTGCAACTTCACATCAGTATGTAAGTCATCAAATATTTGAGATGACAAGTTGTTCCACTGAACACGTTGTTTCCATCTTGCGTTTATCTTCCCATGGTTGGCTTTGCAGTTGAGTTACATGTTTTCCATGTAATGCAGGTCAATCCTCAGTACAATGGCATTTTTTAATTACTTTCCAGTCTCTGAAAAAGAAAAGATAAAATACAATAGAAATAATAGGAATGCTATTTTCAGATCAATTGCTTAAAAGCCAGTACAATAAGTATTCACAAAATATTTAGACACCAATTTAAAGCTGCATTCTCACAGATTTACTGTTCTGACGCCTTTTTATTTTTGTCTTTTAATGAGCCAATTGACAATTATTGTGCAAATGTCTAGAAACCAGTGATATTAGACTGCTGACATAATATCAGATTACAGTCTTTTATATTCAAGTTTGAACATTTGGTATAAATTCCTTCAATTTAGTCAATTGGTCATGCATAATAGAACAGATTTCAATTGTTTGGAAAACTGCCGAAAAATAATATTTCGCTATTGCTTTAAGCCATACATTTGTATACATTTGAATAATCACCTTCCTTACTCCTTTGATATCAATTGAAAGGCTTTTGAGGAATTACCAAGACGACGGTCAATCTGTGAGAGAGCAGCTTTAAGCTTTGGGCTTAATTTAAGAATTGATGTAAAATGAAATTGTTATCATGTTGAAATTCCACTACAATGTTGATATTTTAATACCGTCATTCTTTGTTGATTAATTGTACAAACATGCAGGTACAGTTTGGCAAAACCAGTAGGATACTTGATTGATGAATTATTGTCCGAATTTTGAAAATAGCACAACTATTACCTCATCTGCCAGTTTTCATTAGAACAAGCCAGGAATCCAGTACCTGGCACCATACTACCCGCTGAAAATAACAATAAAATTAAAATTTAAATGTCTGCAATTCATGGGCACAGCAAAAATGTCAGCATGTTTCAATGTTTCTGCATCACCAACACCTGCAGTTGAAAAATTTTTAGAGAGCTATATTGGTGAACAGGCATCTAATTGTGCCATTACATTAAGCTGATTGTTACCAACACTCACACTACAATATTGATGAATAAATATATTTAATTATGTCACTGACAGTCAAAGATTATATTTGGAGAAGAGGTATGTTTTAGCACCGACATATAAACCATACGTCCTTGATTAAAGGAATGTTAATTATATAAATATGAAGTTTCTAAATACACTGAGTTAAGAAAGTCTAACCCATTATCAATCTGAGTAAAGTCAGATTCAGACTTATTTATACTTATTTGTATTGCAAAGAAATCAAACAAAGTGTTTGTGCTCTTAATTTTTGCCACTGATCACTGGAGCTCCAAAATTATTATTTACTATATCTGCATCTGTCAAATGGAAGCAGACTTGACCCCACCCACTAAAAAATAAATGAAATTTCCATTTAGTTTCTCATTAGGGCACTTTTTACACCATTTTTATATTTTAATAAAATATATCAAGTATAAAATTAACACTTACAGACAAATAAGTGGTAATAGTTCGCCCCTCATTCTGTCTTTTGATAACATATCTCTTGGTTGTTTGAACATCTTCTTGGTCGGCCATGATGTACTATTTTCTAATGATCCGTATTATTTCCGAGGCTAATTCCTATTGGGCACTGGCCGAGGTGTTCCGATTGGTATCTTAACTGAAATTCCTGCGATTTGATTGGCTGACGGGATATCGTGTGAGCCTATGTAATTGTTGGGTTACGTACAGTTCCTACATTTTATCATTGATACTGTTATATGCAATGAATTGTCCATGTCTCTTCAAGTTTACCAATTTATTAAAAATCAGATTATTTTAAATAAGCGAAACATCCTCCGAAACTTTTTATCTGAGCTTTGATGAATCGGGTCTTAAGGTTAGTAAACCAAGCTGTAAAAAAACGTAACAAACGAGGATGAAGGCGAGTTATTAAATATCCATCAAATGTGCCCAAAGGTTTGTTATAACGGTATAAGACATACGTTTTTTTGTATCTTTTGTATGTTTCCCTTTTCTTTAATCATTTTATACAATTGTTTGTTTGTAAAGGCTGTTTTTTATCAAACAAAATTTTTAGTTTTATTTTACAATAATAATTTGGCTGGGCCACTTTGATCACGTGATCCTGTGATCCTCCATGGTACAACATTGAGACCTGTCCCAAACTCTTCCACGCGACGTTAAAAAATTTCTTTACCAGCCCGATACCGTTCTTAAATTGTTAATTTTCCTGTGAAACATTCTCTGCATTTCCGATTTAGTTGCCATAATATGTCAACATCCTACTCAAGCGATTAAAAAGAATCAAAATCAACATGTTTTTCGAAGGGATTACCTGATCTGTATTCAACTGAGTTTAGATTTAAATACACGTAAGTCGATGTTTCATGGGAATTCTCAAAATTCTCTTCAAAGGTATTTCTGTTGCATTAATATATTCTATTTCACAATCCATTCCCAAGCCGGAAGAAATATGTCAGGCTGTATATGTCTTTGGCGCCTTCTAGATTTCGATCTTCTGTATAATCAGTATTTTCCCGAAAAACATGAAACCACATTATGTAAAATTGTGTTTGTTAGACGTTTAATGAGCTGGTTAATGTCATGAAGTCAAACTTAAAATGTGAAATAAAACCTCTGCATTTCTATGCCTTTTTGTTTTCAGAATGTAATAGCAATCGAAATTAAATGGAAACAGGCACACGCATAATAACAAAACAACATGTGCGGTATATGTTTGAAACCAGACATGCTGGACTTAAAACACAGGCAAGCTGTCTTGAAGTAAATACTGTGGTTGTCTATCTTGTATTGAAGTGTAAGGGTACATATATTTATTATATGCCCATCATAAATCTTCACGCAATACATACCGCAAAATACGGTAGTCCGTATTCCACTCCAGTGCAATACGACCGTATTCCACTCTTGTGACGTCACGTCATTACAAGTATCGTTGCGCGATGTTAAAATGACGTCATAAAACAAAATAGTGCGTCGTTAAAATGACATTTATTATGAAAACATGCGGCTTTTAAGTGATGTAGCCAGTAATGTATATAATAATGGGTTATTAGTACTGCGTTTTGATCCTGAATGTCGTATTCCACTCGAGTCGAATACAACCTCCCGGATCAAAACGCCGCTACGATACACAAACGTGGATAAAAGAATACCGAGCATTTGTATAACAATGAAATACTTTAAATTATATTCTGCAGATGCTATATTTAGATCTTAACAAATATATGTCATGTTTTTAATGATATGTATTGTGTTACAGTATGCTTTGTACCACTTAATAAACAATTATATGTCAGTACCGAACGTAACCACGGCAACAACAGCAACGATTAACAAGATTCAAATAGTGTTACCATAGGGGTTTGGTTAGTTAGTTTTCAAACGTATGCAAAATATTTCAAATTTATGCAAAATATTGACATTTTAATATTCTCCCGACTTCGTTCTTAAAGAGAGTTCACATTACAAAATTCAAATTACATTTGAAAAGACCATTGCGCTTTTACGTGATTGTTCAAGTATTGTAAATGTTTTTTGTACTGATGCATTATGGTGAATTTGACTATCATAAAAAATATCGAAGCAAAATTTAATAATCGTCACATTAACAAAAATTCGAAAAAAAAAATACCAATGTAAAATACATATAAAACCATTGCCTTGATTATGAACTAGGCCACCGTTTATTTGGCTCGAAATTTGTTACGAAACAGTTTCTCCTCGCCTTTTCTTTCATTTTAACTGTTTAAATATCATATGCGTTTTTTTTAGATTTTAGTACATTTTCTTTAAAGTCAATTGCATTAATTTCGATATATAAAAAATATACAATGGGAATGAAACTACTCTTAACCAGAGAAAATTCATGCAAAATAGTAATTTCCTGTTATTTAATCAAGCCCTTTTTCCATCAGTCATCCTTTCAGTTGTTACTTTCTTTTTCCATTATTCATTTTTCTGTTTTGTTTTGTTTTTCATTTGCATTACTACTTATACAGTTTCTTTTCCACTGGGGTAAACTTTAAGACGTTTTCATTAAAACGCTCCATAGTAAATAACTAGACATGCGGCCGTAGGAGACGGGATGTTTTCTGAATGTGATTTAGCGTTGCTTGGTGCCATATCATTTTGAAAACATTTTAAAAAAAATTGCTGTATACGGAAAGAATATGTTGAAAAAAATATTTCAAAGTAGGTTATTCCACGTCCGATTTCAGTTTTTCGGTTGTTAAATTTGATACAGGGTGCGGTAGGCAATCCCCTTTGAAATGATACATGGATAATCACCAGACACCAAAATTGAACCTGGCCGTTAATGGATCAATACATTAACAAGCGTGTGTGTAAATTTGATACCTGATATGTTTAAAAATATTTAGTCCCGACATATGTGAGGTTGGGCGCTCATAAACTTGTCTTAACCTCCAGTGATTGTGACCCAATGTGCAAAATGAAAATGCTCTTGTCCGCGAAGAGTTTCATTTTTTTACGAGTGTTGTTCTTACTCGCTATTTTACACCAAATATATCCATTCCCCAATATTTGGTGTAAACACATGGTAAGTCTTTTTTATAAATGTACACGGTTTGTGTTTTGAATTTAAATTTATAGATGTTTTTCTTTAGCAAAGTATTTTCCTATGTGGTTGTCATGGCTTTATTTTCTAGACTAATCAAATACTAGAAAAAATGATCGTCATACATTAATATATACATTTATTAACAATTCATCCCTTAACGATGGTTGTTGTTAATCAATTGCACATTATTTCTGTATTAAGTGCAATGACATTTCCCATCGAAATCATTTGTTCGATACTTCTGCCCTGTCATTGGGCGCAATAATACTAATGGGCGGGGCATATTTACTACGGAACTATTTTTTTTTCAATGAAATCGTAGTAAAATTATTGGCAAAACTAAAATCTGCAGTAAAGCAGTAAAAACAAATGAGCAACGATAATTTTATTGATTTTAATGTAGATTTTGATTTCATGATGGATGGAACAGTTGAAGAAATGTTAAATGACAATGATGAAGATTTATTTCGGAATTTGAAATTGACATTTGGTAAAAAAAAGCATCTGACAAAACATGAAATCGAGGAAATGAAACAATAACATATTGTACTGCACCCAGCAACGTCCAGAAGAAAGAGCTCAGTTCAACACTCGCTTTTCTCGGGTCTTCTGGCTTTCCTTCCGCGAAAGTTCCCATTGCTCAACACGTTACACAACCTACCACCACTGTCGTTTCATCTGATGTTTACTTCCAAAGAAATGACAATGCACTTTAATTGCTGGTTTGTCCGACACCGTATTCCAACATGGTTCATACACCAACTTATCCTTCAACATAACGCTCAACAAGTAATTTGACTGGAATTTTTCTCTAGTTTGAAAACTAATGACTAACAAACGCTAGTATCGCGTATTATCGCGAGATATAATGAGAACTTTGTAGGTGGCGATATTGTTTTTGTTTTCTTGTTATTGTTATTTTTTCATGACTGCAGTTGTATTTTTCTAGCTGTAATACAATTATAATACGTTGTTAAAATATACTTTTCCTTGAAAATATAGAAATTAAACCCATGAAAAAGGAACTATTTTTTCTGCGCATTCATTGTTTTATAGATTTAGGTTACTGTAGCTGTTCGATTTTACCCACCGTTGAGAACAACTTCGGACTCCACACATTTTGAACAGCCCCATTGCATACCAAACCCCAATAAAATGGAAAAAGTCGAATTTTAATCCTTAAATAGTCTACGCTATAGGAATGTAACTTGCATAACGAACAGGCATTTCCGGTGAATTCGGCTTTTAATTTCTGAAAAAAATCCATCGGGTAGTCACTTGCGTCCGGCTCTGATAGGTAAATGACAGGATAATAGTCTTAGTCGGGGCTCTGAGCTCTGGGGGTTGATTTCTTACAGCCGAATAAAGTTGACGCGCACAGAGCACGGTCTTCCCCTATTTAACCGGAGATTATCATTCAGATGCCATTTATCGTTGTACACAACCACTGTACTCGTTTTGGGTTTATAACACTCTTGAAAAGAGTTTATCGCATTTGGCTTGTAAATTCCTCTGTAAACTACACGAGAGATGCGGTGTTGACAAGCCATAAAGCGGACTATAAGCGCGTGCAAACTCTTACACTATACCCCATCCCTATTTTAAACACTCATCAGGCATCCACATGCACGATGAGTCGCACTCAACATCGCTTATGCTAGCTCTTTGCGAAGAGACCTCGCGGTTCTTAAACGTGCACTGTGTAAAGCTCCTATAAACAGGAAACAACTTCGCTAGGTTGAACCAGGACTGAGTGCACCATTGCCATGCACTACCCTTTGTACGCCGAGCGCTAGTCATGGGAGCTTCTTGTACAATATTTTAGCTTTTTTCGATTCCACACGGCCTGGGTTTGATCCGCTGACCCTTCGCACCCGAAACGAAATATCTTCCAGCGGAATTTTTGATTTATTTCGAATGTTTAAACTACGCGGACTTTCAGTGGGTGGAGCTTAAACTTTTCCACTGCTCTTTCATTGGTTAACCTTTTTCACCTTTATACCGGAAAGGATGTTTTAATTTGATCATTGCTTAATAAAATATATGTTGAGCAGCGATAAACTCGCGCGGTTGAAATGAAGTTTAGAACTATTCGCAGCGACTTGCATTCGTTCTTGCATTTTCGTAAATATATCATGGACGCTCCATTCCCTTGAGGATTATCTGACTTCTACAATCTCTCTTTTAAGACGATTTTTATATTCCCAGTAACTAAGGAACGGCACTTGAAAGATTTAGAGACACATTAAGTACGCCCTTGACTAGGAGATAATTATTTTCGGAAATATAAAGTCTTTCCTGCACACATCAGAGATCTAAGTATTTCTCGTTAAAGACAGAAAGTTCATTTGAATGTATATCTTTTTAAAGTAATATTATATTGTGAAGTGTTAGCACGCAGTTTGTCTGTGGTGTTTGTTTTTGTGTATATTGTGTCTATACCTATGTGTACCTAGTTCATTCTTATTCGAGCCCTTGCTTGTCCCTCTTAATACTTATAATTTTTGACCAACGGGCTTTTGACTGTATTTTTCTGTTATCATATTACAATAAAGAGTGAACAGGCCACCAAACTATTCCGCCCTTATCTCTTTGATAACATGCTCCCTGTTTACACACAGCGTTATCATTACATATAAAATAATATTAGGCATAGCATGATTGACATCACTCAAAATAAGACTGGGAGAATGTCGTCCTGTAGAATTAACATGCACCTGTTGAAAATGATGGTCAATATCATATAGTATATCAAATGGCTAAAATGTTACTGTATCAAAAATAGCCCCATCAAATATTGCTATAGCTTTATATTATGACTGTTAAAAATACTTTGTTAAAACATGTGTCTCCAGTATACATCTTTAGGTATATGTGTACAACTTACAGCTACACGTAATTGGTTTTACTGTGTCGGATTTATAGCTAGAGCTGAATCACAATAAAACATAGGATATTACCAAACGTTAAAGAGAAAGAGAATGAAGCAATAAACCTTCGATCGGCATTTTTATTAACTTCTTTACATGAAATAAATAGAAAATTCATAACCATTCTAGATAAAACATGCTCAATAAATTCTAAAGATTTTATTGGGGGGAAACATAGTTCACCTTTATAAGATTGTTTCAACTTTCAATGAATCTAGATTAAAGAACAATGAAATACTCATATTAAATACAGCATTAACATTTTTTGGCAACTGTAACGCACAAGAAAGTCTTTTTGTAAGTCTACAAAAGGCTTGATCATCAGAGATAAAAGACAAACGGAGAGTTGAAAAGTTATGAGTGCTGACTAAAACCTTCCAGTTCGCTTTGATTATTGTTTATTTATCTCATGAATGTTCCCAATATTACAGGAATTAAATGTGTGTGTTTTTGAGACACAGACAGATTCGATATGATAATTTGTGTGTTCTGGTAATGTCTGTGTCCTTTAATTCATCATTATGTCAATATGACCCTACCACTGCCTTAGTCGTATTCAAGTCTTACACTGTCACTATGACCCTACCACTGCCTTAGTGGTATTCAAGTTTTACAATGTCACTATGACCCTACCACTGCCTTAGTGGTATTCAAGTTTTACACTATCACTATGACCACACCACTGCCTTAGTGGTATTCAAGTCTTACACTGTCACTATGACGCTACCACTGCCTTAGTATTATACAAGTTTTACACTGTCACTATGACCCTACCACTGCCTTAGTGGTTTTCAAGTCTTACACTGTCACTCTGACCCTACCACTGCCTTAGTGGTATACAAGTCTTACACTGTCACTATGACCCTACCACTACCTTAGTGGTATTCAAGTTTTACACTGTCACTATGACCCTACCACAGCCTTAGTGGTATACAAGTCTTACACTGTCACTATGATATTAACATTCCCTTATGGTATTCAAGTCTTACACTGTCACTATGACCTTACCACTGCCTTACTGGTTTTCAAGTCTTACACTGTCACTATGACCCTACCACTGCCTTAGTGGTATTCAAGTCTTACACTGACACTATGACCCTACCACTGCCATAGTGGTATACAAGTCTTACACTGACACTATGACCCTACCAATGCCATAGTGGTATACAAGTCTTACACTGTCACTATGACCCTACCACTGCCTTAGTGGTATACAAGTCTTACACTGACACTATGACCCTACCACTGCCTTAGTGGTATACAAGTCTTACACTGTCACTATGACCCTACCACTACCTTAGTGGTATTCAAGTTTTACACTGTCACTATGACACTACCACAGCCTTAGTGGTATACAAGTCTTACACTGTCACTATGATATTAACATTCCCTTATGGTATTCAAGTCTTACACTGTCACTATGACATTACCACTGCCTTACTGGTTTTCAAGTCTTACACTGTCACTATGACCCTACCACTGCCTTAGTCGTATACAAGTTTAACACTGTCACTATGACCCTACCACTGCCTTAGTGGTTTTCAAGTCTTACACTGTCACTCTGACCCTACCACTGCCTTAGTGGTATACAAGTCTTACACTGTCACTATGACCCTACCACTGCCTTAGTGGTATTCAAGTCTTACACTGTCACTATGAACCTACCACTGCCTTAGTGGTATACAAGTCTTACACTGTCACTATGACATTAACATTCCCTTATGGTATTCAAGTCTTACACTGTCACTATGACCTTACCACTGCCTTACTGGTTTTCAAGTCTCACACTGTCACTATGACCCTACCACTCCCTTAGTCGTATACAAGTTTAACACTGTCACTATGACCCTACCACTGCCTTAGTGGTTTTCAAGTCTTACACTGTCACTATGACCCTACCATTGCCTTAGTGGTATACAAGTCTTACACTGTCACTATGACCCTACCACTGTCTTAGTGGTATACAAGTCTTACATTGTCACTATGACCATACCACTGCCTTAGTGGTATTTAAGTCTTACACTGTCACTATGACCCTACCACAGCTTTATAGGTATACAAGTCTTACACTGTCACTATGATACTAACATTCCCTTATGGTATTCAAGTTTTACACTGTCACTATGACCTTACCACTGCCTTAGTGGTTTTCAAGTCTTACACTGTCACTATGACCCTGCCACTGCCTTAGTGGTATACAAGTCTTACACTGTCACTATGACCCTACCATTGCCTTAGTGGTATACAAGTCTTACACTGTCACTATGACCCTACCACTACCTTAGTGGTATTTAAGTCTTACACTCTCACTATGACCCTACCACTGCCTTAGTGGTATACAAGTCTTACACTGTCACTATGATACTAACATTCCCTTATGGTATTCAAGTTTTACACTGTCACTATGACCCTACCACTGCCTTAGTCGTATACAAGTCTTACACTGTCACAATGACTCTACCACAGCCTTAGTGGCATTCAAGTCTTACACTGTCACTATGACCCTACCACTGCCTTAGTGGTAAACAAGTCTTACACTGTCACTATGACCCTACCACTGCAATAGTGGTATACAAGTCTTACACTGTCACTATGACCCTACCACTGCCATAGTGGTATTCAAGTCTTACACTGTCACTATGACCCTACCACTGCCATAGTGGTATACAAGTCTTACACTGTCACTATGATCCTACCACTGCCTTAGTGGTATACAAGTCTTACACTGTCACTATGACCCTACCACTGTCATAGTGGTATACAAGTCTTACACTGTCACTATGACCATTCCACTGCCATAGTGGTATACAAGTCTTACACTGTCACTATGACCCTACCACTGCCATAGTGGTATACAAGTCTTACACTGTCAATATGACCCTACCACAGCCTTAGTGGTATACAATTCTTACACTGTCACTATGACTCTACCACTGCCTTAGTGGTATACAAGTCTTACACTGTCACTATGACCCTACCACTGTCATATTGGTATTCAAGTCTTACACTGTCACTATGACCCTACCACAGCCTTAGAGGTATACAAGTCTTACACTGTCACTATGACCCTACCACTGCCATAGTGGTATACAAGTCTTACACTGTCACAATGACCCTACCACAGCCTTAGTGGTATACAAGTCTTACACTGTCACTATGACCCTACCACTGCCATAGTGGTATACAAGTCTTACACTGTCACTATGACCCTACCACTTCCTTAGTGGTATACAAGTCTTACACTGTCACTATGACCCTACCACTGCCATAGTGGTATACAAGTCTTACACTGTCACTATGACCCTACCACAGCCTTAGTGGTATACAAGTCTTACACTGTCACTATGACCCTACCACTGCCTTAGTGGTATACAAGTCTTACACTGTCACTATGTCCCTACCACTGCCTTAGTGGTATACAAGTCTTACACTGTCACCATGACCCTAAGACTGCCATAGTGGTATACAAGTCTTACACTGTCACTATGACCCTACCACTGCCATAGTGGTATACAAGTCTTACACTGTCACTATGACCCTACCACTGCCTTAGTGGTTTACAAGTCTTACACTGTCACTATGACCCACCACTGCCTTAGTGGTTTTCGAGATTTACACTGTCAATATGACCCTACCGCTGCCTTAGTGTTATTCGAGTCTTACACTGTCACTATAACCCTACCACTGCCTTAGTGGTATACAAGTCTTACACTGTCACTATGACCTTACCACTGTCTTAGTGGTATTCGAGTCTTACACTGTCGCTATGACCCTACCACTGCCTTCATGATATTCGAGTCTTACACTGTCTCTATGACCCTACCACTGCCTTAGTGGTATTTAAGTCTTACACTGCCACTATGACCCTACCACAGCCTTAGTGGTATTCAAGTCTTACACTTTCACTATGACCCTACCACTGCCTTAGTGGAATACAAGTCTTACACTGTCACTATGACCCTAACATTCCCTTACGGTATTCAAGTCTTACACTGTCACTATGACCCTACCTTACCCTTATGGTATTCAAGTCTTAAACTGTCACTATGACCCTACCACTGTCTTAGTGGTATTCAAATCTTACACAGTCACTATGTCCCTACCACTGCCTTAGTGGTATTCAAGTCTTACACTGTCACTATAACCCTACCACTGCCTTAGTGGTATTCAAGTCTTACACTGTCACTATGACCCTACCACTGCCATAGTGGTATACAAGTCTTACACTGTCACTATGACCCTACCACTGCCATAGTGGTATTCAAGCCTTACACTGTCACTATGACCCTACCACTGCCATAGTGGTATACAAGTCTTACACTGTCACTATGACCCTACCACAGCCTTAGTTTTATTAAGTCTTACACTGTCACTATGACCCTACCACAGACTTAGTGGTATTCAAGTCTTACACTGACACTATGACCCTACCACTGCCATAGTGGTATACAAGTCTTACACTGTCACTATGACCCTACCACTGCCTTAGTGGTATACAAGTCTTACACTGTCGCTATGACCCTACCACTGCCAAAGTGGTATACAAGTCTTACACTGTCACTATGACCCTACCACTGCCATAGTGGTATACAAGTCTTACACTGTCACTATGACCCTACCACAGCCTTAGTGGTATACAAGTCTTACACTCTCACTATGACCCTACCACTGCCTTAGTGGTATACAAGTCTTACACTGTCACTATGACAGTTCCACAGCCTTAGTTTTATTCAAGTCTTACACTTTCACTATGACCCTACCACTGCCATAGTGGTATACAAGTCTTACACTGTCACTATGACCCTACCATTCCCTTATGGTATTTAAGTCTTACACTGTCACTATGACCCTACCATTCCCTTATGGTATTCATGTCTTAAACTGTCACTATGACCCTACCACTGTCTTAGTGGTATTCAAATCTTACACTGTCACTATGACCCTACCACAGCCTTAGTTTTATTCAAGTCTTACACTGTCACTATGACCCTACCACAGCCTTAGTGGTATAAAAGTCTTACACTGTCACTATGACCCTACCACTGCCATAGTGGTATACAAGTCTTACACTGTCAGTATGACCCTACCACTGCCTTAGTGGTATTCAAGTCTTACACTGTCACTATGACCCTACCACTGCCATAGTGGTATACAAGTCTTACACTGTCACTATGACCCTACCACAGCCTTAGTGGTATACAAGTCTTACACTGTCACTATGACCCTACCACTGCCATAGTGGTATACAAGTCTTACACTGTCACTATGACCCTACCACAGCCTTAGTGGTATACAAGACTTACACTGTCACTATGACCCTACCACTGCCTTAGTGGTATACAAGTCTTACACTGTCACTATGTCCCTACCACTGCCTTAGTGGTATACAAGTCTTACACTGTCACCATGACCCTAAGACTGCCATAGTGGTATACAAGTCTTACACTGTCACTATGACCCTACCACTGCCTTAGTGGTATACAAGTCTTACACTGTCACTATGACCCTACCATTCCCTTATGGTATTCAAGTCTTAAACTGTCACTATGACCCTACCACTGTCTTAGTGGTATTCAAATCTTACACTGTCACTATGTCCCTACCACTGCCTTAGTGGTATTCAAGTCTTACACTGTCACTATGACCCTACCACAGCCTTAGTGGTATTCAAGTCTTACACTGTCACTATGACCCTACCACTGCCTTAGTGGTATTCAAGTCTTACACTGTCACTATGACCCTACCACTGCCTTTGTGGTATACAAGTCTTACACTGTCACTATGACCCTACCACTGCCTTAGTGGTATACAATTCTTACACTGTCACTGTGACCCTACCACTGCCATAGTGGTATTCAAGTCTTACACTGTCACTATGACCCTACCACTGCCATAGTGGTATACAAGTCTTACACTGTCCCTATGACCCTACCACAGCCTTAGTTTTATTCAAGTCTTACACTGTCACTATGACCCTACCACTGCCTTAGTGGTATTCAAGTCTTACACTGACACTATGACCCTACCACAGCCTTAGTGGTATTCAAGTCTTACACTTTCACTATGACCCTACCACTGCCTTAGTGCTATACAAGACTTACACTGTCACTATGACCCTACCATTCCCTTATGGTATTTAAGTCTTACACTGTCAGTATGACCCTACCAATCCCTTATGGTATTCAAGTCTTAAACTGTCACTATGACCCTACCACTGTCTTAGTGGTATTCAAGTCTTACACTGTCACTATGACCCTACCACAGACTTAGTGGTATTCAAGTCTTACACTGTCACTATGACCCTACCACTGCCTTAGTGGTATTCAAGTCTTACACTGTCACTATGACCCTACCACTGCCTTAGTGGTATACAAGTCTTACTCTGTCACTATGACCCTACCACTGCCATAGTGGTATACAAGTCTTACACTGTCAATATGACCCTACCACTGCCATAGTGGTATTCAAGTCTTACACTGTCACTATGACCCTACCACTACCTTAGTGGTATACAAGTCTTACACTGTCACTATGACCCTACCACTGCCTTTGTGGTATACAAGTCTTACACTGTCACTATGACCCTACCGCTGCCTTAGTGGTATACAATTCTTACACTGTCACTGTGACCCTACCACTGCCATAGTGGTATTCAAGTCTTACACTGTCACTATGACCCTACCACTGCCATAGTGGTATACAAGTCTTACACTGTCCCTATGACCCTACCACAGCCTTAGTTTTATTCAAGTCTTACACTGTCACTATGACCCTACCACTGCCTTAGTGGTATTCAAGTCTTACACTGACACTATGACCCTACCACAGCCTTAGTGGTATTCAAGTCTTACACTTTCACTATGACCCTACCACTGCCTTAGTGCTATACAAGACTTACACTGTCACTATGACCCTACCATTCCCTTATGGTATTTAAGTCTTACACTGTCAGTATGACCCTACCAATCCCTTATGGTATACAAGTCTTAAACTGTCACTATGACCCTACCACTGTCTTAGTGGTATTCAAGTCTTACACTGTCACTATGACCCTACCACAGACTTAGTGGTATTCAAGTCTTACACTGTCACTATGACCCTACCACTGCCTTAGTGGTATTCAAGTCTTACACTGTCACTATGACCCTACCACTGCCTTAGTTTTATTCAATTCTTACACTGTCACTATGACTCTACCACAGCCTTAGTTTTATTCAATTCTTACACTGTCACTATGACCCTACCACAGCCTTAGTGGTATTTAAGTCTTACACTGTCACTATGACCCTTCCACAGCCTTAGTTTTATTCAAGTCTTACACTTTCACTATGACCCTACCACTGCCATAGTGGTATACAAGTCTTACACTGTCACTATGACCCTACCATTCCTTTATGGTATTTAAGTCTTACACTGTCACTATGACCTTACCATTCCCTTATGGTATTCATGTCTTAAACTGTCACTATGACCCTACCACTGTCTTAGTGGTATTCAAATCTTACACTGTCACTATGACCCTACCACAGCCTTAGTTTTATTCAAGTCTTACACTGTCACTATGACCCTACCACAGCCTTAGTGGTATAAAAGTCTTACACTGTCACTATGACCCTACCACTGCCATAGTGGTATACAAGTCTTACACTGTCAGTATGACCCTACCACTGCCTTAGTGGTATTCAAGTCTTACACTGTCACTATGACCCTACCACTGCCATAGTGGTATACAAGTCTTACACTGTCACTATGACCCTACCACAGCCTTAGTGGTATACAAGTCTTACACTGTCACTATGACCCTACCACTGCCATAGTGGTATACAAGTCTTACACTGTCACTATGACCCTACCACAGCCTTAGTGGTATACAAGACTTACACTGTCACTATGACCCTACCACTGCCTTAGTGGTATACAAGTCTTACACTGTCACTATGTCCCTACCACTGCCTTAGTGGTATACAAGTCTTACACTGTCACCATGACCCTAAGACTGCCATAGTGGAATACAAGTCTTACACTGTCACTATGACCCTACCACTGCCTTAGTGGTATACAAGTCTTACACTGTCACTATGACCCTACCATTCCCTTATGGTATTCAAGTCTTAAACTGTCACTATGACCCTACCACTGTCTTAGTGGTATTCAAATCTTACACTGTCACTATGTCCCTACCACTGCCTTAGTGGTATTCAAGTCTTACACTGTCACTATGACCCTACCACTGCCTTAGTGGTATTCAAGTATTACACTGTCACTATGACCCTACCACTGCCTTAGTGGTATTCAAGTCTTACACTGTCACTATGACCCTACCACTGCCTTTGTGGTATACAAGTCTTACACTGTCACTATGACCCTACCACTGCCTTAGTGGTATACAATTCTTACACTGTCACTGTGACCCTACCACTGCCATAGTGGTATTCAAGTCTTACACTGTCACTATGACCCTACCACTGCCATAGTGGTATACAAGTCTTACACTGTCCCTATGACCCTACCACAGCCTTAGTTTTATTCAAGTCTTACACTGTCACTATGACCCTACCACTGCCTTAGTGGTATTCAAGTCTTACACTGACACTATGACCCTACCACAGCCTTAGTGGTATTCAAGTCTTACACTTTCACTATGACCCTACCACTGCCTTAGTGGTATACAAGTCTTACACTGTCACTATGACCCTACCATTCCCTTATGGTATTTAAGTCTTACACTGTCAGTATGACCCTACCAATCCCTTATCGTATTCAAGTCTTAAACTGTCACTATGACCCTACCACTGTCTTAGTGGTATTCAAGTCTTACACTGTCACTATGACCCTACCACAGCCTTAGTGGTATTCAAGTCTTACACTGTCACTATGACCCTACCACTGCCTTAGTGGTATTCAAGTCTTACACTGTCACTATGACCCTACCACTGCCTTAGTGGTATACAAGTCTTACACTGTCACTATGACCCTACCACTGCCATAGTGGTATACAAGTCTTACACTGTCACTATGACCCTACCACTGCCATAGTGGTATTCAAGTCTTACACTGTCACTATGACCCTACCACTACCTTAGTGGTATACAAGTCTTACACTGTCACTATGACCCTACCACTGCCTTTGTGGTATACAAGTCTTACACTGTCACTATGACCCTACCGCTGCCTTAGTGGTATACAATTCTTACACTGTCACTGTGACCCTACCACTGCCATAGTGGTATTCAAGTCTTACACTGTCACTATGACCCTACCACTGCCATAGTGGTATACAAGTCTTACACTGTCCCTATAACCCTACCACAGCCTTAGTTTTATTCAAGTCTTACACTGTCACTATGACCCTACCACTGCCTTAGTGGTATTCAAGTCTTACACTGACACTATGACCCTACCACAGCCTTAGTGGTATTCAAGTCTTACACTTTCACTATGACCCTACCACTGCCTTAGTGCTATACAAGACTTACACTGTCACTATGACCCTACCATTCCCTTATGGTATTTAAGTCTTACACTGTCAGTATGACCCTACCAATCCCTTATGGTATTCAAGTCTTAAACTGTCACTATGACCCTACCACTGTCTTAGTGGTATTCAAGTCTTACACTGTCACTATGACCCTACCACTGCCATAGTGGTATACAAGTCTTACACTGTCACTATGACCCTACCACTGCCATAGTGGTATTCTAGTCTTACACTGTCACTATGACCCTACCACTGCCATAGTGGTATACAAGTCTTACACTCTCACTATGACCCTACCACAGCCTTAGTTTTATTCAAGTCTTACACTGTCACTATGACCCTACCACAGCCTTAGTGGTATTCAAGTCTTACACTGACACTATGACCCTACCACTGCCATAGTGGTATACAAGTCTTACACTGTCACTATGACCCTACCACTGCCTTAGTGGTATACAAGTCTTACTCTTTCACTATGACCCTACCACTGTCATAGTGGTAAACAAGTCTTACACTGTCACTATGACCCTACCACTGCCATAGTGGTATACAAGTCTTACACTGTCACTATGACCCTACCACAGCCTTAATGGTATACAAGTCTTACACTGTCACTATGACCCTACCACTGCTATAGTGGTATACAAGTCTTACACTGCCACTATGACCCTACCACAGCCTTAGTGGTATTCAAGTCTTACACTTTCACTATGACCCTACCACTGCCTTAGTGGTATACAAGTCTTACACTGTCACTATGACCCTACCATTCCCTTATGGTATTTAAGTCTTACACTGTCACTATGACCCTACCATTCCCTTATGGTATTCAAGTCTTAAACTGTCACTATGATCCTACCACTGTCTTAGTGGTATTCAAATCTTACACTGTCACTATGTCCCTACCACTGCCTTATTGGTATTCAAGTCTTACACTGTCACTATGACCCTACCACAGACTTAGTGGTATTCAAGTTTTACACTGTCACTATGACCCTACACTGCCTTAGTGGTATTCAAGTCTTACACTGTCACTATGACCCTACCACTGCCTTAGTGGTATACAAGTCTTACACTGTCACTATGACCCTACCACTGCAATAGTGGTATACAAGTCTTACACTGTCACTATGACCCACCACTGCCTTAGTGGTTTTCGAGATTTACACTGTCAATATGACCCTACCGCTGCCTTAGTGTTATTCGAGTCTTACACTGTCACTATAACCCTACCACTGCCTTAGTGGTATACAAGTCTTACACTGTCACTATGACCTTACCACTGTCTTAGTGGTATTCGAGTCTTACACTGTCGCTATGACCCTACCACTGCCTTCATGATATTCGAGTCTTACACTGTCTCTATGACCCTACCACTGCCTTAGTGGTATTTAAGTCTTACACTGCCACTATGACCCTACCACAGCCTTAGTGGTATTCAAGTCTTACACTTTCACTATGACCCTACCACTGCCTTAGTGGAATACAAGTCTTAAACTGTCACTATGACCCTACCACTGTCTTAGTGGTATTCAAATCTTACACAGTCACTATGTCCCTACCACTGCCTTAGTGGTATTCAAGTCTTACACTGTCACTATGACCCTACCACAGCCTTAGTTTTATTAAGTCTTACACTGTCACTATGACCCTACCACAGCCTTAGTGGTATTCAAGTCTTACACTGACACTATGACCCTACCACTGCCATAGTGGTATACAAGTCTTACACTGTCACTATGACCCTACCACTGCCTTAGTGGTATACAAGTCTTACACTGTCGCTATGACCCTACCACTGCCATAGTGGTATACAAGTCTTACACTGTCACTATGACCCTACCACTGCCATAGTGGTATACAAGTCTTACACTGTCACTATGACCCTACCACAGCCTTAGTGGTATACAAGTCTTACACTCTCACTATGACCCTACCACTGCCTTAGTGGTATACAAGTCTTACACTGTCACTATGACCCTACCACAGCCTTAGTTTTATTCAAGTCTTACACTTTCACTATGACCCTACCACTGCCATAGTGGTATACAAGTCTTACACTGTCACTATGACCCTACCATTCCCTTATGGTATTTAAGTCTTACACTGTCACTATGACCCTACCATTCCCTTATGGTATTCATGTCTTAAACTGTCACTATGACCCTACCACTGTCTAAGTGGTATTCAAATCTTACACTGTCACTATGACCCTACCACAGCCTTAGTTTTATTCAAGTCTTACACTGTCACTATGACCCTACCACAGCCTTAGTGGTATAAAAGTCTTACACTGTCACTATGACCCTACCACTGCCATAGTGGTATACAAGTCTTACACTGTCAGTATGACCCTACCACTGCCTTAGTGGTATTCAAGTCTTACACTGTCACTATGACCCTACCACTGCCATAGTGGTATACAAGTCTTACACTGTCACTATGACCCTACCACAGCCTTAGTGGTATACAAGTCTTACACTGTCACTATGACCCTACCACTGCCATAGTGGTATACAAGTCTTACACTGTCACTATGACCCTACCACAGCCTTAGTGGTATACAAGTCTTACACTGTCACTATGACCCTACCACTGCCTTAGTGGTATACAAGTCTTACACTGTCACTCTGTCCCTACCACTGCCTTAGTGGTATACAAGTCTTACACTGTCACCATGACCCTAAGACTGCCATAGTGGTATACAAGTCTTACACTGTCACTATGACCCTACCACTGCCTTAGTGGTATTCAAGTCTTACACTGTCACTATGACCCTACCACTGCCATAGTGGTATACAAGTCTTACACTGTCACTATGACCTTACCACCGCCTTAGTGGTATACAAGTCTTACACTCTCACTATGATCCTACCACTGTCTTAGTGGTATTCAAGTGTTACACTGTCACTATGACCCTACCACAGCCTTAGTGGTATACAAGTCTTACACTGTCACTATGACCCTACCACAGCCTTAGTGGTATACAAGTCTTACACTGTCACTATGACCCTACCACTGCCTTAGTGGTATTCAAATCTTACACTGTCACTATGTTCCTACCACTGTCTTAGTGGTATTCAAATCTTACACTGTCACTATGTCCCTACCACTGCCTTAGTGGTATTCAAGTCTTACACTGTCACTATGACCCTACCACAGCCTTAGTGGTATTCAAGTCTTACACTGTCACTATGACCCTACCACTGCCTTAGTGGTATTCAAGTCTTACACTGTCACTATGACCCTACCACTGCCATAGTGGTATACAAGTCTTACACTGTCACTATTACCCTACCACTGCCTTAGTGGTATTCAAGTCTTTCACTGTCACTATGACCCTACCACTGCCTTAGTGGTATACAAGTCTTACACTGTCACTATTACCCTACCACTGCCTTAGTGGTATACAAGTCTTACACTGTCACTATTACCCTACCACTGCCTTAGTGGTATTCAAGTCTTACACTGTCACTATGACCCTACCACTGCCTTAGTGGTATACAAGTCTTACACTGTCACTATGACCCTACCACTGCCATAGTGGTATACAAGTCTTACACTGTCACTACGACCCTACCACTGCCATAGTGGTATACAAGTCTTACACTGTCACTATGACCCTACCACTGCCATTGTGGTATTCAAATCTTACACTGTCACTATGACCCTACCACAGCCTTAGTTTTATTCATGTCTTACACTGTCACTATGACCCTACCACTGCCTTAGTGGTATTCAAGTCTTACACTGTCACTCTGACCCTACCACTGCCTTAGTGGTAAACAAGTCTTACACTGTTACTATTGCCCTACCACTGTCTTAGTGGTATACAAGTCTTACACTGTCACTATGACCCTACCACAGCCTTAGTGGCATTCAAGTCTTACACTGTCACTATGACCCTACCACTGCCATAGTGGTATACAAGTCTTACACTGTCACTATGTCCCTACCTCTGCCTTAGTGGTATACAAGTCTTACACTGTCACTATGACCCTACCACTGCCTTAGTGGTATACAAGTCTTACACTGTCACTATGACCCTACCACTGCCTTAGTGGTATACAAGTCTAACACTGTCAATATGACCCTACCACTGTCTTAGTGGTATTCAAGTCTTACACTGTCACTATGACCCTACCATTCCCTTATGGTATTCAAGTCTTAAACTGTCACTATGACCCTACCACTGTCTTAGTGGTATTCAAATCTTACACTGTCACTATGTCCCTACCACTGCCTTAGTGGTATTCAAGTCTTACACTGTCACTATGACCCTACCACAGCCTTAGTGGTATTCAAGTCTTACACTGTCACTATGACCCTACCACTTGCCTTAGCAATTCAATTCAATTCAATATCTTTATTTCCTCCTTGCAGGAGATATGCATTTTATATACACATAGAAAAGTCAATATTCAAAATTATAATGGAGCATTACAAATATGTACAACATGTGCCCAATTAGGGTGATTATTCTACCATATGTACTCTTCATTGAGTCACATATGTGTCATATTCAACATAAACTCCACGAACACATTTGGAGATGTACTGAAATGATATCAGTAAGAATGTCATGTTCGCGTCATCTTCAAGTAATGGCTGTATCGGAGCACCCATGAGCCTTAACGCAAACATAGTTTGGCTCAAGTTCAATAACCCTGATACAAAGTCACTGCCACAAAACAAACTGTCGCTCAGTAGTTGAGACCTCAATAAGGCTGTCGATTTGCATTCGCTAATAACATACACAATTGTGTCCGATATCTGGAGGTTGCAGCGTTCACAGACGACCAAGTCCGTCCATTGATTTCCACGGCACCATATTTTAGCAACCGCATGCATCATGTTCCTATGATCAGCCCTGTTGCACAATTTGTATACAATAGATGGAGTGATGGTAGGCTGTAGTACCCTGAAGTAGGCAAAGTCGGAGTCCGTCATTACCCTATGTTTCCAACTGTGAGCTCCCACCGAGTACACAAACTGTCTGACAGTCCTTTTCCACAACAACTTGGTAGGTAACGAAGAAGGATTGATGAGAACATTATTAATAAGAGAATGGAGGCCAAGTTGGCAAAGAATGTTACATATATCGGGTACGAATCCTTACCGCACGTTTGTATTACATGATAGAAATAACAAGTATCGTCGAATAAAGATGTTACGACAGGTGCATTTACAATCTAGGCTTAGAAGTTTGTGTAGAAACATAAGCTTCCTTACAGTAACATCACAACTAAGTTTGTGCAACCCAACCATTGATTCACACATATCTGACCTTGTACGAACATGGAATCCCTGTATTTTTTTTAGAATGAAATGTTGGAATTTGTCAATCAAGTACACGTTGTGTTTAGTTAAATTACACCATAGCTCAGATCCATATAATACAATTGGTTTTACTATCTTTGAAAACAAATTGACACAAACTAAGGGGTTTGCACCATACGGGTTGACACCTTGAGCTGCCATAGAGAAGAAGGCGTTTCTGGCCTTTTGTATCCTATCTTGTATTCGCATGGTATAGTTCAAATTCGAGTAATGCCTTATACCCAAGTGGTTCACGTTATTTACTTGTTGTAATAATTTGTCTCCGTATATGATCCCTGCGACAGGTATGGACCTGCGCTTTGAAAATACGATGATATTCGATTTGGCAACACTAATGTCCATCTTCCAAGTTTTACAATACTTGTAAACAATGTCGATCATAATCTGAAGAAAGAGGAGGGTTACAGCGACTAGCGCAATGTCGTCTGCGAATGATGGGTTTCCCGCCTTTACGGACATCACCGTGCAACCGCTATTGCTATTCTCTAAGTCCAATAACAACTGATCGACGTAAACAAGATAGAGAAATGTCGAAAGTACTCCTCATTGGCGTACTGATCTGCGAACGTAAATGATATCTGAGTTCAGTCCGTTTGTGCGTACCACACATTTCAGATTGTCATACGTGCTCATAATGATCCGTAGAAATTTTCCAGTCAGTCCTAACTGACCGAGTTTGTAAAACAAACCGGTGTGCCATACAGAATCAAACGCGGCTTTCTGGTCTAAACACGCCGTGTACACGTTACTTCCGGTTTCTATCTGCGTGTAGACTGTTTCCTGGAAGTTGAAGGCGGTTGTGAGACAGCTGAGTCCTGTCTGAAAACCCTGTTGCTGTGGCGACGGAAATTGTAGGCGATGCATTTTGATGTGGTTATTTATTCTGTTCAATAAGATTCGTTCAAAGATTTTACAAAAACAAGGCAATAGCGACACTGGCCGGAAGCTGTTGGGGTCATTCTTTGCTTTTCCTTTTCCCTTATAAAGAGGTATTATAATACTTGTCTTCCACGTCTCAGGTATTGTTTCGTTACGCAGGGCTGAGTTAAACAGCTTCAAGAGGGCGGTTTGTAACATTTTCCCTTCGTGTAGACATGTTCATTTAGTATATTTTGTCGATTCCTGGTGATTTTTGCTTCTTAAGCGTTTTTACAACTGATTCGACCTCAACTGGTAGTATTTCGCACAACAACATTATGTCTTGGCGACTGTCATTGCTAGCAAAGTCTTGTACACGCATATGTATTGCTTCATCTTCACGCGAAAGATGATAGTTGTGATCGAACACATTTTCAAAATATTTTTGGAAGCCTTTAACGACATTTTCATCAGAATATTTCACATCATCAAATATCAGTTCGTTACAAATTTCAGTATTTTTCCCACTCTTACTCTTTAATGTTTTCCAGAACTGTCTATAGTCAAGCTCTGCGGTGCGATTCAGTTCATCTAAGTATTTGTTTTCACTTTCTCTTTGTTTTTGTCTCTGAATGTTCCTGAACTTTGCTTTGGCCTGCTTATATTCACGATAGGTATCGTACTCGTTACCTCTTGGTCGCCCTGCTGCCATCCAGATTCTTCGTAATCTTCGCGCAGCGGTGTGAGAGGCTTTTACTTCATGATCCCAATACGGTTTCGCACGCTTATTAAATTTGCTGACTGGTAGACAAGACGATGCCGTATGTAACGTGTCAGTGATAAGTGCGTTTAAGAAGTCCGGTTTGCAATTGTCGATTTCTGTGTCTAAGATACACTTAAGGCCATCTTGAATTGCACAATTATAGCGTTCAATATTTTCATTTGTACATTTGTTCCATGCTATACCCGACCTGTTAAGCCTTATCTCATGCAGTCGCGGCTTAATGGCAAATTTCATTATCATCGGTAAGTGGTCGGACGTCATTATCTCAGCACTATTCGTTATTTGGAATGATTTGACATTTTCTAAGAATGTTCCCTCAATGAAATTATAGTCCAATGTAGACTGGTTGGGCACAAATGTGTAAGCATCCCCTTTGCTACATGATAGTTGAACAGATAAAAGATTGTTCTTGGCAATGAAATTTGTGAGAAGCCGTGATTTACCGTTCCCTTTATATCCATTCGTTAGATAATGTCCGTTAAAGTCACCTGCGGCAATGACGTTCCCCACCTTGGTATAATGCGATAATAATGACTCTAAATTACTCAGTTCAAACTGATAAAGATCTAAATCGTTACATGCTGGTAAATACGCACAAAATATATACAATGGGGTCGAATTAGTACACTTAACTTCTATGCCAATAATTCTATCACTCATAATAGTTTCTATTCGTTCTATACAATATGAGAGAGATTTTTTACAAACTATTGCAACCCCAGATTTTCCACATTTTAAGGGTCCATACTGATCTGTACTTTTATCAACAGTTACGAAAGAATTATAGTTGTGATGTATCGAGTCGAAAAAAGATGCAGATCGTTGAAGTAACTTATGCTCAGTGATTAAACAAATATCAATGTCATTTTTGTCTAACATTTCAGAAAGCGGGTATGCCGAGGACATAATGCCACGGCAGTTCCAACATAACATATTAACTATCATAACTATTGCATACAAAATAATAAACTTAGCCATCGTATTTAGGTGTGATATACAACGTTAACATCAAAATAAGAAACCACGATCAGTATCGGTATCTCTCAAAACAGTCGTCCCGGGCTTCTTGTGACCTCCAATAATCGCCCGTTGGGTCCCAATTATCGTCTAATTCCCGGGTTTCGCTACGCTGGTCCCACCGTGTGCTATGCTGGTCGTCACTATGGTAGCGAACGTCGTTTCCCGTGTCGAGCCTGTAATACCTTTCGTAATCGTTACGCGTCGCCGCGAAGCCCCGCTTCTTGTGTTGGTACCGTCTATCACGGCGCTCACGCCTAGAGGCCACCCGCGAGGACTGTCGCTGGTCATCCCACTCCTCCTTAGTAACCCACTTCCGGTAGGTAATCCCGTCCGGCCAAAACCTGCCATCGTCTATGATTGGCTCAAGTTCCTCCGGTACGTTTAACTTTGCCGATGAGCCTGATTTACCGTGGAAAACCCGGGCGTACGAAAGATACACATTGTTTTGTTTAAAGTATTCGTATATGTCCTTTTCTACAACGTCACGATCAATGTTACCAATGAAATATGACACATACTTATTCATATTTTCGTCACTGAAGTTCATTTCCTTCTGGCACTCGTCTTCTACGGGTTCTTCCTGTCTCGACTGTGCACTGTACTTTTCACGTCTATTTGTTGCGTCGACGTTTGAATGCTCGTTTTCTTTTTTAGATCGTTGTGCAGGCGCTGCTTCCTGATGCTTCTCGGGTGACGACGGTTTCGTGTAGTCTTGTGGGTCTAACGTAGTTGTACCCTTACGTGTTTCCTGTTCCGGTACGCGCTGGGCACTTTCGAGCGTAATGGCATCGGCGTACGATTCGGGCTGTATAGAGCTTTTTAAGGGCGCTGCTCCCTGTCGCTTTGTTGACAGCAACGCTTTCGTATTGTCCTGTGTGATTAGTGTCGTCATTTTGGAGTTATCTGAAGTTATACATGTATGCATGTCCTGCTTCCTAGAGCGCACATCACTTCCCAGCGTAATAGCATCGGCGTATGTTTTTGGCTGAACAGCGTCAGCTCCTGCATCGTGACCACTGTAGCTCACGGATGCATCATCGGTTTTATTCCAAGCACCGTCGACAAGTCGTTGATTTACGGTCGCTATGGAAGAGCCAAGACGCTTCACCTCAGTCTGAAGCTTACTGATTTCGGAAGTAGCGGTTGCTTCCGGTAGCCTCGCAAGTACACTTCTAAACGTTCCGTTAAGCACTCTGTAATTATTCGCTATCTGTGCCATGCCAGTTTGAATAGCTGCGACAAGCACTGAGTCTTTAGCTTGTTGTGCCGATATCTTGAGAATTTCAGAATTCATATTTGCAATGAGTGCAAATAAGTCAGGTTGGACGATGCTTTCTTTCGGTGATGGACAGCCATTGCACAAGATTATAGTGTCATTTCCAGCGCTTGCAAATATCTCAATGGTTCGATTGTTCAAACACGGTATATCATAGATACAAAATAAGCACAAGTTATTGTATACAGAATATATAAATAGGGTGTGGAAGATATTTAGGAAGAAAAGAAGTTTGGTACAAACCATATTGGGGAAACTGCCAGTGTTTTTCTCGTTGTTTAGGGTTGGATTGCCATATATAATGAAAGCATTGTTAATTTCTGTAATAATATCGAAAGAAAGTTTGTTGAATATCGGTATTCAATGGACTATGCATAAGAAGGTGCAACTTCACCATACTCGCAAAGAGGAGAGTTGATAATATTTTTACAATAACGGTGAAAGTTAAGACCACTGCAACTAGTACGCAGTCGAGTGTTAAGTACTTGCAACCGGCGGTTACCGTAATGATAGTAAAGCTGGCAAACTGGCAATCGACTACAAAATGCATACTTAAATTATGCAATGGAACGACAATCCCGTAAATTATGCGGAAGTTCACTCAAGGCACTAATAGTTGGAGGTAAGAAAGATTAAAAGTACGAATATGTGCGTGACATAACTGTTCTTATGTTGGATGCATTCCGTAGAGGATAATTCTGTGCATTGACATTTAAAGGTGAAAGGGATGACAGATATTCTGGGACATGGCCGTTTCTCATTTTGTAAAAGAGACATTATTTGTGATTAAGGCGTCTTTCTGAAAGAGTAGGCCAACATAGCTCCGCATGGAGAACATTAATCGAAATTAAATTAGAAGCCCCACAGACTATTCTTCCGGCTTCATTTTGGATCTTTTGCAGCTCGTCTTTTTTCGTAGTCCGTAAAATTATCCAAGACAATTTCAGCATTTTCAGGAAACGGACAGATGTACGAAAAGTAAATTTTCCGTCCAGATGAAACTTGAGTTTTCGCATGATGCATATTCTTTGAAGGGCTTTACTTCTGATGTACTCAAAGTGTTCGTGCCATGTAGAGTCACTAGAAAGAACCAAACCAAGATGTTTATTCGAATTGATTTCTGAGATTAGTTCACCAAACATAGACAAATCTGGATAAATACGCGGCAGTCGTTTTCTGGAGAACAAAATTGATTTTTTAAGTTGTTGCAGGATTAAAGGTGACTAGCCATTTATCAGCACCTGTACTGATGCTATCTATGTCTCTCTGGTTTATTTCAGTGGTCGTTATTAAAGGGCTCGTCAACGTGAATATAATGACTATTATCGTCTGCAAATAATATAACATTACTTCCAATGTTGACAACAATGTCATTTATAAATATCAAATATAAAAGTGATGATTATAAGACTAATTCCTGAATCAATGGCAAGTCCCACAAAATCCTCTGTAAAATAAAAATTGTGGCAGAGGGGTTTGTAAAATGTACAAAATAATAATATTTTACGGTTCTTTAGTGTAATCTCGACCCATACGCATTCAGAATTGGAGCTCTAAATTAGGACGACGCGAGAAGTGAACAGAAACGTTGATGAGAATAGAAACACCACCATGACTGTCTCCTTGTCTATCGCGGCTCTCAACCGTGTGATACTATTATAGGATATATATTCGCAAGAATTGAATCGTTAACCCATGTTATCAATCCGATAATGATAGGACATATTCAATGATTCCGACGGCAGAGCGATGAACGGGGCGACGTTTTACAGCCGCAACGCATTTTTAACGCCAAACACATCCACACCATAAGAAATGTAGTAGCTTTTACGGGTTTACATAAAATGTATAAATTATTATCAAGTGATGAAACGAAATGGAATCATAAAATCAATTAAAGACATTTGTCCATTATAGCTTGCTTTATAACGGCTAACCAATATACTACCTTTTCATGTATAAACACATCAATGTCCTTGTGAAATATAATGTGATGCACCGGATATGCAAATTATACTTCTTTAAGTAGTTTGGTTTAATTAATCTGAGAATGCAATTTGTGCTTTGTCCAAGACAGTAAATTCAGTTGCGAATCAAATTTATAACGATCTTGTTAAGTTGTTTCTACACTTACTTTTGGGACGCCAGGTCTTCCTGACTTCATGAATATTAGTTTGGCTCGACACAACATGTACCAGAGGCCTCTCCAGTGTCTTGTTGACCATGGAAGGAACTTTGCATAATTACGGCCCTATGATGATCACGTCTTATGTTTACTGTAATTGTATTCTTACTACACAGCCATGGGAAATCCATGAACTTTACAGAATTGTAATAAATGCGGAATTACACACTTAGACCTGTTTAAAAATTACTTCCAAATTGTTCCTTGCAATGACGAGTTCAACGTGCTCTCGAAAATGGGTTTCATTCTATTAGGTGAAGGCTATTGTTTCGATTTATCTTTCGAATTTTTGTTCACCTAATATTTAATTGATAACAATAGAAATCATAACGAACATTTATTGGAAGATCACGCAGGGTCTTATTCATAAACATAATATTATAATGGAATGACTTTACTGTGGAGGGCGCTGATGTAGGACCTGACTGTCTGTTTCGCTGTATATCATTATGGTTGATGTCTTATCTTTTTACATGACAGTTCAAACCAGTGCCATTAATAATATGTCCCCCTTGCGTTTGTTGGAAGGTCTATATGGAATTTCTAAAACGTGACTGTAAGTACGATTTTAATGATGTTGCAGTTTATAAAATATAAAATCGAAACAATCATTTCCATGCTCTGTGTGCGTTTTGTTCCAGGAGGATATATTCGTCGGTGTTTATGTATTTCCTCTGATGTTATATCTTCATGCTCATGATTTAATGTCATCGCGAATTTTGGAAACTCATAAAACTTGGGGGGGGGGGGGGGGGGGTTAAATATAAATGGTGAACAACAATAACAAAGAGTAACTATTTTTTATGCAAAGCGACTGCTGTTGTTCAAACGATCCACCAGTTTTAGTAGTAGTAGTTTTATTCGTACATTATGTCAATAACAGTACATTTTACATCAATATAAGATATATCACATATTGTATTTGCATGATATTTAGAGTCCTAATAAGTTATATCACAGAAAGTTTAACATGAACTCCATAATACTAGATCTACTAAAACAAGTATTACTTGTTAATGATAAAGCTATCTAATTTATTACCAAATAAAGTTTTACCAAATAAAGTTTAACATAATAAATGACATTGCACAGGATAACCCGTAAAGATTTGCACAAGTACAAAAGCTTATTTTAAAAGAAATATAGGTCGACAGGTGTCAATTCATTAGCAAAATATATTTACTGAACAAAAAGAAAATTAAATAACTCATCTAAAGTGTCATAGGACAACAGCTGTTCATCATCACAGTGTGTACCATGCATGTTTCTTCAAGCGAATCAAATTAAAAAAAGCAATTTATTTAAATATTGATATCCAAACCGAATGTGAGACAAAAAAACGGCCAATATTTGGTAAGGCATGCTTGAGAAATGGAGTCATTAAATGGAAAGTTGGCCAAAATGCAACTCCGCATTTCTGTTGATATTATATATCTGACGTAAACTGTACATCATATAACTGACCTTTAAATGTAGCTATGTTTTGCATATAATTGTGTCCTTAATATCGAACTTCACCGATTGAGTAATTTAACACAAGCGATTGCCTTCAGTAAATACACAGTCAATATCATGAGATCTGAAATAGAAAGGTTCGTACAGGAAAAATGCCAAAAGCGCTACTAAAGCAAATGCCGTACTGCATTTCATTTTAAGGTTAACAAAAATTTGAGAAGAATTGGGACATTCATCAGAATCTAAAGGCATACCATTGATAGATAGTCATTCAGAATGTATCAACAGTATTGACTCCACTGGGCGATGTTCAAATTGAATCGATATTGTCATACCAAGTTATTACTCAAGTGTTGGTCAATCATATTGAATATTATGCTATCTTCAATGAAATGAATAATATACAAAAACATATGCGAAAGAAATGTGCAATCTTGTTTAACGTAAGACATTATGATATTGTTTTGCTATTTGAATTACCTTTGTCCTTTATTTGCTATTTGAATTAACTTTGTCATTAACAAAAACATCCCGAAAAAAGTGTCAGGTAACCACAAACTGACCAGAGAAGTTTGTATACAATGACAATTAAGTCAACATTTGACAAACGGCGATAACTTAAGATGTGTTAAATCTCAGAGAACTTCTGTTTCGTTTTAAGCATTGCAGTATTACAAAGAGCGCAAAGAAGTGATAAATACATATTAGTCAAACGTGTGAACATGTCACGGCCCAAACAACGGTTTAAGAATGGCTTGTTTCCCTTGGCTTTGCTTTACGCGCGTAGTTGCTTCAAATATACATTTATAATAACCAATTAACGTGCGGCTGGAAATGGTTAAAAAAAGAATAAAATTGTAATTTCAGGACTTAACGGACATTACGTCACAGTTTGGTTGCACACCTGCTGAAAACACGTACTAGATACGAATCAGTAAGAACATATGATGTATATTTTCTTTAGAATGGACCGTACGCACCTCCCTTCTTAATCATTATACCATCTGTAACTCTTTTATACGCGAAGTAACGTTTTCGTTCATTACTTGTTTAATTTATACTTATTTCTATAAAATCGATTTTGACAATTCCGGTTAGCTTCTGTTTGGGTCGTATGTAGAAATCGGTGCCGATGTCAGTATAGAGATGTCTTCAGAATGTTCTCCTGGTGTGGATGAATCATCGATTACTATATCACATTCACCATCATACGATTGAAATATTAAAGAAGATATGTTTCAAGCGATTATACTATAGATATAGTCTTCAGTGTCTACCCTCGTGCTCCCTCAGTGATATCACCGGTAAAATACACAATAATTCATTAAGAGAGCATCGGAAATAAACAACCTACACATGCACATTGAATTATTAATTAATTTATAAGTGGGTTATTGAGAAGTTCGCGCATGCGCATGCGTACTGGCTAGAATGGGGGCATTTCGCGCTCAACACAGAGAATGTTAGAATTTACTGTTTTATCTTATATATATCTTTTTTAGGCGCCGGGCTGAAAAATAAACATAAACTCAAGTAATTACTTAGTTCACAAGTTATCTGTTTATTTAAGTTTCAACTGAATTCTAGTTTATTTCATTGTTTCGAAAATGGCTATACAAATGCAAACACTTTTCATAATCTCATTCATTCGCCAAAATAACCTATTCATATATTCAATTTCAACAACCGCTTAGATTAGAACACAGATGATTTCACAGAGCAGGAAGTAAATTATTTTTGATAACAGACAAAAGCTCATAGATAGGTCCAAGTGGATAGTGACAGGATCGTGACAGGTAATTGTTTCTCTTGCGTTGTTATACCTTAATACTGTTTAAATAAATTGGAAAAGATATGTTGATAAAAAAGTTGCATATAAAAACTCAATAAACATAATAATCTGATTGTTTAAATTGATCAATTGTGTCTAATTTGGTTCGTGATCAGAGCTTAAAAAAGTGATTTGTTAACATGGAAATAGTTAATTTTCATTTTACAGCCCTGTTTATTCCTCATATACAAGTCAGTAGAACATAACATTATCCGTCAACCAAACCGAACCGAAACAAAAGAAGTTTGCATTCAAGTGTTTGAAATGCATGTAATAATAAATATTATGCATATGACAGTAGCTTTTTCAGGGGTTTGATATGTTTAAAAAATTAAATGCATATTCAATTTATTTGAACTGTTCATGCCCTAAGCTTGAGGAAAAAAGTAAAACTATGGATGAAGTGAATAGTACGCTTCCCTTTAAAGACACTGTTACAAACATAAGACGCGTTCATCTGTGACACTGTGTTTCGTTAAATAGTTTATGAATACGCTCATTTTTTATTTAATTACTTCACTTCAATCTTGTCACTGTTTATCATAATTCAAAATGGGAATTTTGCTCCAATATCAAGGATAACTCCGAAATACTTATTGGATAAATTAAAAAAAAAACATCATATGTATTCCGGAATGACATTCAATTCCAAACAAAACAGAATCCAACCAAATTCCCTTATCCAAACATTCCATAGTCTCAGATTATATAAAATTTCTAAATAGAGGCCGTAAGAAACGTCCTTCAAGGTCATGAGAAACGTCCAATACATTGCAATTGCCGTACGGAAATTCCTCATTGGCGGTAATAACCATTTATTACATAGTAGTGGCCAAATAAATTTCACTTTCGCCGTAATGTAATTCCACTGTGGCGCTTAGAAGTGATTAATACATATCAGTCAAAAGTGAGTATTGGCACAAACAACGGTGGTTGTGCCTCAAATGGCAATGGTCATATTAGCCACTAATAATTTTACTTTTTTGATTACTAGATGGACTGTATCAATGATATAGTGGGTAAGTAAAGCACTCAGTTAATGATTGTAGCCAGATTGGGGTTTGTTTGGACACTACATAAGCTTTACGATTGGTGAATTAGTTGTCTATTTGGGCCTTGGGAAAGCTTAATTATTAGAGCGACATTTGCGATTTGTTTCTCTTAGAACAACCACATGTATTGAGTAAAAGAGTATGATTCATCACGACTCTGGTAAACGTTTGGTACTGAAAAGACATAGGGGTTGCGCTTATGTTATGGCACTGATTTGCTTAATAGTCACCAATATAATTCTATTTTAAGGTCCTGTTACAAAGGTAACCCACCAAGTGGCTTTAATACGCTTGATGGCTTAAAATGTCAATGCGTTCATCTGGTTGATTTTAATTTGTTTGAAACAAAGTACTTAGCTTGGCTACAGTAAAGTAACAATGGGCTTCTGGGCAAAGAAGATCCACTGTTTGGTTTGGTTTTGCACTTCATGGTATTTGGGTTTGACAAGTGATATTTATTGGCCACAGGATGGCATTAGGTAGAGGTAGTCTGAGTTTTTTGCTTCTAACTGGCCTTTTTTGGATCCACAATGGGTTTATTGGACAATAGATTGTCATTAGTAAGAGTTCCTTTTATGCTTGTTTCGTACTTAATAAGCTCGGTTATGTTTATTGGGCAAATGATGGCCTTTGCCAGAGCTCACCTTAGGCTCCCCGACTATTAGATGATATTCAGTGAAGCCACAATGGGTTTATTGACGACGCTTTTCAACATAGTTTCTCGGGTTTCTTCTTATTCAAATCTACTGTTTGCAAAATAGTTAAGCGTTTGATGCATGACCTAGTCGCAGTGTTAGCTCTGTCCAAATCAACAATTTAAACCAAGAGTTCCTGCTTATTGAAATGTGTTTTGGAGCATATCAAAAGAATGGGCATATACATATATGACATATATATGTATAGCATGACATATTTTACAATGCTGACACCACTTTTCTTTACAAAATAATCATGAAACTTTTCTTTACAAAATAATCATGAAAACATTTAGGGTATTTTCATGCTTTGACTAACCTTGACCTTGAAATGGTCAATGTGGAATGCCAACATCTGAGATGTAATATCCAAGTAAGTGTTCATTGTTTTCAGTTTTATAAAATTAGAATTCAGACAGATCTCTGGAAATGAAATTCATGGCGGACATTTTGGACGCAATTTTGGATTTTTCAGGCCGCACCACACTTTGGCAATTTATGCCGACAGTTTCAAATACAACAGACTTTGCATAACATGGTGGTATATAACATTATTTGTTCTACACTTGGAACTATCTGATCCTGAAATACTAGTAAGATACGTTTTGATTGAAATTCACCCTACTAATAATAGCAGGTTGGTCCTTCCACAATAATATTATTTAGAGGCATATGGTTCAATGCATAACAGACAACGAAGGTATTGTTATCATTAAATATCATGGTGTCCGCTTTAGGAAAATTAGATAAACATGGGTTTTAAACCTGTTTACAAGTAGTCAACTTCATATTTATTCCAATATTTATCAGTAAGGAATAAATAAGTATGTTACCTAAAGGAAGCCAACTTCACCTAGGTGATAAAGAAGTAGAACGTTTATAAAAGTAAAAGTAATGTCATTTCTAGCATTTGAAAAAAGACGTTACGGTGGAGGATATTTGTGGTAAGCGGATGAAGGCTTTCCCGCTGTTTGCCATGTCTATAAATTTCCTGAGAGAGCACTTACTAGAGATGGTTACTAAGCAAATGATTGGAATCGAAGAGACGGACATATTGTATGTGTTGACCGTCCCGGCTATCTGGGAAGACAATGCCAAGAAGTGCATGAGGGATGCAGCAGTTGCAGTATGTCCTTGTTTTTAATTGCATTGCATTATGAACTAAAGTTTATTCTTAATAAGACACCTGTGCCTTTGTTTGAATAACCGACTGATATTTTATCAGTCATTAAATATAAATTATGTGGTCAAAACTTGAAAGAAAATATGTTTACTTACCCTGAAAACAACTTAAATTAAGGATTTGATATCAATAATATAACATTCTTGTAACATAATGGAGTTTGTAATTATTAACTCACATACGACTATCACGACGATAACCAGAACTAGCATGCACTTTGATTGCAAAGATATTCACTTAAAAGTACGCTTCTGATGGAACGATGTCCATAACGTCATGTTTCAAAACAGTTACAACAACCATTAACCTCGTTATTGAATTTATAAATCCAGTGTTTCATGCTCTAAAATGTTCAAAACACCGGGTTGTGGACATGGTAGCTATTACGTACCTAGTTCTATACTTAGCTGCTGTATCGATTTTTCCAAAGGCTAAAATCGACCCAATATATATGCAAAAAGCTACAGAAACATGCTCAGTAGCAAAAAGTTTAAACATAAACCCGGTTTAGTGGCAGTGGGCAACGCCAAAGACATAGAACACAAATTCACAAACAAGAAACCGCATTAAGCTGGCTTTGGAGCCAGAATGTGCCTCGATCTGGTGTGAGACGTTGGGTATGGACATTAAGGGCGCTGAATCGATTCAAGGAGCACAGTACATGGTCGTCGATCTTGGAGGTTAGAATGTGTGCTCTATAAATACAAATGTACATAAATTTGTATCTTTGCATGACTGTCCGTCTTTCATTAACCATAGGACCACTGGTTGCAACAATAAGAACGTTTCTATGCATGGATACTATAGGTTACAATTCAGAATTCAGGTCAAAGTCGTGTTAATAGAAACATATTTTAACATTTTTTTCCAGGAGGAACAGCAGATATATCCGTATACGAAAAAGCATCAGACGGGAACAAATCCACAAAGACAGCGGTGTCCTTGGGGAGGTATCTTTGTGGATGAAAATTACATAATAATGTTGAGTCGGTTGTTCGGGGAAAAGGCTCTCATTCACCTGCAACATACTGAAATGAGTGATTATTTTGATATCACTCGTGAATTTGAGCAGAAAAACGAATATTTGATACCGTTAAAACAAAGCATTTTATTGTTCGTGTGTCTGCTTCATTGCGTAAACTTGCTAAAAAACATTCCAAACAATCTCTGGAAGACAGAATTGCTGCATTGGACATTCAGGAAAATTCCATAACACCGAAGGCTTGTGACAAGCTGAAGATCGTTGGGACAATAATCCAATCATGGTTCAAACGTCCAATCGACATGCTGATCCAGCATATAAGGTCATTCTTGGCAGAAGCAAAAATGAAACGCGTGCAAACCGTTGTTCTAGTTGGTGGATTCGGCGAAAGCCCGTATGTTCAGGAGAGAATTAAGAATGAAATACCCGCCGTGAGGATGATCGTTCCTGAAGACGCGGGCCTCGCCGTGTTAAATGGCGCCGTGAGGTTTGGACACAACCCCGCCATTGTCTGCTCAAGGATTATGAAATACACCTATGGGACAAAAGTGTTTAGTGAGTTTGATGAAAAGAAGCACCCATGTGATAAGAAGGTTTGGAAGAATGGAGGGTGGTGGGTGCCTAATTGTTTCAATGTGTACGCGCGGGTAAACGAGGAGGTGAGAGTGGAAGATCAAGTGACCATGATTGGTACTCCTTATAGTAAAGTTTCCCTCACACCCGTCTACAGGACGATACAGGAGAACCCTGAGTATGTGACAGACCCTGGATGTGAACTAATTGGGACTGTTAGACTGGAAAACAGCATTGACATTCCTTTTGAAGAACAGGATATAGAAGACACGTTCGTGTTCGGGGATACTGAGTTGCTGGTGAAGACGAAAAACATGGCAACGGGGAAAGAGGCCTTCATGACATTTGAGTGTTTCAAATAAACAGTTTGAAGGACGATGAGTGTGGAAATGCACATCAGAACGTTTGTACAGTATTGCATACGCATGCCACAAAATATGTTAGCGTGTAGAACGTTCCACAAAACTATTCTATAAATGTTTATAAGTGTTTGCTTGTACATATATATCCGTGTTTCAATATATATTTCTCTATATTCTCTATTTTCTTGTTCGCAAAATGCTTTTACCCTTTACTAGATGGATATTTAATTCTACTCACCTCTATCCACAGCCTGATAAATACCCATACATTCTCAGTTCTACTCCTCTATACATAGCACGTTTGATACTCATTTTTACTTATCTCAGTTTCAATGACAAAAATAAACATTACCTGCAATACAAAACATCTACTAACTGTGAAATATATTTCCATCAACACAAAATAAAGTAACTGGTGAAATAAACATTATCTGTTACTTCTAAAAGTTTTTTCAACAATTGATTCATTCTTGAAACAAGTATCTAATCTTTCTACGTCTACGAATCGGGTCATAAAACAATTCCCAAAGGGTTAAGCAGATGACAGATGGCATATCAAGCTTGGACAGAGGTATTGGAAGGAATTTATGATCAAATCCATATTAATTATTTAGATATAAATATACATGAAAAGAAACACATTTCTGCTGAAAATAGGCTAAATGAAATGATTGAACCAATGTCATGAAGGAGCTATACATTGGACAAAAAATAGAATAAACATCATCTTGATGGTATATATTTTCTCTTTTAGTCATTTGTTTTTAATCAAAATGAAAAGAGGCTTGTAATAGTAAATATTCTTTAAGTAGAGCAGGTTTCAACTATCCACTGTCTTTTACAATATCCCCTATAGAGAAAGGGTACTGAAAGGGGCAAGCTCCCTATATGGCATTGATAAGCATTTCACTGATATGGGCATACACTAGTGGTAGCTTATTTGGTCAATAATCTATCAGCGTAAGGGTTTGAAGGATATAAAGGATGTAAAGGCAATACTTTGAAGAGTACTTGCCTTCTAGTTTTTGAAGATTAATCCTGAAACAAAATATAGGGTTGAATAAAGCATTCTTACATTACTAATCTTTCAGTCCTAAAAATTTTGCAGATTCATATTATCTTCAAACCGTCTTTGGATGGCTCGGAATGTTTTGGCATGTGAAGTCATTTTCTTCAAATATTTTACATAGGTAATCAATTGGAAGATAGGTTTAGCTAATATATGTCGCTTTTAATTTTAATAATGTTTTCTTTATTTGTTCCCAGTTTTAGTACAATGATGCTTTTAATTATGAAACTCTATGATCACACAGTTTCAAACCTTATTGTTTTTTAAGGCAGACTGTGTGTGATGCTCATAGTTTCAAACAATGACTGCATCGTATCTTTGAAAGGGTTTTGCATTAGGAACTCTGAACTGTATTCCTCCGTCTGCAGATAGAATTGGGATTTCTAATCATTGAAGTACTTGGGGTTTACCTATTTGTTTATTATTATTTGTTTTGATATAAAGTTATTGCATACTTTGATAATATTTACCTTTAACGTTTTTTTCTTTATTCAAGAGTGTTGGTATAAGAGTGAGGTTTGTGTTTGAGGGTTCTTTTACCCCAGTAAATTTAGATTTTACTGACCGTTCCGAGGCGGTACCTAACAACCCTTGATAAACATACCTAGTTTTTGATATATAGTATGTATGCACTGTGCTGCTTGTGGAGTTTTGTGCTGTTCTTACATGTTTCTTGTTTGTGATTTTATGTTCTATGTCTTTGGTGTTTACCCAGTGCAATTACACCGGGTTTATGTTTAAATTTTTGCTACTGAGCTTGTTTCTGTAGCTTTTCGCATAAATCTTGTGCACGTAAACTAGTTTAAACCCCCAGTAAATTTGCATTTTACTGACCGTTCTAAGGCGGTACCTAACAATCCTTGATAAACATAACTAGTTTTTTTATATAGTATATATGCACTGTGTTGTTTGTTGAGTTTTGTGCTGTTGTTCCATGATTTTAGTTTGTGATTTTTTTTGTGTATTTTTTTGTGTTCTATGTCTTTGGCGTTTACCCTGTGCCATTAAACGGGATTTATGTATAAACTTTTGGCTACTGAGCTTGTTTCTGTAGTTTTTCACATAAGTATTAATGTAAAACAAACATAACTTGGATGAGATCATGTCTGTATATACAATAATTAACATAGTTTGTATTCCATTGTTACAGTACCTGTTTATTCGGATTTCAATTATAAAATAATAGTTATCTATCTATGATAACGACACTAAAATACATATAATGAAAAGATACATAAAGTTATTTCGAGCTTCTGAAAAAGTTATCAATTGGATTATTTTTTCCAATTTATTAGAGAAAATCCCAATAGCAAGACCCTTTTTTAAAAATATATATATTTTTTATAGAATCCATTGCGTAGCTCTATCCTTAACTTGTCTGATTGGTCCGCTTTACTTGGCTTTTGAGGAGAAATATCCGCATATAGAAGCGTGGTCCTGCCAAGTGCTGACCGAATTTCCTACATCGATATGAAGTTATATGTTATGGATGCAGTTGCATTTACTCGTAAGAACTTATAAAGGCAGAAACATTGACTTTTTATTCTTCAGAAGTAGCAAAAATATTATTATTGAAATAATAGTATATGTTAACCACTGCCGTCATGTGCACACATTGGTGGAATCGTTCAAAGGTCATAGATCAATAATAATCCAGTTATTGTTTAGTTTCACCACCTATGTATACTTATCTATTAACTTATTAAATGATTTTCTAATTAAAGTAAATAATAACAATGCTATTTTACAATTGGACAAAATAATGTGTACATGGATATGACAAATAAACCATCAAACATATCATGTAGCTACGTAATGCAATATAATGTCGCAAAATCAACCTATATCCGAAAGGAAATTATATCAGCTAGCCAATTGGTCCAAGACATGTAAGAACTGTTTTGAACGTTGATACGCTTGAGCAGGCACTTTTTCAAAAACAATGTAAACAATCTCTTGTGTAAGTTTATTCATTATTTCATGAAGGTTTTATTTGATCACATGACCTGGTTGAATTTAGTTTTTTAACAATAAGGTGAACACTTCAACAAAGCTTACTTTTGCAGACGCGGTGGTAACATATCTGTAGCACAAAATTATTGTCATTAGTTGTAAAACACTTTTTGCAACGGTAAAACATACATTCATTGCAACATGCTTTAGTGTAAAAATGGAGAAGAGAAAAAAATACAATTAAGATTTGTTGAACAACCTTTAAGACCATTTTACACTGTCACGACTTGGATTCGCGAGTTATAAGTCACATGTCTTCGACATGTAACGACAAGGCTTCGAGTCGCCAACAACTCCTAGCCGAAACTCGCTACAGTGTGACAGGGGCTTTAGTTCGAAAACACGTTTGTTGGAATCCCGTATTCACTCAAACGGATCCCTCTTTTAATAACAGGATTATGTGATTTGTCAAAATGATCCAGACTACAATCAAGAAATTGAAACGATATTTTAAATATATAGCTAAATTTTTACTTGCTACCAACTTATTGGGAACAAGGATAAAAACTTCAATATATTATTTAATCGTTTACTTGTTTCCTTAATAATTATATTCAAGTCATAGATTTTGGATTTTCAAATGTCGATCGATATATTGCGGCGCCAACCGTCGACCTGATCACAAATATTAAATCAAAAGTGAAATGTTTCCTCAAGCCTTAAAATTATTCGAGTTTTCATAAAAACTACACCTCATAAAATTATTCAATATTAGCTAGATCCCGGAAGTAGTTGAGCTTTTTAATGTTTAAGAAGCCTAATGTAGACACACAAATACAAATCGTGTAAGATCATTTTTAAGCTACTCTTAACCCGCCACGCATTGTCATCACATTTCAAGATAAGAATTAGCAAAATGTCTAAAGTGCACTTTAAAACATGTTTAAAACAATATTTGTTTATTGTCGGATTGTATGTAACATTTAAACATAAGATATGTATAGCTTTTTGCCGACATAATCATTTAACAAATAACAACAGGATTTATTGAAAATAGTAAAGCATGTGTAATAAGACATTAAAATCTTATCTTCTTACACATGCTTTATATATAATAGGTTATTAGTACTGCGTTTTGATCCCGTAGGTTGTATTCAACTCAAGTGGATTTTTGCAGATTCGGATTTCACGAGGCGCAATCCGAGTGAAATCAAATTCTGCAAAAATCCGCCGTTTGTCCTGTATAAAATTCTTTACACGCGTTGCACACTAAACATATAAAACGTTTTTAACAATACAGTTCATACTCTCTCTAATGTGAAAAGTTTTACCTTTTATTTTAAATGTTGAACCTAATGAAATAACAGATACAATCTTAAATGCAAACATTGGAGATGACGAAATTATTCGAGCGATAAAAGGGCTTAAAACTGGTTAAAGTGGCGGTAATGATGGTTTAGTGCCCGAATGCTTCATACACGGTATACATCATATTCTTCCATTGTTGAATATTCTGTAATAATAAAACAGGATATTTATTACTGGAGTATACCCGAATCAATGGTGCAAATCTGTTATAATCTCTATATTTCAAAAGGTGATACAAACTCTACTGATAACTACCGGCGCATTTCGTTGTTAAACGTACTAAGTAGAATATATACTAGTATTTTATGTAAACGTATTACTTTTTATGTCAATATTTACGACCAGAATTCCGAGTCTCAGGCCGGATTTAGAGAGGGGTATCGCACTAAGGACAATGCTTTTATTATATTTGCATTTGTACAACGTCAGTTATCTATGAAGGGCAGAAAGTTTTATGTGGCATTTGTTGATTTTCAAAAAGCTTTTGATTTTGTTGATAGAATACGCATATTTAATATATTGTTAAGAAATGGCATTGTCGGACGACTATATTCTGCAATTACTTCGATGTACAAATGTGTGAAAGCCCGAGTTCGCTCTCCAAGAGGTGATGTCTCAGACAGTTTTGATTGTCCACAAGGTTTAAAACAAGGATGCATGGCCTTTCTTATACTCTTTATATTGTTTATCAATGACTTTATAAGCCTTATACAACCACCAAAATACAACGGAATACATTTTTTTCCGGACAGAACACATAAAAATTATTTATTCTTTGCTGACGATCTTGCTATGCTAGCGGATATCCCATGTGGTCTCCAGCGTTTAATAAATGCACTCAGTGACTTTTGTGTCGAATATAAACTATTCGTTAACACCAAAAGGACTAAAATCATGTTGTTTTTTTAAAAAATGGTATTATCGCGGTGAATTAATAGAGGTTGTAAATAGTTTTACATATGTTGGCGTTATCTTAACGAGGCAGTTATCATTACCAAATATGGCAGGGGAACAAGAAAACAAATCGAAACGAATTATAATATCTATTTTGTCAAAATTATTTGAGTATGGCCAATTATCTAAATCTTCATTCTTTAAGATATATGATAGTAAAGTTGCATCAATATTGTTATATGGTTCAGAGATTTTAGGTGTAGAACGATTATGTGTGGTAGAACAAGTCCACATTAATGCCTGTAAGCGCTATATGAGTTTACCACTAAAAACTACAAATGTTGCTGTATTAGGCGAGTGTGGTCGTTTTCCTATGTATATTAAATCTGTAAAGCGTGTTATTAATTACTGGATTAGAATTTTGAAGGTAGGAGATGACATATATATTAAAAAGGCTTATAATATGCTTATGATGGCAGACCAACATGGTCATAGAAATTGTGTGACATATGTAAAGAATATGATAGTTAGTTGTGGATTTGGATACGTTTGGTATAACCAAGAAGTATTAAATGAAACTCATTTTATTGTTTTGTTGAAACAATCACTTAATGACCAGTATCGCCAGGAATGGCATTCTTCTATTATACATGTAGATTCTGAAATATTTGAATTTTACTCTTGTTTTAAATCAAGTTTGTGCCATGAAATTTACTTAGACTGTGTCAATATACGCAAATATAGAAATGCTCTTGCGTGTTTCCGATGCTCATCACATAACCTTGAGATTGAATATGGTCGATACTCTAATATTCATCGAGATCAAAGGTTTTGTAAATTATATAAAGATGTTGTTGAAACAGAATAACTTTTTTTGCTTAAATGTCCTTTTTATTCTTATAGTAGAAAAAAATATTTATCAAAGAAATATAATGAAAATGCAACTTTTAACAATTGTATCATCTTGATGTGTACAAAAAGTGAAAATTTGTTAAGGAATATAGCTATGTATATATACTTTGCTATGCAACATAGAAATATTTTACTACAAGCTTTGTAAAAATGTTAATACTTACTTCAGTCATTTGCGTATTTTTATGCGGTAATGATTGTAGTTGTGAAACATCTGTAATTACTTGTGATCTCGGTGGCCGTTGAGATGTGTGCCTGACATATCGGTGGGTACCACTAGATCAACCACACCTGCGTGGGTGACGTCTCGATTACTAAGATGGGATGCAAGTTATTGCAGGGGTGTTTCCTGTGCTATAGTATCGTGTGTAGTATTTGATTACAATGTGTACTCTTTAGATCCCTTCTATTTCGTTTCGAAAAGGTATTTAATGCATGCTACACATTCAAACTTGTATTCCGACTTGCACTTCTTATTAACTCTTCAGCTTTCGTTTTTGGTGGGGGTTTTGGGGCTTTTTTTGTTTGTTTCTTGTGTTTGTTTTTTTTTGTAATTGTGTTTGTATCATATTGGACATGTTCAACCGATGTTACCATTGTTGTATTTGCATATTTGTGATATACATATTTGTTGTCTTGGGCCGGTGGCCTTTAGCAAATAAAATATTGAACTTGATAACGGCCTAACGATACTGGGACTTCATAATATAATATTTTATTTCCCGGTATTGACTGTGGCGAAACACTCTGTATCAACATAATCCGGTACCAAAAGCTGTGATACCGGCTTTTCCCAATATCGAAACAAGGTACCGGGTTTTAGCACCACACTAGAAGTATCTTAACAATCGTAACAACCCGGCCATCTCCGGCAAGCTTCGAGATAGACCTCGTAAATAGTAGTATGGATATACGAAAGTGCTATGAGGCCGCCGGCGATTTACACCATTTTCAATCCGCATACAGAAGGCCCACTTTAACAACAAGGAAATGGATATTGTTATATTAAATGTGCTTGTTTTAGAGAAGATATTTATTGAAACATAAAGGAATGTTCGCATTTGAATATTGAGATGTTTTTTTTTATACCTGAAGTACACTGTTTCCTCTATAAAAATCGTGAGAACACAGATGGCTTTGACAGTAATCGCAATGATCATACTCATAGTTCATGGCATGCATGAACCAATATATCGGATTAAATGCATGCATGGACTAAATGTCAGCATTTTCTCAACCAGCGTAAGATTACCCTATGAAAAGTAAGTTTTAAGTCATAGTTTGCGTGTGTTTTATTTTCAGCTTTCCTTGCCATTGAAACAATACTACCATTCTGTAAAATATACATTGATTGCATTGCACATAACTCTGTTATTGTGGTGGGGTTGTCCTCTGTAGCGTAATGCTACTGTTCACTTAACTTTTGTTATAACTCTTCAAGTTAACAACCAACAATTGTTCGAGTGTTAATTCTTTATTTTACAACGTTTTTTAGGTATAATTATATAGTTTTTACTACAGCATAACATTATATCTAATCCCAAATCCTAACTCCAGTCCATAAAGGACCACAGGCCTCTTTCCTGGCCCTCTCTCTTTTCACATCGAAAATGATCCAACTTAAATACTATAAATATGACAGCTTAACAACCTAAAGCATACACGTGTTAGTAATTAACATGAAAATTTATGAATAACTGTGCGTTTGTACCAAGTCGGGGCTGTCAACCACTTCCTCATGCATTGACAATCAAATATGCCCTACAATAATAATACTAAACATTCAGTATGAAGAAAAACATCCATCTAATTAAAAGCTAATTATATAGTAAAAATAACGTGAAAAAGTATCATTATGTTACACCTCCTCCCCCAGTCAGCTTTATCAGTTGATAACCATACATGCCTGTGATTTAGCATTATTGGGTTTCGGCTGCAAATTGAACATTTTTTTGTGAAATCAGTTATGTGCGGTTGGGGTAGGGTGGTCACTAGCTACTCAGTTAGTTCAATGGGTAATATACCTAATACTAGTGCGTTGGAGTGCGGTCAAATCTTTGTGTCAGCTTAGTTGGCAGAATTTGACTTTATCACACAGTTTTAAACCTTTTAAGGCAGACTGTGTGTGAAGCTTTTGGTTTCTAACGATGACTGCATCGTATCTTTGAAAATTATTTGCATTATGTGCTCTGAATTGTTTCCCTCCGTCTGCAGATAGAGTTGGGATCTCTAATCATTGAAGTACTTGGGGTTTACCTTTTCGTTTTTAATTATTATTTGTTTTATTGATAAGTTTCCTCAAGTTAATGCATACTTTGATAAGATTTATCTTTTGCGTTTTATCTTTATTAAGAATTGTTGGGATAAGACTGAGGTTTGTGCACATAAACTGGTTTGAAACCCCAGTAAATTTACATTTTACTGACCGTTCCAAGGCGGTACCTAACAATTCATGATTCCAATTATTTATATATATATATATATATATATATATATATAGTATTTATGCATTTATGCAGTGTGCTGTTTGTAGAGTTGTGTGCTGTTCTATGTTTCTTGTTTGTGAATTTGTGTTCTATGTCTTTGGCGTTGCCCATTGCCACTAAACCGGGTTTCTGTTTAAACTTTTTGCTACTGAGCATGTTTCTGTAGCTTTTTGCATATATATTGTCTTCAAATAGTATTTGATCACGACAGATCATGCTTCACAGAGCTCACTTTTCCTCTTAGGCTGTAAATAAACTCTCTCATTAAAAGTTTCCATACACAATATATTTGTCTTAATCAATAATTATTAGTCTTAATATCTTTGAGTTAATTGTCGTTTATTTAAAAAAAAAAACCAGTACAGTAACTGATAAGATACTCAATTGAACATATTTGTTTGTAAATAAAAGCCTAAAACAAAATATTTAGCCAGGTTACTAAGCTTATCAGCAATGTATACTAGACCTTTTTTCAATAATAACCTATTTTGATTAATTAGCCTTTAAATCACTGTTCACATAATGACTCTTTTAATGTTCGACTCCATAAAATGCAAACAAGTATAATTCCAGTAACTTTCCGTTTTGATCAACATGTCCCTTAATTTTTATTTTAAATATTAGTCAAGCTATAACGGAGCTATCTGTATGCAATCCAATGTAATATTGATTATAATTTAGGTTTTGCTCCCATTTTTAAATTTCATGTCAGTGCAAAGTTTTATCCCCATTCATGGCTTTAAGTTGCCAATACAAAATTAAATCTTCAATATAAAAAATACTGTCACAGTCTTAACAATCAACACACAATAAGAGATCTAAAGCATAACCATGCGTCAGAGTTATAGATATTTCTATGCATTTTATTTGTCTTAATAAATATATTACCGGTCTCTTTGGCTATATCCTTGTGCCTCTTTGAGTACTTGGCTTGACCGTATGGTTTTTTTATTACATTGTTTTGAATGTTTTATTTGCACACAACAATGATGATGATGACACTATGCTATGTCAAAACCTCATCCCATTTTCTTCAAACAAAAACAAGAAAAATTACTTTTTATTACATCATTTTAGAAAATAAACCCATACAATCAATGAAATAAAAATGTATCTGTAAAATCACAAGTCATGTTGTGTGTTTGTTAAATTCAACTTGTTAAAGAAAATAAATATTGGTTGCAGTAAGCAATGCTCATCACTTCTAATAAATATTCCAACAGACTGAAAAACAAATCAACACAAATGGTAAAACTGTTTGAAATTAAGCTAGTATCTTATTTGATTTCACCTTTTGACATTTTAAAGAGCCCAATTTACAATATGGCATTTCCAAGGATGTGCGATGCCCTATTAAAGGATTTTCTGAAGTCTTTAAATTGAACTGCATAAAATAGTTCTCCTTCATTTGGTCTGCCGATGCCATCTGTTTCTGTTTTTGTAGTTATCTTCCCTCCTTAATAGGAGAACCGCTTCAAGCGTAGATAAATCCTTTACCACACAGTTGAATAAATATATATCTGCACCTTCCAAGTTCCACAGTGATACAATATGTGTCCGGATTATAGTAAAGTTCACTCAAATACTCTGAGAAATATATTTAAAAAAGTTGACTGCAAGAGGGTTACCGCTGAGTAACTATACCCAACATAAGGCGTCTGGCTCTATCTAGGTTGTAAAGTAAACGTCCAGCTCCGGATTCAAACATGTGTATTGCTTCATGCATAGAAGGTTTAATGTATTTATTAATCACGGGCCAACAGTTGAATTTTATCTGCAACATCACATCAGTATGTAAGTCATCAAATATTTGAGATGAAAAGTTGTTCCACTGAACACGTTGTTTCCATCTTGCATGTATCTTCCCATGGTTGGCTTTGCAGTTGAGTTACATGTTTTCCATGTATTGCAGGTCAATCCTCAGTACAATGGCATTTTTATTACTTTCCAGTCTCTGAAATAGAAAACATAAAATACGATAGAAATAATAGGAATGATATTTTCAGATCAATTACTTAAAAGCCTGTACAATAAGTATTCACAAAATATTTAGGGTTACACCAATTTAAAGCTGCATCCTCACAGATTTACTGTTCTGACACCTTTTTATTTTTGTCTTTTAATGAGACAATTGACAATTATTTAGCAAATGTCTAGAAACAAGTGATATTAGACTGCTGACATAATATCAGATCACAGTTTTTATATTCAATTTGAAAATTTGGTATAAATTCCTTCAATTTAGTCAATTGGTCATGCATAATAGAACAGATTTCAATTGTTTGGAAAACTGCCGAACAACAATATTTCGCTATTGCTTTAAGCCATATATTTGTACACATTTGAATAATCACCTCCCTTACTCCTTTGATATCAATTGAAAGGCTTTTGAGGAATTACCAAGAGGACGGTCGATCTGTGAGAGAGCAGCTTTAAGCTTTGGGCTTAATTTAAGAATTTATGTAAAATGAAATTGTTATCATGTTAAAATTCCACTACAATGTTGATATTTTAATACCGTCATTCTTTGTTGATTAATTGTACAAACATGCAGGTACATTTTGGCTAAAACCAGTAGGGTACTTGATTGATGAATTATTGTCCAAATTTTGAAAATAGCACAACCATTACATCATCTGCCAGTTTTCATTAGAACAAGCCAGGAATCCAGTACCTGGCACCATACTGCCCGCTGAAAATAACAATAAGATTAAAATCTAAATGTCTGCCATTCATGGACACAGCAAAAATGTCAGCATTTTCTGTTTCTACACCACTACCACCAGTTGATATTATAGAATTTAACCTTGAAAGAAATGTGTGCTTGTTTGTGTGTTCAAACCCATTTCGCTAGACAACAAGCATGATGATCTAATTTTTTAGAGAGCTATATTGGTGAACAGGCATCCAATTTTGTGCCATTACATTGAGCTGATTGTTACCAACACTCACACCACAATATTGATGAATAAATATATTTAAATATTTCACTGACAGTCAAAGATTATATTTGGAGAAGAGGTATGTTTTAGCACGGACATATAAACCATACGTCCTTGATTAAACGAATGTAAATTTTAATTATATAAACATGAAGTTTCTAAATACACTGAGTTAAGAAAGTCTAACCCATTATCAATTTAAGTAAAGTCAGATTCAGACTAATTTATACTTATTTGTATTGCAAAGAAATCAAATAAAGTGTTTGTGCTCTTAATTTTTGCTACTGATCACTGGAGCTCCAAAATTATTATTTACTATATCAGCATCTGTCGAATGGAAGCAGACTTGACCCTACCCACTAAAACATAAATGAAATTTCCATTTAGTTTTTCATTAGGGTACTTTTTACATCATTTTTATATTGTAATGACATATATCAAGTATAAAATTAACACTTACACACAAATAAGTGGTAATAATTCGCCCCTCATTCTGTCTTTGGTCTAACATATCTCTTGGTTGTTTGAACATTATCTTGGTCGGCCATGATGGACTATTTTATAATGATCCGTATTATTTCCGAGGCTATTTCCTGTTGGACACTGGCCGAGGTGTTCCGATTGGTATCTTAACTGAAATTCCTGCGATTTGATTGGCTGACGGGTTATCGTGTGAGCTTATGTAATTGTTGGGTTACGAACAGTTCCTACATTTTATCATTGATCCTGTTATATGTAATAAATTTTCCTTGGCTTTTTAAGTTTACCAATTTATTAAAAATCAGATTATTTTAAATAAGCGAAACCTTCTCCGAAACTTTTTATCTGAGCTTTGATGAATCGGGTCTTAAGGTTAGTAAACCAAGCTGTAAAAAACGTAACCTACGAGTTTGAAGGCGAGTTATTAAGTATCCATCAAATATGCCCAAAGGTTTGTTATAACGGTATAAGACATACGTTTTTTGTATCTTTTGTATGTTTCCCTTTTCTTTAATCATTTTTACAATTGTTTGTTTGTAAAGGCTGATTTTTATCAAACAATTTCTTTAGTTTTATTTTACAATAATAATTTGGCTGGGCCACTTTGCTCACGTGATCTTGCGATCCTCCATGGTACAACATTGAAACCTATCCCAAACTCTTCCACGCGACGTCAAAAAATTTCTTTACCAGCCCGATACCGTTCTTAAATTGTTAATTTGCCTGTGAAACATTCTCTGCATATCCGATTCAGTTGCCATAATATGTCAACATCCTACTCAAGCGATTGAAAAGAATCAAAGTCAACATGTTTTTTCTAGGAGATTTACCTGATCTGTATTCAACTGAGTTAAGATTTAGATACACGAAAGTCGATGTTTCATGGGAATTCTCAGAATTCACTTCAAAGGTCTTTCTGTTTCATGAATATATTCTATTTCACAATCCATTCCCAAGCCGGAAGAAATATGTCAGGCTGTATATGTGTTTGGCGCCTTCTAGATTTCGACCCCTTGTATAATCAGTATTTTCCCGAAAAACATGAAACCACATTATCTAAAAATGTGTTTGTTAGACGTTTAATGAGCTGGATAATGTCATGACGTCAAACTTGAAACTGAGAAATGAAACCTCTGCATTTCTATGCCTTTTTGTTTTCAGAATGTAATAACAATTGAAATTAAATGGAAACAGGCACACGCATAATAACAAAACAACATGTGCGGTATATGTTTGAAACCAGACATGCTGGACTTAAAACACAGGCAAGCTGTCTTGAAGTAAATACTGTGGTTGTCTATCTTGTATTGAAGTGTAAGGGTACATATATTTATTATATGCCCATCATAAATCTTCACGCAATACATACCGCAAAATACGGTAGTCCGTATTCCACTCCAGTGCAATACGGCCGTATTTCACTCTTGTGACGTCACGTCATTACAAGTATCGTTGCGCGATGTTAAAATGACGTCATAAAACAAAATCGTGCGTCGTTAAAATGACATTTATTATGAAAACATGTGGCTTTTAAGTGATGTAGCCAGTAATGTATATAATAAATGGGTTATTAGTACTGCGTTTTAATCCTGAATGTCGCATTCCACTCGAGTCGAATACAACCTCCCGGATCAAAACGCCGCTACGATACACAAACGTGGATAAAAGAATACCGAGCATTTGTATAACAATGAAATACTTTAAATTATATTCTGCAGATGCTATATTTAGATCTAAACAAATATATGTCATGTTTTTAATGATATGTATTGTGTTACAGTATGCTTTGTACCACTTAATAACCATTTATATGTCAGTACCGAACGTAACCACGGCAACAACAGCAACGATTAACAAGATTCAAATAGTGTTACCATAGGGGTTTGGTTAGTTAGTTTTCAAACGTATGCAAAATATTTTAAATTTATGCAAAATATTGACATTTTTATATTCTCCAGACTTCGTTCTTAAAGAGAGTTCACATTACAAAATTCAAATTACATTTGAAAAGACCATTGCACTTTTACGTGATTGTTCAAGTATTGTAAAGGTTTTTTGTACTGATGCATTATGGTGAATTTGACTATCATAAAAAATATCGAAGCAAAATTTAATAATCGTCACATTAACAAAAATTCGAAAAAAAATATCAATGTAAAATACATATAAAACCATTGCCTTGATTATGAACTAGGCCACCGTTTATCTGGCTCGAAATTTGTTACGAAACAGTTTCTCCTCGCCTTTTCTTTCATTCTAACTGTTTAAATATCATATGCGGGTTTTTTTACATTTTAGTACATTTTCTTAAAGTCAATTGCATTAATTTCGATATATAAAAAATATACAATGGGAATGAAACTACTCTTAACCAGAGAAAATTCATGCAAAATAGTAATTTCCTGTTATTTAATCAAGCCCTTTTTCCATCAGTCATCCTTTCAGTTGTTACTTTCTTTTTCCATTATTCATTTTTCTGTTTTGTTTTGTTTTTCATTTGCATTACTACTTATACAGTTTCTTTTCCACTGGGGTAAACTTTAAGACGTTTTCATTAAAACGCTCCATAGTAAATAACTAGACATGCGGCCGTAGGAGACGGGATGTTTTCTGAATGTGATTTAGCGTTGCTTGGTGCCATATCATTTTGAAAACATTTTAAAAGTTTTGCTGTATACGGAAAGAATATGTTGAAAAAAATATTTCAAAGTAGGTTATTCCACGTCCGATTTCAGTTTTTCGGTCGTTAAATTTGATACAGGGTGCGGTAGGCAATCCCCTTTGAAATGATACATGGATAATCACCAGACACCAAAATTGAACCTGGCCGTTAATGGATCAATACATTAACAAGCGTGTGTGTAAATTTGATACCTGACATGTTTAAAAATATTCAGTCCCGACATATGTGAGGTTGGGCGCTCAAAAACTTGTCTTAACCTCCAGTGATTGTGACCCAATGTGCAAAATGAAAATGTTCTTGTCCGCGAAGAGTTTCAATTTTTTTACAACGAGTGTTCTTACCCGCTATTTTACACCAAATATATCCATTCCCCAATATTTGGTGTAAACACATGCTAAGTCTTTTTTATAAATGTACACAGTTTGTGTTTTGAATTTAATTTTATAGATGTTTTTCTTAAGCAAAATATTTGTCCTATGTGGTTGTCATGGTTTTATTTTTTAGACTAATCAAATTATAGAAAATTCTGATCGTCATACATTAATATTTACATTAACACTTCATTCCTTAACGATGGTTGTTGTTAATCAATTTCACATTATTTCTGTATTAAGTGCAATGGCATTTCCCATCGAAATCGCATGCATTTGTTCGATACTTCTGCCCTGTCATTGGGCGCAATAATACTAATGGGCGGGGCATATTTACTACGGAACTATTTTTTTCAATGAAATCGTAGTAAACTTATTGGCAAAACTAAAATCTGCAGTAAAGCAGTTAAAACAAATGAGCAACGATAATTTTATTGATTTTAATGTAGATTTTGATTTCATGATGGATGAAACAGTTGAACAAATATTAAATGACAATGATGACGACTTATTTCGGAATTTGGAATTGACATTTGATAAAAAAAAGCATCTGATCAAACACGAAATTGAGGAAATGAAACAAGAACATATTGTAGTGCACCTAGCAACGTCCCGAAGAAAAAGCTCAGTTCAACACTCGCTTTTCTCGGGTCTTCTGGCTTTCCTTCCGCGAACGTTCCCATTGCTCAACACGTTACACAATCTACCACCACTGTCGTTTCATCTGATGTTAACTTCCAAAGAAATGACAATGCACTTTAATTGCTGGTTTGTCCGACACCGTATTCAAACATGGTTTATACACCAACTGATCCTTCAACATAACGCTCAACAAGTAAATTGACTGGAATTTTTCTCTAATTTGAAAACTTTTGACTAACAAACGCTAGTATCGCGTATTATCGCGAGATATAATGAGAACTTTGTAGGTGGCGATATTGTTGTTGTTTTCTTGTTATTGTTATTTTTTCATAATTTCAGTTGTATTTTTCTAGCTGTAATACAATTATAATACGTTGTTAAAATGTACTTTTCCTTGAAAATATAGAAATTAAACCCATGAAAAAGGAACTATTTTTTCTGCGCATTCATTGTTTTATAGATTTAGGTTACTGTAGCTGTTCGATTTTACCCACCGTTGAGAACACCTTCGGACTCCACATATTTTGAACAGCCCCATTGCATACCATACCCCAATAAAATGCAAAAAGTCGAATTTTAATCCTTAAATAGTCTACGCTATAGGAATGTAACTTGCATAACGAACAGGCATTTCCGGTGAATTCGGCTTTTAATTACTGAAAAATTCCATCGGGTAGTCACGTGCGTCCGGCTCTGATAGGTAAAAGACAGGATAATAGTCTTAGACGGGGCTCTGAGCTCTGGGGGTTGATTTCTTACAGCCGAATAAAGGTGACGCGCACAGAGCACGGTCTTCCCCTATTTAACTGGAGATTATCATTCAGATGCCATTTATCGTTGTACACAACCACTGTACTCGTTTTGGATTTATAACACTCTTGAAAAGAGTTTATCGCATTTAGCTTGTAATTTTCTCTTTAAACTAAACGAGAGATGCGGTGTTGTCAAGCCATAAAGCGGACTATAAGCGCGTGCAAACTTTTAAAACCTTTACACTACACCCCATCCCTATTTTAAACACTCATCAGGCATCCACATGCTCGATGAGTCGCACTCAACATCGCTTACACAAGCTCTTTGCGAAGAGACCTCGCGGTTCTTAAACGTGCACTGTGTAAAGCTCTTATAAACAGGAAACAACTTCGCTAGGTTAAACCAGGACTGAGTGCACCATTGCCATGCACTACCCTTTGTACGCCGAGCGCTAGTCATGGGAGCTTCTTGTACCATATTTTAGCTTTTTTCGATTCCACACGGCCTGGGTTTGATCCGCTGACCTTTCGCACCCGAAACGAAAAATCTTCCAGCGGAATTTTTGATTTAGTTCGAATGTTTAAACTACGCGGACTTTCAGTGGGCGGAGCTTAAACTTTTCCACTGCTCTTTCATTGGTTAACCTTTTTCACCTATAAACCGGAAAGGATGTTTTAATTTGATCATTGCTTAATAAAATATATGTTGAGCAGCGATAAACTCGCGCGGTTGAAATGAAGTTTAGAACTATTCGCATTCTGTTTACGGCATCGACATTCGTTCTTTCATTTTCGTAAATATATCATGGACGATACATTCCCTTGAGGATTATCTGACTTCTACAATCTCTCTTTTAAGACGATTTTTATATTCCCAGTAAGTAAGGAACGGCACTTGAAAGATTTAGAGACACATTAAGTACGCCCTTGACTAGGAGATAATTATTTTCGGAAATATAAAGTCTTTCCTGCACACATCAGAGATCTAAGTATTTCTCGTTAAAGACAGAAAGTTCTTTTGAATGTATATCTTTTTAAAGTAATATTATATTGTGAAGTGTTAGCACGCAGTTTGTCTGTGGTGTTTGTTTTTGTGTATATTGTGTCTATACCTATGTGTACCTAGTTCATTCTTATTCGAGCCCTTGCTTGTCCCTCTTAATATTTATAATTTTTGACCAACGGGCTTTTGACTGTATTTTTCTGTTATCATATTACAATAAAGAGTGAACAGGCCACCAAACTATTCCGCCCTTATCTCTTTGATAACATGCTCCCTGTTTACACACAGCGTTATCATTACATATTAAATAATATTAGGCATAGCATGATTGACATCACTCAAAATAAGACTGGGAGAATGTCGTCCTATAGAATTAACATGCACCTGTTGAAAATGATGGTCAATATCATATAGTATATCAAATGGCTAAAATGTTACTGTATCAAAAAATAGCCCCATCAAATATTGCTATAGCTTTATATTATGACTGTTAAAAATACTTTGTTAAAACATGTGTCTCCAGTATACAGCTTTAGGTATATGTGTACAACTTACAGCTTACACGTAATTGGTTTTACTGTGTCGGATTTATAGCTAGAGCTGAATCACAATAAAACATAGGATATTACCAAACGTTAAAGAGAAAGAGAATGAAGCAATAAACCTTCGATCGCCATTTTTATTAACTTCTATACATGAAATAAATAGAAAATTCATAACCATTCTAGATAAAACATGCTCAATAAATTCTAGAGATTTTATTGGGGGGAAACATAGTTCACCTTTATAAGATTGTTTCAACTTTCAATGAAACTAGATTAAAGAACAATGAAATACTCAAATTAAATACAGCATTAACATTTTTTGGCAACTGTAACACACAAGAAAGTCTTTTTGTAAGTCTACAAAAGGCTTGATCATCAGAGATAAAAGACAAACGGAGAGTTGAAAAGTTATGAGTGCTGACTAAAACCTTCCAGTTCGCTTTGATTTTTGTTTATTTATCTCATGAATGTTCCCAATATTACAGGAATTAAATGTGTGTGTTTTTGAGACACAAACAGATTCGATATGATAATTTGTGTGTTCTGGTAATGTCTGTGTCTTTAATTCATCATTATGTCAATATGACCCTACCACTGTCTTAGTGGTATACAAGTCTTACACTGTCACTATGACCCTACCACTGTCTTAGTGGTATTCAAGTCTTACACTGTCACTATGACCCTACCACTGCCTTAGTTGTATTCAAGTCTTACACTGTCACTATGACCCTACCACTGCCTTAGTGGTATACAAGGCATACACTGTCACTATGACCCTACCACTGCCTTAGTGGTATTCAAGTCTTACACTGTCACTATGACCCTACCACTGCCTTAGTTGTATTCAAGTCTTACACTGTCACTATGACCCTACCACTGCCTTAGTTGTATTCAAGTCTTACACTGTCACTATGACCCTACCACTGCCTTAGTGGTATTCAAGTCTTACACTGTCACTATGACCCTACCACTGCCTTAGTGGTATTCAAGTCTTACACTGTCACTATGACCCTACCACTGCCTTAGTGGTATACAAGTCATACACTGTCACTATGACCCTACCACTGCCTAAGTGGTATACAAGTCATACACTGTCACTATGACCCTACCACTGCCTTAGTGGTATTCAAGTCTTACACTGTCACTATGACCCTACCACTGCCTTAGTGGTATACAAGTCATACACTGTCACTATGACCCTACCACTGTCTTAGTGGTATACAAGTCATACACTGTCACTATGACCCTACCACTGCCTTAGTGGTATACAAGTCATACACTGTCACTATGACCCTACCACTGTCTTAGTGGTATACAAGTCATACACTGTCACTATGACCCTACCACTGTCTTAGTGGTATACAAGTCTTACACTGTCACTATGACCCTACCACTGCCTTAGTGTTATACAAGTCTTACACTATCACTATGACCCTACCACTGCCTTAGTGGTATACAAGTCTTACACTGTCACTATGACCCTACCACTGCCTTAGTGGTATACAAGTCTTACACTGTCACTATGACCCTACCACTGCCTTAGTGTTATACAAGTCTTACACTGTCACTATGACCCTACCACTGCCTTAGTGGTATACAAGTCTTACACTGTCACTATGACCCTACCACTGTCTTAGTGGTATACAAGTCATACAATGTCACTATGACCCTACCACTGCCTTAGTGGTATTCAAGTCTTACACTGTCACTATGACCCTACCACTGCCTTAGTGGTATACAAGTCTTACACTGTCACTATGACCCTACCACTGCCTTAGTGGTATACAAGTCTTACACTGTCACTATGACCCTACCACTGTCTTAGTGGTATACAAGTCTTACACTGTCACTATGACCCTACCACTGCCTTAGTGGTATACAAGTAATACACTGTCACTATGACGCTACCACTGCCGTAGTGGTATACAAGTCTTACACTGTCACTATGACCCTACCACTGTCTTAGTGGTATACAAGTCATACACTGTCACTATGACCCTACCACTGCCTTAGTGGTATACAAGTCTTACACTGTCACTATGACCCTACCACTGCCTTAGTGGTATTCAAGTCTTACACTGTCACTATGACCCTACCACTGCCTTAGTGGTATACAAGTCTTACACTGTCACTATGACCCTACCACTGCCTTAGTGGTATACAAGTCTTACACTGTCACTATGACCCTACCACTGCCTTAGTGGTATACAAGTCTAACACTGTCAATATGACCCTACCACTGTCTTAGTGGTATTCAAGTCTTACACTGTCACTATGACCCTACCACTGCCTTAGTGGTATACAAGTCTTACACTGTCACTATGACCCTACCACTGCCTTAGTGGTATACAAGTCTTACACTGTCACTATGACCCTACCACTGCCTTAGTGTTATACAAGTCATACACTGTCACTATGACCCTACCACTGCCTTATTGGTATACAAGTCTTACACTGTCACTATGACCCTACCACTGCCTTAGTGGTATACAAGTCATACACTGTCACTATGACCTTACCACTGCCTTAGTGGTATACATGTCATACACTGTCACTATGGCCCTACCACTGTTTTAGTTGTATTCAAGTCTTACACTGTCACTATGACCCTACCACTGCCTTAGTGGTATACAAGTCATACACTGTCACTATGACCCTACCACTGCCTTAGTGGTATACAAGTCATACACTGTCACTATGACCCTACCACTGTCTTAGTTGTATTCAAGTCTTACTCTGTCACTATGACCCTACCACTGTCTTAGTTATATACAAGTCATACACTGTCACTATGACCCTACCACTGTCTTAGTTGTATTCAAGTCTTACACTGTCACTATGACCCTACCACTGCCTTAGTGGTATACAAGTCATACACTGTCACTATGACCCTACCACTGCCTTAGTGGTATACAAGTCATACACTGTCACTATGACCCTACCACTGCCTTAGTGGTATACAAGTCTTATATTGTCACTATGACCCTACCACTGCCTTAGTGGTATACAAGTCATACACTGTCACTATGACCCTACCACTGCCTTAGTGGTATACAAGTCATACACTGTCACTATGACCCTACCACTGCCTTAGTGGTATACAAGTCATACACTGTCACTATGACCCTACCACTGCCTTAGTGGTATTCAAGTCTTACACTGTCACTATGACCCTACCACTGTCTTAGTGGTATTCAAGTCTTACACTGTCACTATGACCCTACCACTGCCTTAGTGGTATACAAGTCTTACACTGTCACTATGACCCTACCACTGCCTTAGTGGTATACAAGTCTTACACTGTCTCTATGACCCTACCACTGCCTTAGTGTTATACAAGTCATACACTGTCACTATGACCCTACCACTGCCTTAGTGGTATACAAGTCTTACACTGTCACTATGACCCTACCACTGCCTTAGTGGTATACAAGTCATACACTGTCACTATGACCTTACCACTGTCTTAGTGGTATACAAGTCTTACACTGTCACTATGACCCTACCACTGTCTTAGTTGTATTCAAGTCTTACACTGTCACTATGACGCTACCACTGCCTTAGTGGTATACAAGTCATACACTGTCACTATGACCCTACCACTGCCTTAGTGGTATACAATGCATACACTGTCACTATGACCCTACCACTGTCTTAGTGGTATTCAAGTCTTACACTGTCACTATGACCCTACCACTGTCTTAGTGGTATACAAGTCATACACTGTCACTATGACCCTACCACTGTCTTAGTTGTATTCAAATCTTACACTGTCACTATGACCCTACCACTGCCTTAGTGGTATACAAGTCATACACTGTCACTATGACCCTACCACTGCCTTAGTGGTATACAAGTCTTACACTGTCACTATGACCCTACCACTGCCTTAGTGTTATACAGGTCAAACACTGTCACTATGACCCTACCACTGCCTTAGTGGTATACAAGTCTTACACTGTCACTATGACCCTACCACTGCCTAAGTGGTATACAAGTCTTACACTGTCACTATGACCCTACCACTGCCTTAGTGGTATACAAGTCATACACTGTCACTATGACCCTACCACTGCCTTAGTGTTATACAGGTCAAACACTGTCACTATGACCCTACCACTGCCTTAGTGGTATACAAGTCTTACACTGTCACTATGACCCTACCACTGCCTAAGTGGTATACAAGTCTTACACTGTCACTATGACCCTACCACTGCCTTAGTGGTATACAAGTCATACACTGTCACTATGACCCTACCACTGCCTTAGTGGTATACAAGTCATACACTGTCACTATGAGCCTACCACTGCCTTAGTGGTATACAAGTCTTACACTGTCACTATGACCCTACCACTGCCTTAGTGTTATACAAGTCTTACACTGTCACTATGACCCTACCACTGTCTTAGTGGTATTCAAGTCATACACTGTCACTATGACCCTACCACTGCCTTAGTGGTATACAAGTCTTACACTGTCACTATGACCCTACCACTGTCTTAGTGGTATACAAGTCTTACACTGTCACTATGACCCTACCACTGCCTTAGTGGTATACAAGTCTTACACTGTCACCATGACCCTACCACTGCCTTAGTGGTATACAAGTCTTACACTGTCACTATGACCTTACCACTGCCTTAGTGGTATACAAGTCTTACACTGTCACTATGACCCTACCACTGTCTTAGTGGTATACAAGTCTTACACTGTCACTATGACCCTACCACTGTCTTAGTGGTATACAAGTCTTACACTGTCACTATGACCCTACCACTGTCTTAGTGGTGTTCAAGTCTTACACTGTCACTATGACCCTACCACTGTCTTAGTGGTATACAACTCTTACACGGTCACTATGACCCTACCACTGTCTTAGTGGTATACAAGTCTTACACTGTCACTATGACCCTACCACAGCCTTAGTGGTATACAAGTCTTACACTGTCACTATGACCCTACCACAGCCTTAGTTGTATACAAGTCTTACACTGTCACTATGACCCTACCACTGTCTTAGTGGTATACAAGTCTTACACTGTCACTATGACCCTACCACTGTCTTAGTGGTATTCAAGTCTTACACTGTCACTATGACCCTACCACTGCCTTAGTGGTATACAAGTCTTACACTGTCACTATGACCCTACCACTGTCTTAGTGGTATACAAGTCTTACACTGTCACTATGACCCTACCACTGTCTTAGTGGTATTCAAGTCTTACACTGTCACTATGACCCTACCACAGCCTTAGTGGTATTCAAGTCTTACACTGTCACTATGACCCTACCACTGCCTTAGTGGTATTCAAGTCTTACACTGTCACTATGACCCTACCACTGCCTTAGTGGTATTCAAGTCTTACACTGTCACTATGACCCTTCCACTGCCTTAGTGGTATACAAGTCTTACACTGTCACTATGACACTACCATTCCCTTATGGTATTCAAGTATTACACTGTCACTATGACCTTACCACTGCCTTAGTGGTTTTCAAGTCTTACACTGTCACTATGACCCTACCACTGCCTTAGTCGTATACAAGTTTTACACTGTCACTATGACCCTACCACTGTCTTAGTGGTATACAAGTCATACACTGTCACTATGACCCTATCACTGTCTTAGTTGTATTCAAGTCTTACACTGTCACTATGACCCTACCACTGCCTTAGTGGTATACAAGTCATACACTGTCACTATGACCCTACCACTGCCTTAGTGGTATACAAGTCATACACTGTCACTATGACCCTACCACTGTCTTAGTTGTATTCAAGTCTTACACTGTCACTATGACCCTACCACTGTCTTAGTGGTATACAAGTCATACACTGTCACTATGACCCTACCACTGTCTTAGTTGTATTCAAGTCTTACACTGTCACTATGACCCTACCACTGCCTTAGTGGTATACAAGTCATACACTGTCACTATGACCCTACCACTGCCTTAGTGTTATACAAGTCTTACACTGTCACTATGACCCTACCACTGCCTTAGTGTTATACAAGTCATACACTGTCACTATGACCCTACCACTGCCTTAGTGGTATACAAGTCATACACTGTCACTATGACCCTACCACTGCCTTAGTGGTATACAAGTCATACACTGTCACTATGACCCTACCACTGCCTTAGTGGTATACAAGTCTTACACTGTCACTATGACCCTACCACTGCCTTAGTGTTATACAAGTCTTACACTGTCACTATGACCCTACCACTGTCTTAGTGGTATTCAAGTCATACACTGTCACTATGACCCTACCACTGCCTTAGTGGTATACAAGTCTTACACTGTCACTATGACCCTACCACTGCCTTAGTGGTATTCAAGTCTTACACTGTCACTATGACCCTACCACTGCCTTAGTGGTATACAAGTCTTACACTGTCACTATGACCCTACCACTGTCTTAGTGGTATACAAGTCTTACACTGTCACCATGACCCTACCACTGCCTTAGTGGTATACAAGTCTTTAGTGGTATACAAGTCTTACACTGTCACTATGACCCTACCACTGCGTTAGTTTTATACAAGTCTTACACTGTCACTATGACCCTACCACTGCCTTAGTGGTATACAAGTCATACACTGTCACTATGACCCAACCACTGCCTTAGTGGTATACAAGTCATACACTGTCACTATGACCCTACCACTGCCTTATTGGTATACAAGTCTTACACTGTCACTATGACCCTACCACTGCCTTAGTGTTATACAAGTCATACACTGTCACTATGACCCTACCACTGCCTTAGTGTTATACAAGTCATACACTGTCACTATGACCCTACCACTGCCTTAGTGGTATACAAGTCTTACACTGTCACTATGACCCTACCACTGTCTTAGTGGTATACAAGTCTTACACTGTCACTATGACCCTACCACTGTCTTAGTGGTATTCAACTCTTACACTGTCACTATGACCCTACCACTGTCATAGTGGTATACAAGTCTTACACTGTCACTATGACCCTACCACTGTCTTAGTGGTATTCAAGTCTCACACTGTCACTATGACCCTACCACTGCCTTAGTGGTATACAAGTCTTACACTGTCACTATGACCCTACCACTGTCTTAGTGGTATACAAGTCATACACTGTCACTATGACCCTACCACTGCCTTAGTGGTATACAAGTCATACACTGTCACTATGACCCTACCACTGTTTTAGTGGTATACAAGTCATACACTGTCACTATGACCCTACCACTGTCTTAGTGGTATACAAGTCTTACACTGTCACTATGACCCTACCACTGTCTTAGTGGTATACAAGACTTACACTGTCACTATGACCCTACCACTGCCTTAGTGGTATACAAGTCTTACACTGTCACTATGACCCTACCACTGCCTTAGTGGTATACAAGTCTTACACTGTCACTATGACCCTACCACTGTCTTAGTGGTGTTCAAGTCTTACACTGTCACTATGACCCTACCACTGTCTTAGTGGTATACAAGTCATACACTGTCACTATGACCCTACCACTGCCTTAGTGGTATACAAGTCTTACACTGTCACTATGACCCTACCACTGCCTTAGTGGTATACAAGTCTTACACTGTCACTATGACCCTACCACTGCCTTAGTGGTATACAAGCCTTACACTGTCACTATGACCCTACCACTGCCTTAGTGGTATACAAGTCTTACACTGTCACTATGACCCTACCACTGCCTTAGTGGTATACAAGTCTTACACTGTCACTATGACCCTACCACTGCCTTAGTGGTATTCAAGTCTTACACTGTCACTATGACCCTACCACTGTCTTAGTGGTATTCAAGTCTTACACTGTCACTATGACCCTACCACTGCCTTAGTGGTATACAAGTCTTACACTGTCACTATGACCCTACCACTGCCTTAGTGGTATACAAGTCTTACACTGTCTCTATGACCCTACCACTGCCTTAGTGTTATACAGGTCATACACTGTCACTATGACCCTACCACTGCCTTAGTGGTATACAAGTCTTACACTGTCACTATGACCCTACCAATGCCTTAGTGGTATACAAGTCATACACTGTCACTATGACCTTACCACTGTCTTAGTGGTATACAAGTCTTACACTGTCACTATGACCCTACCACTGTCTTAGTTGTATTCAAGTCTTACACTGTCACTATGACCCTACCACTGCCTTAGTGGTATACAAGTCATACACTGTCACTATGACCCTACCACTGTCTTAGTTGTATTCAAGTCATAAACTGTCACTATGACCCTACCACTGTCTTAGTGGTATACAAGTCATACACTGTCACTATGACCCTACCACTGTCTTAGTTGTATTCAAGTCTTACACTGTCACTATGACCCTACCACTGCCTTAGTGGTATACAAGTCATACACTGTCACTATGACCCTACCACTGCCTTAGTGGTATACAAGTCTTACACTGTAACTATGACCCTACCACTGCCTTAGTGTTATACAAGTCATACACTGTCACTATGACCCTACCACTGCCTTAGTGGTATACAAGTCATACACTGTCACTGTCACTTTGACCCTACCACTGCCTTAGTGGTATACAAGTCTTACACTGTCACTATGACCCTACCACTGCCTTAGTGATATACAAGTCATACACTGTCACTATGACCCTACCACTGCCTTAGTGGTATACAAATCATACACTGTCACTATGACCCTACCACTGCCTTAGTGGTATACAAGTCATACACTGTCACTATGACCCTACCACTGCCTTAGTGGTATACAAGTCTTACACTGTCACTATGACCCTACCACTGCCTTAGTGGTATACAAGTCTTACACTGTCACTATGACCCTACCACTGCCTTAGTGTTATACAAGTCTTATACTGTCACTATGACCCTACCACTAAGACAGTGGTATTCAAGTCATACACTGTCACTATGACCCTACCACTGCCTTAGTGGTATACAAGTCTTACACTGTCACTATGACCCTACCACTGTCTTAGTGGTATACAAGTCTTACACTGTCACCATGACCCTACCACTGCCTTAGTGGTATACAAGTCTTACACTGTCACCATGACCCTACCACTGCCTTAGTGTTATACAAGTCTTACACTGTCACTATGACCCTACCACTGCCTTAGTGGTATACAAGTCTTACACTGTCACTATGACCCTACCACTGTCTTAGTGGTATACAAGTCTTAAACTGTCACTATGACCCTACCACTGTCTAAGTGGTATTCAAGTCTTACACTGTCACTATGACCCTACCACTGTCTTAGTGGTATACAAGTCTTACACTGTCACTATGACCCTACCACTGTCTTAGTGGTGTTCAAGTCTTACACTGTCACTATTACCCTACCACAACCTTAGTGGTATTCAAGTCTTACACTGTCACTATGACCCTACCACTGTCTTAGTGGTATTCAAGTCTTACACTGTCACTATGACCCTACCACTGCCTTAGTGGTATACAAGTCTTACACTGTCACTATGACCCTACCACTGCCTTAGTGGTATACAAGTCTTACACTGTCTCTATGACCCTACCACTGCCTTAGTGTTATACAAGTCATACACTGTCACTATGACCCTACCACTGCCTTAGTGGTATACAAGTCTTACACTGTCACTATGACCCTACCACTGCCTTAGTGGTATACAAGTCATACACTGTCACTATGACCTAACCACTGTCTTAGTGGTATACAAGTCTTACACTGTCACTATGACCCTACCACTGTCTTAGTTGTATTCAAGTCTTACACTGTCACTATGACGCTACCACTGCCTTAGTGGTATACAAGTCATACACTGTCACTATGACCCTACCACTGCCTTAGTGGTATACAAGTCATACACTGTCACTATGACCCTACCACTGGCTTAGTGGTATTCAAGTCTTACACTGTCACTATGACCCTACCACTGTCTTAGTGGTATACAAGTCATACACTGTCACTATGACCCTACCACTGTCTTAGTTGTATTCAAATCTTACACTGTCACTATGACCCTACCACTGCCTTAGTGGTATACAAGTCATACACTGTCACTATGACCCTACCACTGCCTTAGTGGTATACAAGTCTTACACTGTCACTATGACCCTACCACTGCCTTAGTGTTATACAAGTCAAACACTGTCACTATGACCCTACCACTGCCTTAGTGGTATACAAGTCTTACACTGTCACCATGACCCTACCACTGCCTTAGTGGTATACAAGTCTTACACTGTCACTATGACCCTACCACTGCCTTAGTGATATACAAGTCATACACTGTCACTATGACCCTACCACTGCCTTAGTGGTATACAAGTCATACACTGTCACTATGACCCTACCACTGCCTTAGTGGTATACAAGTCATACACTGTCACTATGACCCTACCACTGCCTTAGTGGTATACAAGTCTTACACTGTCACTATGACCCTACCACTGCCTTAGTGTTATACAAGTCTTACACTGTCACTATGACCCTACCACTGTCTTAGTGGTATTCAAGTCATACACTGTCACTATGACCCTACCACTGCCTTAGTGGTATACAAGTCTTACACTGTCACTATGACCCTACCACTGTCTTAGTGGTATACAAGTCTTACACTGTCACCATGACCCTACCACTGCCTTAGTGGTATACAAGTCTTACACTGTCACCATGACCCTACCACTGCCTTAGTGGTATACAAGTCTTACACTGTCACTATGACCCTACCACTGCCTTAGTGGTATACAAGTCTTACACTGTCACTATGACCCTACCACTGTCTTAGTGGTATACAAGTCTTACACTGTCACTATGACCCTACCACTGCCTTAGTGGTATACAAGTCTTACACTGTCACTATGACCCTACCACTGTCTTAGTGGTGTTCAAGTCTTACACTGTCACTATGACCCTACCACTGTCTTAGTGGTATACAACTCTTACACTGTCACTATGACCCTACCACTGTCTTAGTGGTATTCAAGTCTTACACTGTCACTATGACCCTACCACAGCCTTAGTCGTATACAAGTCTTACACTGTCACTATGACCCTACCACAGCCTTAGTTGTATACAAGTCTTACACTGTCACTATGACCCTACCACTGTCTTAGTGGTATACAAGTCTTACACTGTCACTATGACCCTACCACTGTCTTAGTGGTATACAAGTCTTACACTGTCACTATGACCCTACCACTGCCTTAGTGGTATACAAGTCTTACACTGTCACTATGACCCTACCACTGTCTTAGTGGTATACAAGTCTTACACTGTCACTATGACCCTACCACTGTCTTAGTGGTATTCAAGTCTTACACTGTCACTATGACCCTACCACTGCCTTAGTGGTATTCAAGTCTTACACTGTCACTATGACCCTACCACTGCCTTAGTGGTATTCAAGTCTTACACTGTCACTATGACCCTACCACTGCCTTAGTGGTATTCAAGTCTTACACTGTCACTATGACCCTTCCACTGCCTTAGTGGTATACAAGTCTTACACTGTCACTATGACACTACCATTCCCTTATGGTATTCAAGTATTACACTGTCACTATGACCTTACCACCGCCTTAGTGGTTTTCAAGTCTTACACTGTCACTATGACCCTACCACTGCCTTAGTCGTATACAAGTTTTACACTGTCACTATGACCCTACCACTGTCTTAGTGGTATACAAGTCATACACTGTCACTATGACCCTACCACTGTCTTAGTTGTATTCAAGTCTTACACTGTCACTATGACCCTACCACTGCCTTAGTGGTATACAAGTCATACACTGTCACTATGACCCTACCACTGCCTTAGTGGTATACAAGTCATACACTGTCACTATGACCCTACCACTGTCTTAGTTGTATTCAAGTCTTACACTGTCACTATGACCCTACCACTGTCTTAGTGGTATACAAGTCATACACTGTCACTATGACCCTACCACTGTCTTAGTTGTATTCAAGTCTTACACTGTCACTATGACCCTACCACTGCCTTAGTGGTATACAAGTCTTACACTGTCTCTATGACCCTCCCACTGCCTTAGTGGTATACAAGTCATACACTGTCACTATGACCCTACCACTGCCTTAGTGGTATACAAGTCTTACACTGTCACTATGACCCTACCACTGCCTTAGTGTTATACAAGTCTTACACTGTCACTATGACCCTACCACTGTCTTAGTGGTATTCAAGTCATACACTGTCACTATGACCCTACCACTGCCTTAGTGGTATACAAGTCTTACACTGTCACTATGACCCTACCACTGCCTTAGTGGTATTCAAGTCTTACACTGTCACTATGACCCTACCACTGCCTTAGTGGTATACAAGTCTTACACTGTCACTATGACCCTACCACTGTCTTAGTGGTATACAAGTCTTACACTGTCACCATGACCCTACCACTGCCTTAGTGGTATACAAGTCTTTAGTGGTATACAAGTCTTACACTGTCACTATGACCCTACCACTGCGTTAGTTTTATACAAGTCTTACACTGTCACTATGACCCTACCACTGCCTTAGTGGTATACAAGTCATACACTGTCACTATGACCCAACCACTGCATTAGTGGTATACAAGTCATACACTGTCACTATGACCTTACCACTGCCTTATTGGTATACAAGTCTTACACTGTCACTATGACCCTACCACTGCCTTAGTGTTATACAAGTCATACACTGTCACTATGACCCTACCACTGCCTTAGTGTTATACAAGTCTTACACTGTCAATATGACCCTACCACTGCCTTAGTGGTATACAAGTCTTACACTGTCACTATGACCCTACCACTGTCTTAGTGGTATACAAGTCTTACACTGTCACTATGACCCTACCACTGTCTTAGTGGTATTCAACTCTTACACTGTCACTATGACCCTACCACTGTCATAGTGGTATACAAGTCTTACACTGTCACTATGACCCTACCACTGTCTTAGTGGTATTCAAGTCTTACACTGTCACTATGATCCTACCACTGTCTTAGTGGTATACAAGTCTTACACTGTCACTATGACCCTACCACTGTCTTAGTGGTATTCAAGTCTTACACTGTCACTATGACCCTACCACAGCCTTAGTGGTATACAAGACTTACACTGTCACTATGACCTTACCACTGTCTTAGTGGTATTCAAGTCTTACACTGTCACTATGACCCTACCACTGCCTTCGTGGTATACAAGTCTTACACTGTCTCTATGACCCTACCACTGTCTTAGTGGTATACAAGTCTTACACTATCACTATGACTCTAACACTACCTTAGTGGTATACAAGTCTTACACTGTCACTATGACTCTACCACTACCTTAGTGGTATACAAGTCTTACACTGTCAATATGACCCTACCACAAATTCATGCAAATATTCATGAAAATAATGCAAATAGTCGTACTTCAAGTGCAATGTAACTGGTAATTTAATGTGTGCCTTGTCATGAACATTAATTTATTTTCTCATACGTCTATAACTTAATAAAGATGTTTGTGATTTATTTAGGATGCCAATTTTTTTTATTTAACTGGCACGACATAACATGCCCTTGAGGCCTCCTCTGTCGTCTTGTTAACCACGCAAGGAAAATTTGCATAATTATGGTTTTGTTGATGATTTCAGAATGTTTAAAGCATAATCATTCATACCGCCTTGGGCAAGATACATGAACATCTCTTTAAGGCAATGCAAACATTGTGAATTGTGCAAACTGAACTATTCCATCTAAAAACAACTGTCACATGATTATTAGTATGGATAACTCAATTTCGAAAATGTATTTCATTCTGTAAAGTACCAAACATTGCTATTTTTTCATTGCTGTCTACTTAATTATGTATGCATTTTAATGAAGGTGTTATGAGATTTCTGTAGTAACATTGACTATGAGAGGAGCGTAAAGGGCGTAACAGTATATAAACAGCATAATCAGACCGAAAGTAACGTTTTCATGCCTGAGTTTATTTTTGCTTCAGATGGTTTTATTTTCCGCTACATTTGTATGACTTCTGGCAGATTTCCTCCTTGACATTTGCCCTCAGCTCTAGGATGTTACTGTAGCATACATTTCTTTGTTTGAATAAAACGGTTAAAGTGAAGGTTTCATTTACATGTTAAATTGTAGTCTCGTTAAAATGAGAGTGAATCTTACCAATCAATATTTCCTTGGCTTGGCACACACTCTGAGAAAAGATTTTGAATCTTTGTGCTTCGTTCAGCATCACGTTGGGTTTCAAATTTCTTTCAATGTATCAGATAAATTTGATGCCCTAAAATTTGAAAAAAAACAATGACTTTTATATAATCAAAGGCGTACTTGTTTGTATCATATATGACATGTATACCTTTATTGAAGTATAAACCTTATTTATAGACACAAGGCAAAAAGGCACTGAGTGAGAGACACAAAGCCACGTACAGACGCCACAAACAGACTACACGTGCATTAGAATAGCTGCATCAATAAATAATTACCTCATTGGCACGGTTAGAAAAATACTAATTCGCTGAACAACGAGGTATCAACATACCCTTAACAAATAGAAACAATATTTACATAAAAACTACAGATACAACCCCAGAAGCCGAAAGTTTAAACATAAACCCTGTTTAATGGCATATGGTAAACGTCAAAGACAAAGGACACCAAAAAAACAAACAATTACAAACCAGAACCACAGCACAAAACTCCACAAACAACACTACATATATACAATATAAAAACCTAGGTGTGTTTACCAAGGATTGTTAGGTACCGCCTTGGCAAAATGTAAATTTACTGGCGGTTTACCAGACTAGTTTATTTTGGCAGCAACAAGAACAAGGGGATGACACAACACAATAACAATTTAATTTTCAATACAATTAATTTCTCGGCATTTAATGTATACAACGCCTTTCAACAATTGTACACATTTCAGTATGAATATACAGTAAAACTGCGGTCGTTCGAACAAGCGGTCGTTCGAGAACCGGCGTTCCCTTGAGGTCGGAGCTTGGTCCCGAACTTTTTTCCTTCTATTTTCATATTAAATATACCTATGCTGCATCGAAACCTAATTATGTCGAGCAATATACTAGTACTCGGTCCCAAATACACAAATCATGCACAAAACCTTATGGCTCCCTCGAGGTCATAATTTCACACTTTTTCCCGAACGCGTGTTCCAAAATATACAAACAATTGCTAGGTATTAATTTTTTTGTTGTATAAAGTTGTATAAATTGCAATGACAGTTGAAAAGCAATTTGATAAGGTGTGAAACCGTTTAACACTGTTAACGCATGACCGATATTAGTTGATATTGGCATTTTAGAAGATAATGACGAGAAGTTAATTGTGAGAAATGTAAATGAGTAATAAAAATATGAATAAACACTACCATATCGATCCTACATCGGAATCTCTGAAAAGAATTCCTTCTTGTCGCTTTGTTTTGCAATATGTCAATTTTGTAAAAATATATTAGTATAATAAAAATATATTTATTCATTTATTGATAATTCTTTTACATTTTATATTTAGTATACATATAGTATACGACAGCCTTTGAACATATGAGCGATTTCCACGACGCAACACATATTAATCGATGTCTTAGTAAACAGACGACTTCAAACTTAAAATACACTGAAAGATATTACATAACAGACTAGAGAATTGAAAATTGGGTCGTTCGAAACATCGGTTCCCTCGAGGTTTAGTCTCGGTCCCCGGCGAATTCGAGCGATCGCAGTTTTACTGTATTCATTTGGAACATTAACATATACCCCCCAGATGATCAGAAAACGTGTATTTGAATATAAATAATATAAGAACATGGATGTTTTCAAAGATAATATCGAAAATTGTTCTCTAGGATATTGGCCGTCCAGGAAAACCCTCTTTTTCTTTTTAAATGTACAAGGTAACCTGCATTCGTAACATGCACGAAACAAGTTCTAGTATTTCTCAAATTAATCTCCCAAATATACAACAGATACATTCAGCAAAAACAACATAACTATCATATAACTCAACAAAACATTCTATTAAGAGGGGTTAAAGTCACGACAATTTAATAAAACTTGGTGTTGGCCCGAGAGCAATCACTGTAGAAATGACCAATCGTTCACCAAATACAACTGAACTATGTCACTTCCTCGAGCTTAACAAATAGCGCCTCCTACCATAGTGTCCACCAGTTTTGAACAGGCTATTTTTAGACAATTATTCCCCGCTGTACGGTGTAATTATATGTAGTATAATTCAACAAACACCCCCTCCGTGAAAATAACTTTATTAAGAACTCAAACAGCGTCACACTTTCAGCCGGATCATAACACAGGGAGATGCTCGCGCCTTCCCTGTTCAAAAGCCCTCCCCGACTAGCAGTCAAACCGACCTTTATATACCACACCGCATTAGACAGGTTATGCAATCTAAGTACATACCCCTTACAAGTTGATATGTCCCTGGATTGTGGTATCATTAACGCTATGTACTATGTTACACTATATTTCACATGCCGCAACATTTCCTAATTACTGTAACCTTAAAAATATAAGCTTAATCAAAGTCAGCATCAACATAAAGAAAGTGGAATATCAGTTAAAACAAATTATATAAACTAATAAAACCTCAAGTTCTCAACGGCCAGTTACAGACAATCTTGGAAGTTGAAAGAGAAAGTACTGATACACACAGATGAAATATATGCTGTATAGTATTCAAACATTTACAGACTACTAGACAACATTAGTAGCATCAATGGTTAAAACCTATGTGGGTCAACGGACGTCCAACTTTATTAGGAAAAGAACTGTGGTAATCCTGTGTTTTGACAGTTACATTTATTGTATATTGTGTATTGTGCTAATCAACTCACTGGTTGGGTGTCTAGCATTAATGAAAGTGACATTTTGCACTTGAAATAAAATGAGGAATAATTATATCCTTAATTGATTTCTCTTTTCTTTTTGAAAACACGCTTGTTAAGCTGTTCTATCCGATATACAAGAAGGCTAGGAAGTTCATCAGTATCTGGTAACGACTGTTATGTCATTTTCATGCTGACATTATAAGCACTGAGCCACCTGTTGTAATAATATGAAACATTCGTATTGAATTGGGGCATGCGCTTGCTAAATTCGGCTAAGCAGTATTCGTATGCAGTATGCTGCTCGCTGACATTCGGCTAAGCAGTATTCGTATGCAGTATGCTGCTCGCTGACATTCGGCTAAGCAGTATTCGTATGCAGTATGCTGCTCGCTGACATTCGGCTAATCAGTATTCGTACGCAGTTTGCTGCTCGCTGACATTCGGCTAAGCAGTATTCGTACGCAGTTTGCTGCTCGCTGACATTCGGCTAAGCAGTATTCGTACGCAGTATGCTGCTCGCTGACATTCGGCTAGGCAGTATTCGTACGCAGTATGCTGCTCGCTGACATTCGGCTAGGCAGTATTCGTACGCAGTATGCTGCTCGCTGACATTCGGCTAGGCAGTATTCGTACGCAGTATGCTGCTCGCTGACATTCGGCTAAGCAGTATTCGTACGCAGTATGCTGCTCGCTAACATTTGTCATTCACGTTGAATATCAGAAAAAAGAGCGAAGAGAGAAAGCCATGAAGAGAGCTATGAAGCTAGCTAGAGTAAAATGAAAGCTGAAAATAAGAAGATTGTACACGATTTTATTAGAGATAAATGAATATATTGCTAATTGACCACCAAGTAATCCAAGTAAGTTAGAAAACAAACGCATGCAAATGTATGCAAAAGCAATCGTATAAAGTCTCTTTAAACCAGTCAAGATAAAGAAAGGGAACTTTCACAAAGCTAGCATTACAAAAATCCAAATAACGAATAAAGGATGGAACAGCTTCAATGTTCGGTTGAGTAATCTGTGCTATTCTGGTAAATTATCCTTTACCGTCTGCCCTTTTTACAACAATAGCCGTCAGGTATTGGAGCTGAGTCCTGAAAGAGCGATGTTTGTCTATATAATTTTAATATATTGGCCAAAGCTTTATCCTTGATAGTCGAATATTAGCCTGCTTGGAATCGAGCACTTTTTATAACTCTCACAACATCATACACATATCAAAATAGCACAAATGTACGTTTTTATGTACCTACCTCATCTATATCATATATTTCCGCTTGTATCTCGGCGTTTCTATATATAATCTTCTTGGGCACGGCCAGTTAAAATCGTTTACCTTATCATAAATGCTACGGGAAACCTCCTAGAACACATATATAAGTACATTTCTATTACGCTCCTTTGTCTCTTGATTACCTTGTAATTTAGCAACACAATTTTGCCATCATGTTCATGGTAATTCTGATTTTATGGTATGTGTTCTTTACTCGTCTGTGATTTTTCCATACCATCAATTTTGGAGAATGATGTGTTGGTTTTACTGTGTGAAGTGAAATGTTTATCAATGTGTAGTGTGTATGAGCTGTTCGTACCATGGGCGTCTCTCGTTTTACCATTGTGCTTTTGAACAACGTCATTTTGATTAGTTACTGCTCTTATCTCTGTAGATTCCGCTGTAGTATTGTACTTAATGCTTAATTTGATTAGGATTATACTTCACATTCTTTAACTTCAGTGTGTTATATGGAAAGAAAAAAAGATAGGTCAATGACAAAACAAACAAAGTAATAGCATTTAGATAATATGTTTACCAAAACAGGAGCGAGCTGGTTTCCGTTTGACGAATTAAGAACCTCAAACACGCGATAATCACGATAACGACTTTGAGTTCCATTTAATCTATTTCCGGAAAAAAGAAGGCATAATCTAATAAACAGAAAGGAATTTACATTCGATTTTTTTATTGTTGGCCTTAAGCGTACCGATGATAGTTTTTTTTTTTCTTTATTCCCTACATCTAAGGTCATTGTTGACTTCTTTATATGTAATAAGACCCATACGTTTGATATTTGTTATTTTATCACTAGGTTTTATGGCATTTTTTCTTTAGATAATGCGAAACAATACTCCTTAAAAGAAAAAAAAAACTGATATAACACATTAATTGAGATCTTTAGAGTAGGCGGTATTTTTATAAAGAAAACTAGAATGCGTTCGTTCTGAACGGTGTCAATTGCTAGTCTATGATATTTATACTGAAGGCCTTCATATCCCTATAACCGTAAATCGGAATCTACCATCGGCAGATGGACGCCACTAAAAGAACGGTTTGCAAGCACAACAAGTGACGAAGCTGTCGAAAAAAGGTTAAAATTAAATTCAGAAGAGACGCTTCGATGCAACAAGAACTCTGCAAATGTGAAGAGTAGTTACCTTCAAGAAATTGTTAAAAATTAAGTGTTAAAAACAATTAATTGTTAAAGTTTTTTGTTTTTCTTAGTATTAAATTTATTGACTGTGAATCATCTTTCTTGTACAGTTATATTTTAATGTAACCTTACTGAGAAAATATATATGCTGTTGAACAACTTTATTACTATATTTACATTGTTATTGTTTTCTTTCCAAATGAATATGATTACATTAACTTTTTGTGTTTCTTAAAATATAATTTTGAGACAATATTTAAGCGTCAATGAATATTTTCATAACAAATACAGTATATTTTAGTATAATCTTATTATTAAAAGTACTCGTTGAGATATATTCGTTAGAAGTATTCAAGTCTTACACTGTTACTATGACCCTACCACTACCTTAGTAGTATTCAAGTCTTATACTGACACTATGACCCTACCACTGCCTTAGTGGTATTCAAGTCTTACACTGTCACTATGACCCTACCACTGCCTTAGTGGTATTCAAGTCTTACATTGTCACTATGACCCTACCACTGCCTTAGTAGTATTCAAGTCTTACAGTGTCAATATGACCCTACCACTGTCTTAGTGGTATTGAAATTTTACACTGTCACTATGATCCTACCACTGCCTTAGTGGTTTTCAAGTTTTACACTGTCACTATGACCCTACCACTGCCTTAGTGGTTTTCAAATCTTATACTGTCACTATGAACCTACCACTGCCTTAGTGGTATACAAGTCTTACACTGTCACTATGACCCTACCACTCCCTTAGTGGTATACGAGTTTTACACTGTCACTATGACCCTACCACTGTCTTAGTGGTATTCAAGTCTTACACTGTCACTATGACCCTACCACTGCCTTAGTGGTATTCAAGTCTTACACTGTCACTATGACCCTACCACTGCCTTAGTGGTATTCAAGTCTTACACTGTCACTATGACCCTACCACTGCCTTAGTGGTATTCAAGTCTTACACTGTCACTATGACCCTACCACAGCCTTAGTGGTATACAAGTCTTACACTGTCACTATGACCCAACCACTGGCTTAGTGGTATACAAGTCTTACACTGTCACAATGACCCTACCAATGCCTTAGTGGTATTCAAGTCTTACACTGTCACTATGACCCTACTAATGCCTTAGTGGTATACAAGTCTTACACTGTCACTATGACCCTACCACTGCCTTAGTGGTATTCAAGTCTTACACTGTCACTATGACCCTACCACTGCCTTAGTGGTATACAAGTCTTACACTGTCACTATGACCCTACCAATGCCTTAGTGGTATTCAAGTCTTACACTGTCACTATGACCCTACCAATGCCTTAGTGGTATACAAGTCTTACACTGTCACAATGACCCTACCAATGCCTTAGTGGTATTCAAGTCTTACACTGCCACTATGACCCTACCACTGCCTTAGTGGTATTCAAAATTTATATTGTCGCTATGACCCTACCACTGCATTAGTGGTATTCAAGTCTTACACTGTCTATTTTCGAGTTTTACACTGTCACTATGACCCTACCACTGCCTTAGTGGTATTCAAGTCTTACACTATCACTTTTCGAGTTTTACCCTGTCACTATGACCTTACCACTGCCTTAGTTGTATTCAAGTCTTACACTGTCACATTTCGCGTTTTACACTGTCTTTATGACCTTACCACTCCCTTAGTGGTATTCAAGTCTTACACTGTCTCTTTTCGAGTTTTACACAGTCACTATGACCCTACCATTGCCGTAGTGATATATAAGCCTTACACTGTCACTTTTCGAGTTTTACACTGTCGCTATAACCCTACCACTGCCTTAGTGGTATTCAAGTCTTACACTGTCACTATGACCCTACCACTGCCTTAGTGGTTTTCGAGTTTTACAGTGTCAATATGACCCTACTACTGCCTTAGTTGTATTCAATTCTTACACTGTCAATATGACCCTACCACTGCCGTAATGGTATTCAAGTGTTACACTGTCACTATGACCCTACCACTGCCTTAGTGGTATTCAAGTCTTAAACTGTCACTATGACCCTATCACTGCCTTAGTGGTATTCAAGACTTACACTGTCACTATGACCCTACCACTGCCTTAGTGGTTTTCAAGTTTTACACTGACCCTATGACCCTACCACTGCCTTAGTGGTATTCAAGTCTTACACTGTCACTATGACCCTAAAAACTGCCTTAGTGGTATTCAAGTGTTACACTGTCACTATGACCCTACCACTGCCTTAGTGGTATAAAAGTCTTACACTGTCACCATGACCCGACCACTGTCTTAGTGGTATTCAAGTCTTACACTGACCCTATGACCCTACCACTGTCTTAGTGGTTTTCAAGTCTTACACTGTCACTATGACCCTACCACTGCCTGAGTCGTATTCAAGTCTTACTCTGTCACTATGACCCTACCACTGCCTTAGTGGTATTCAAGTCTTACACTGACACTATGACCCTACCACTGCCTTAGTGGTATTCAAGTCTTACACTGTCACTATGACCCTACCACTGCTTTAGTGGTTTTCAAGTCTTACACTGTCACTATGACCCTACCACTGCCTTAGTGGTATTCAAGCCTTACAATGCCACTATGACACTACCACTGCCTTAGTGGTATTCAAGTCTTACACTGTCACTATGACCCTACCACTGCTTTAGTGGTATTCAAGTCTTACACTGTCACTATGACCCTACCACTGCCTTAGTGGTATTCAAGTCTTACATTGTCACTATGACCCTACCACTGCCTTAGTGGTATTCAAGTCTTACACTGTCACTATGACACTACCACTGCCTTAGTGGTATTCAAGTCTTACACTGTCACTATGACCCTACCACTGCTTTAGTGGTATTCAATTCTTACTCTGTCACTATCACCCTACCACTGCCTTAGTGGTTTTCGAGTTTTAAAATGTCACTATGACCCCACCACTGTCTTAGTGGTATTCAATTCTTACACTGTCACTATGACCCTACCACTGTCTTAGTGGTATTCAAGTCTTACACTGTCACTTTGACCCTACCACTCCCTTAGTGGTATTCAATTCTTACACTGTCACTATGAACTTACCACTGTCTTAGTGGTATTCAATTCTTACACTGTCACTATGACCCTACCACTGCCTTAGTGGTATTCAAGTCTTACACTGTCACTATGAGCCTACCACTGCCTAATTGGTATTCAAGTTTAACACTGTCACTATCTCCCTACCACTGCCTTAGTGGTATTCAAGTCTTACACTGTCACTATGACCCTACCACTGCCTTAGTGGTATTCAAGTCTTACACTGTCACTATGACCCTACCACTGCCTTAGTGGTATACAAGTCTTACACTATCACTATGACACTACCACTGCCTTCATGGTATTCAAGTCTTACATTGTCACTATGACCCTACCACTGCCTTAGTGGTATTCAAGTCTTACATTGTCACTATGACCCTACCACTGCCTTAGTGGTATTCAAGTCTTACATTGTCAGTATGACCCTACCACTGCCTTAGTGGTATTCAAGTCTTACACTGTCATTATTACCCTACCACAGCCTTAGTGGTATTCTAGTCTTACACTGTCACTATGACCCTACCACTGTCTTAGTGGTATACAAGTCTTACACTGTCACTATGACCCTACCACTGCCTTAGTGGTATACAAGTCTTACACTGTCACTATGACACTACCACTGCCATAGTGGTATTCAAGTCTTACACTGTCACTATGACCCTACCACTGCCATAGTGGTATACAAGTCTTACACTGTCACCATGACCCTACCACTGCCATAGTGGTATACAAGTCTTACACTGTCACTATGACCCTACCACTGCCATAGTGGTATACAAGTCTTACACTGTCACTATGACCCTACCACTGCCATAGTGGTATTCAAGTCTTACACTGTCACTATGACCCTACCACTGCCTTAGTGATATACAAGTCTTACATTGTCACTATGACCCTACCACTACCATAGTGGTATACAAGTCTTACACTGTCACTATGACCCTACCACTGCCATAGTGGTATACAAGTCTTACACTGTCACTATGACCCTACCACAGCTTTAGTGGTATTCAAGTCTTACACTGTCACTATGACCCTACCACTGCCTTAGTGGTATTCAAGTCTTACACTGACACTATGACACTACCACTGCCTTAGTGGTATTCAAGTCTTACACTGTTACTATGACCCTACCACTGCTTTAGTGGTTTTCAAGTCTTACACTGTCACTATGACCCTACCACTGCCTTAGTGGTATTCAAGACTTACAATGCCACTATGACACTACCACTACCTTAGTGGTATTCAAGTCTTACACGGTCACTATGACCCTACCACTGCCTTAGTGGTATTCAAGTCTTACACTGTCACTATGACCCTACCACTGCCTTAGTGGTATTCAAGTCTTACATTGTCACTATGACCCTACCACTGCCTTAGTGGTATTCAAGTCTTACACTGTCACTATGACACTACCACTGGCTTAGTGGTATTCAAGTCTTACACTGTCACTATGACCCTACCACTGCCTTAGTGGTATTCAATTCTTACTCTGTCACTATGACCCTACCACTGCCTTAGTGGTTTTCGAGTGTTACACTGTCACTATGACCCCACCACTGTCTTAGTGGTATTCAATTCTTACACTGTCACTATGACCCTACCACTGTCTTAGTGGTATTCAAGTCTTACACTGTCACTTTGACCCTACCACTCCCTTAGTGGTATTCAATTCTTACACTGTCACTATGAACTTACCACTGTCTTAGTGGTATTCAAGTCTTACACTGTCACTATGACCCTACCACTGCTTTAGTGGTATTCAAGTCTTACACTGTCACTATGAGCCTACCACTGCCTAATTGGTATTCAAGTTTAACACTGTCACTATGTCCCTACCACTGCCTTAGTGGTATTCAAGTCTTACACTGTCACTATGACCCTACCACTGCCTTAGTGGTATTCAAGTCTTACACTGTCACTATGACCCTACCATTCCCTTATGGTTTTCAAGTCTTACACTGTCACTATGACCCTACCACTGCCTTAGTGGTATTCAAGTCTTACACTGTCACTATGACCCTACCACTGCCTTAGTGGTATACAAGTCTTACACTATCACTATGACACTACCACTGCCTTCGTGGTATTCAAGTCTTACATTGTCACTATGACCCTACCACTGCCTTAGTGGTATTCAAGTCTTACATTGTCACTATGACCCTACCACTGCCTTAGTGGTATACAAGTCTTACACTGTCACTATGACCCTACCACTGCCATAGTGGTATACAAGTCTTACACTGTCACTATGACCCTACCACTGCCATAGTTGTATACAAGTCTTACACTGTCACTATGACCTTACCACTACCTTAGTGGTATACAAGTCTTACACTGTCACTATGACCCTACCACTGCCATAGTGGTATACAAGTCTTACACTGTCACTATGACCCTACCACTGCCATAGTGGTATACAAGTCTTACACTGTCACTATGACCCTACCACTGCCATAGTGGTAGACAAGTCTTACACTGTCACTATGACCCTACCACTGCCATAGTGGTATACAAGTCTTACACTGTCACTATGACCTTACCACTACCTTAGTGGTATACAAGTCTTACACTGTCACTATGACCCTACCACTGCCATAGTGGTATACAAGTCTTACACTGTCACTATGACACTACCATTCCCTTATGGTATACAAGTCTTACACTGTCACTATGACCCTACCACTGCCATAGTGGTATAAAAGTCTTACATTGTCATTATGACCCTACCACTGCCTTAGTGGTTTTCAAGTCTTACACTGTCACTTTGACACTACCATTCCCTTATGGTATACAAGTCTTACACTGTCAATATGACCCTACCACTGCCTTAGTGGTATTCAAGTCTTACACTGTCCCTATGACCCTACCACTGCCTTAGTGGTATACAAGTCTTACACTGTCACTAAGACCCTACCATTCCCTTATGGTATACAAGTCTTACACTGTCACTATGACCCTACCATTCCCTTATGGTATACAAGTCTTACACTGTCACTATGACCCTACCATTCCCTTATGGTATACAAGTCTTACACTGTCACTATGACCCTACCACTACCTTAGTGGTATACAAGTCTTACACTGTCACTATGACCCTACCACTGCCATAGTGGTATACAAGTCTTACACTGTCACTATGACCCTACCACTGCCTTAGTGGTATACAAGTCTTACACTGTCACTATGACCCTACCACTGCCATAGTGGTATACAAGTCTTACACTGTTAATATGAATATGACCCTACCATTCCCTTATGGTATACAAGTCTTACACTGTCACTATGACCCTACCATTCCCTTATGGTATACAAGTCTTACACTGTCAATATGACCCTACCATTCCCTTATGGTATACAAGTCTTACACTGTCACTATGACCCTACCATTCGTTTATGTTATACAAGTCTTACACTGTCACTATGACCCTACCACTGCCTTAGTGGTATACAAGTCTTACACTGTCACTATGACACTACCATTCCCTTATGGTATACAAGTCTTATACTGTCAATATGACCCTACCATTCCCTTATGGTATGCAAGTCTTACACTGTCAATATGACCCTACCATTCCCTTATGGTATTCAAGTACTTCAAGTGCAATGTAACTGGTAATTCAATGTGTGCCTTGTCATGAACATTAATTTATTTTCTCATACGTCTATAACTTAATAAAGATGTTTGTGATTTATTTAGGATGCCATTTTTTTTTATTTAACTGGCACGACATAACATGCCCTTGAGGCCTCCTCTGTCGTCTTGTTAACCACGCAAGGAAAATTTGCATAATTATGGTTTTGTTGATGATTTCAGAATGTTTAAAGCATAATCATTCATACCGCCTTGGGCAAGATACATGAACATCTCTTTAAGGCTATGCAATCATTGTGAATTGTGCAAACTGAACTATTCCATCTAAAAACAACTGTCACATGATTATTAGTATGGATAACTCAATTTCGAAAATGTATTTCATTCTGTAAAGTACCAAACATTGCTATTTTTTCATTGCTGTCTACTTAATTATGTATGCATTTTAATGAAGGTGTTATGAGATTTCTGTAGTAACATTGACTATGAGAGGAGCGTAAAGGGCGTAATAGTATATAAACAGCATAATCAGACCGAAAGTAACGTTTTCATGCCTGAGTTTATTTTTGCTTCAGATGGTTTTATTTTCCGCTACATTTGTATGACTTCTGGCAGATTTCCTCCTTGACATTTGCCCTCAGCTCTAGGATGTTACTGTAGCATACATTTCTTTGTTTGAATAAAACGGTTAAAGTGAAGGTTTCATTTACATGTTAAATTGTAGTCTCGTTAAAATGAGAGTGAATCTTACCAATCAATATTTCCTTGGCTTGGCACACACTCTGAGAAAAGATTTTGAATCTTTGTGCTTCGTTCAGCATCACGTTGGGTTTCAAATTTCTTTCAATGTATCAGATAAATTTGATGCCCTAAAATTTGAAAAAAAACAATGACTTTTATATAATCAAAGGCGTACTTGTTTGTATCATATATGACATGTATACCTTTATTGAAGTATAAACCTTATTTATAGACACAAGGCAAAAAGGCACTGAGTGAGAGACACAAAGCCACGTACAGACGCCACAAACAGACTACACGTGCATTAGAATAGCTGCATCAATAAATAATTACCTCATTGGCACGGTTAGAAAAATACTAATTCGCTGAACAACGAGGTATCAACATACCCTTAACAAATAGAAACAATATTTACATAAAAACTACAGATACAACCCCAGAAGCCGAAAGTTTAAACATAAACCCTGTTTAATGGCATATGGTAAACGTCAAAGACAAAGGACACCAAAAAAACAAACAATTACAAACCAGAACCACAGCACAAAACTCCACAAACAACACTACATATATACAATATAAAAACCTAGGTGTGTTTACCAAGGATTGTTAGGTACCGCCTTGGCAAAATGTAAATTTACTGGGGGTTTACCAGACTAGTTTATTTTGGCAGCAACAAGAACAAGGGGATGACACAACACAATAACAATTTAATTTTCAATACAATTAATTTCTCGGCATTTAATGTATACAACGCCTTTCAACAATTGTACACATTTCAGTATGAATATACAGTAAAACTGCGGTCGTTCGAACAAGCGGTCGTTCGAGAACCGGCGTTCCCTTGAGGTCGGAGCTTGGTCCCGAACTTTTTTCCTTCTATTTTCATATTAAATATACCTATGCTGCATCGAAACCTAATTATGTCGAGCAATATACTAGTACTCGGTCCCAAATACACAAATCATGCACAAAACCTTATGGCTCCCTCGAGGTCATAATTTCACACTTTTTCCCGAACGCGTGTTCCAAAATAAACAAACAATTGCTAGGTATTAATTTTTTTGTTGTATAAAGTTGTATAAATTGCAATGACAGTTGAAAAGCAATTTGATAAGGTGTGAAACCGTTTAACACTGTTAACGCATGACCGATATTAGTTGATATTGGCATTTTAGAAGATAATGACGAGAAGTTAATTGTGAGAAATGTAAATGAGTAATAAAAATATGAATAAACACTACCATATCGATCCTACATCGGAATCTCTGAAAAGAATTCCTTCTTGTCGCTTTGTTTTGCAATATGTCAATTTTGTAAAAATATATTAGTATAATAAAAATATATTTATTCATTTATTGATAATTCTTTTACATTTTATATTTAGTATACATATAGTATACGACAGCCTTTGAACATATGAGCGATTTCCACGACGCAACACATATTAATCGATGTCTTAGTAAACAGACGACTTCAAACTTAAAATACACTGAAAGATATTACATAACAGACTAGAGAATTGAAAATTGGGTCGTTCGAAACATCGGTTCCCTCGAGGTTTAGTCTCGGTCCCCGGCGAATTCGAGCGATCGCAGTTTTACTGTATTCATTTGGAACATTAACATATACCCCCCAGATGATCAGAAAACGTGTATTTGAATATAAATAATATAAGAACATGGATGTTTTCAAAGATAATATCGAAAATTGTTCTCTAGGATATTGGCCGTCCAGGAAAACCCTCTTTTTCTTTTTAAATGTACAAGGTAACCTGCATTCGTAACATGCACGAAACAAGTTCTAGTATTTCTCAAATTAATCTCCCAAATATACAACAGATACATTCAGCAAAAACAACATAACTATCATATAACTCAACAAAACATTCTATTAAGAGGGGTTAAAGTCACGACAATTTAATAAAACTTGGTGTTGGCCCGAGAGCAATCACTGTAGAAATGACCAATCGTTCACCAAATACAACTGAACTATGTCACTTCCTCGAGCTTAACAAATAGCGCCTCCTACCATAGTGTCCACCAGTTTTGAACAGGCTATTTTTAGACAATTATTCCCCGCTGTACGGTGTAATTATATGTAGTATAATTCAACAAACACCCCCTCCGTGAAAATAACTTTATTAAGAACTCAAACAGCGTCACACTTTCAGCCGGATCATAACACAGGGAGATGCTCGCGCCTTCCCTGTTCAAAAGCCCTCCCCGACTAGCAGTCAAACCGACCTTTATATACCACACCGCATTAGACAGGTTATGCAATCTAAGAACATACCCCTTACAAGTTGATATGTCCCTGGATTGTGGTATCATTAACGCTATGTACTATGTTACACTATATTTCACATGCCGCAACATTTCCTAATTACTGTAACCTTAAAAATATAAGCTTAATCAAAGTCAGCATCAACATAAAGAAAGTGGAATATCAGTTAAAACAAATTATATAAACTAATAAAACCTCAAGTTCTCAACGGCCAGTTACAGACAATCTTGGAAGTTGAAAGAGAAAGTACTGATAAACACAGATGAAATATATGCTGTATAGTATTCAAACATTTACAGACTACTAGACAACATTAGTAGCATCAATGGTTAAAACCTATGTGGGTCAACGGACGTCCAACTTTATTAGGAAAAGAACTGTGGTAATCCTGTGTTTTGACAGTTACATTTATTGTATATTGTGTATTGTGCTAATCAACTCACTGGTTGGGTGTCTAGCATTAATGAAAGTGACATTTTGCACTTGAAATAAAATGAGGAATAATTATATCCTTAATTGATTTCTCTTTTCTTTTTGAAAATACGCTTGTTAAGCTGTTCTATCCGATATACAAGAAGGCTAGGAAGTTCATCAGTATCTGGTAACGACTGTTATGTCATTTTCATGCTGACATTATAAGCACTGAGCCACCTGTTGTAATAATATGAAACATTCGTATTGAATTGGGGCATGCGCTTGCTAAATTCGGCTAAGCAGTATTCGTATGCAGTATGCTGCTCGCTGACATTCGGCTAAGCAGTATTCGTATGCAGTATGCTGCTCGCTGACATTCGGCTAAGCAGTATTCGTATGCAGTATGCTGCTCGCTGACATTCGGCTAAGCAGTATTCGTACGCAGTTTGCTGCTCGCTGACATTCGGCTAAGCAGTATTCGTACGCAGTTTGCTGCTCGCTGACATTCGGCTAAGCAGTATTCGTACGCAGTATGCTGCTCGCTGACATTCGGCTAGGCAGTATTCGTACGCAGTATGCTGCTCGCTGACATTCGGCTAGGCAGTATTCGTACGCAGTATGCTGCTCGCTGACATTCGGCTAGGCAGTATTCGTACGCAGTATGCTGCTCGCTGACATTCGGCTAAGCAGTATTCGTACGCAGTATGCTGCTCGCTAACATTTGTCATTCACGTTGAATATCAGAAAAAAGAGCAAAGAGAGAAAGCCATGAAGAGAGCTATGAAGCTAGCTAGAGTAAAATGAAAGCTGAAAATAAGAAGATTGTACACGATTTTATTAGAGATAAATGAATATATTGCTAATTGACCACCAAGTAATCCAAGTAATTTAGAAAACAAACGCATGCAAATGTATGCAAAAGCAATCGTATAAAGTCTCTTTAAACCAGTCAAGATAAAGAAAGGGAACTTTCACAAAGCTAGCATTACAAAAATCCAAATAACGAATAAAGGATGGAACAGCTTCAATGTTCGGTTGAGTAATCTGTGCTATTCTGGTAAATTATCCTTTACCGTCTGCCCTTTTTACAACAATAGCCGTCAGGTATTGGAGCTGAGTCCTGAAAGAGCGATGTTTGTCTATATAATTTTAATATATTGGCCAAAGCTTTTTCCTTGATAGTCGAATATTAGCCTGCTTGGAATCGAGCACTTTTTATAACTCTCACAACATCATACACATATCAAAATAGCACAAATGTACGTTTTTATGTACCTACCTCATCTATATCATATATTTCCGCTTGTATCTCGGCGTTTCTATATATAATCTTCTTGGGCACGGCCAGTTAAAATCGTTTACCTTATCATAAATGCTACGGGAAACCTCCTAGAACACATATATAAGTACATTTCTATTACGCTCCTTTGTCTCTTGATTACCTTGTAATTTAGCAACACAATTTTGCCATCATGTTCATGGTAATTCTGATTTTATGGTATGTGTTCTTTACTCGTCTGTGATTTTTCCATACCATCAATTTTGGAGAATGATGTGTTGGTTTTACTGTGTGAAGTGAAATGTTTATCAATGTGTAGTGTGTATGAGCTGTTCGTACCATGGGCGTCTCTCGTTTTACCATTGTGCTTTTGAACAACGTCATTTTGATTAGTTACTGCTCTTATCTCTGTAGATTCCGCTGTAGTATTGTACTTAATGCTTAATTTGATTAGGATTATACTTCACATTCTTTAACTTCAGTGTGTTATATGGAAAGAAAAAAAGATAGGTCAATGACAAAACAAACAAAGTAATAGCATTTAGATAATATGTTTACCAAAACAGGAGCGAGCTGGTTTCCGTTTGACGAATTAAGAACCTCAAACACGCGATAATCACGATAACGACTTTGAGTTCCATTTAATCTATTTCCGGAAAAAAGAAGGCATAATCTAATAAACAGAAAGGAATTTACATTCGATTTTTTTATTGTTGGCCTTAAGCGTACCGATGATAGTTTTTTTTTTCTTTATTCCCTACATCTAAGGTCATTGTTGACTTCTTTATATGTAATAAGACCCATACGTTTGATATTTGTTATTTTATCACTAGGTTTTATGGCATTTTTTCTTTAGATAATGCGAAACAATACTCCTTAAAAGGAAAAAAAAAACTGATATAACACATTAATTGAGATCTTTAGAGTAGGCGGTATTTTTATAAAGAAAACTAGAATGCGTTCGTTCTGAACGGTGTCAATTGCTAGTCTATGATATTTATACTGAAGGCCTTCATATCCCTATAACCGTAAATCGGAATCTACCATCGGCAGATGGACGCCACTAAAAGAACGGTTTGCAAGCACAACAAGTGACGAAGCTGTCGAAAAAAGGTTAAAATTAAATTCAGAAGAGACGCTTCGATGCAACAAGAACTCTGTGAAGAGTAGTTACCTTCAAGAAATTGTTAAAAATTAAGTGTTAAAAACAATTAATTGTTAAAGTTTTTTGTTTTTCTTAGTATTAAATTTATTGACTGTGAATCATCTTTCTTGTACAGTTATATTTTAATGTAACCTTACTGAGAAAATATATATGCTGTTGAACAACTTTATTACTATATTTACATTGTTATTGTTTTCTTTCCAAATGAATATGATTACATTAACTTTTTGTGTTTCTTAAAATATAATTTTGAGACAATATTTAAGCGTCAATGAATATTTTCATAACAAATACAGTATATTTTAGTATAATCTTATTATTAAAAGTACTCGTTGAGATATATTCGTTAGAAGTATTCAAGTCTTACACTGTTACTATGACCCTACCACTACCTTAGTAGTATTCAAGTCTTATACTGACACTATGACCCTACCACTGCCTTAGTGGTATTCAAGTCTTACACTGTCACTATGACCCTACCACTGCCTTAGTGGTATTCAAGTCTTACATTGTCACTATGACCCTACCACTGCCTTAGTAGTATTCAAGTCTTACAGTGTCAATATGACCCTACCACTGTCTTAGTGGTATTGAAATTTTACACTGTCACTATGATCCTACCACTGCCTTAGTGGTTTTCAAGTTTTACACTGTCACTATGACCCTACCACTGCCTTAGTGGTTTTCAAATCTTATACTGTCACTATGAACCTACCACTGCCTTAGTGGTATACAGGTCTTACACTGTCACTATGACCCTACCACTCCCTTAGTGGTATACGAGTTTTACACTGTCACTATGACCCTACCACTGTCTTAGTGGTATTCAAGTCTTACACTGTCACTATGACCCTACCACTGCCTTAGTGGTATTCAAGTCTTACACTGTCACTATGACCCTACCAATGCCTTAGTGGTATACAAGTCTTACACTGTCACTATGACCCTACCAATGCCTTAGTGGTATTCAAGTCTTGCACTGTCACTATGACCCTACCATTACCTTAGTGGTATACAAGTCTTACATTGTCACTATGACCCTACCACTGCCTTAGTGGTATACAAGTCTTACACTGTCACTATGACCCTACCACTGCCTTAGTGGTATACAAGTCTTACACTGTCACTATGACCCTACCACTGCCTTAGTGGTATACAAGTCTTACACTGTCACTATGACCCTACCATTCCCTTATGGTATTCAAGTCTTACACTGTCACTATGACCCTACCATTCCCTTATGGTATTCAAGTCTTACACTGTCACTATGACCCTACCACTGCCTTAGTGGTATTCAAGTCTTACACTGTCACTATGACCCTACCACTGCCTTAGTGGTATTCAAGTCTTACACTGTCACTATGACCCTACCACAGCCTTAGTGGTATACAAGTCTTACACTGTCACTATGACCCAACCACTGGCTTAGTGGTATACAAGTCTTACACTGTCACAATGACCCTACCAATGCCTTAGTGGTATTCAAGTCTTACACTGTCACTATGACCCTACTAATGCCTTAGTGGTATACAAGTCTTACACTGTCACTATGACCCTACCACTGCCTTAGTGGTATTCAAGTCTTACACTGTCACTATGACCCTACCACTGCCTTAGTGGTATACAAGTCTTACACTGTCACTATGACCCTACCAATGCCTTAGTGGTATTCAAGTCTTACACTGTCACTATGACCCTACCAATGCCTTAGTGGTATACAAGTCTTACACTGTCACAATGACCCTACCAATGCCTTAGTGGTATTCAAGTCTTACACTGCCACTATGACCCTACCACTGCCTTAGTGGTATTCAAAATTTATATTGTCGCTATGACCCTACCACTGCATTAGTGGTATTCAAGTCTTACACTGTCTATTTTCGAGTTTTACACTGTCACTATGACCCTACCACTGCCTTAGTGGTATTCAAGTCTTACACTATCACTTTTCGAGTTTTACCCTGTCACTATGACCTTACCACTGCCTTAGTTGTATTCAAGTCTTACACTGTCACATTTTGCGTTTTACACTGTCTTTATGACCTTACCACTCCCTTAGTGGTATTCAAGTCTTACACTGTCTCTTTTCGAGTTTTACACAGTCACTATGACCCTACCATTGCCGTAGTGATATATAAGCCTTACACTGTCACTTTTCGAGTTTTACACTGTCGCTATGACCCTACCACTGCCTTAGTGGTATTCAAGTCTTACACTGTCACTATGACCCTACCACTGCCTTAGTGGTTTTCGAGTTTTACAGTGTCAATATGACCCTACTACTGCCTTAGTTGTATTCAATTCTTACACTGTCAATATGACCCTACCACTGCCGTAATGGTATTCAAGTGTTACACTGTCACTATGACCCTACCACTGCCTTAGTGGTATTCAAGTCTTAAACTGTCACTATGACCCTACCACTGCCTTAGTGGTTTTCAAGTTTTACACTGACCCTATGACCCTACCACTGCCTTAGTGGTATTCAAGTCTTACACTGTCACTATGACCCTAAAACTGCCTTAGTGGTATTCAATTGTTACACTGTCACTATGACCCTACCACTGCCTTAGTGGTATAAAAGTCTTACACTGTCACTATGACCCGACCACTGTCTTAGTGGTATTCAAGTCTTACACTGACCCTATGACCCTACCACTGTCTTAGTGGTATTCAAGTCTTACACTGTCACTATGACCCTACCACTGCCTGAGTCGTATTCAAGTCTTACTCTGTCACTATGACCCTACCACTGCCTTAGTGGTATTCAAGTCTTACACTGACACTATGACCCTACCACTGCCTTAGTGGTATTCAAGTCTTACACTGTCACTATGACCCTACCACTGCTTTAGTGGTTTTCAAGTCTTACACTGTCACTATGACCCTACCACTGCCTTAGTGGTATTCAACCTTACAATGCCACTATGACACTACCACTGCCTTAGTGGTATTCAAGTCTTACACTGTCACTATGACCCTACCACTGCTTTAGTGGTATTCAAGTCTTACACTGTCACTATGACCCTACCACTGCCTTAGTGGTATTCAAGTCTTACATTGTCACTATGACCCTACCACTGCCTTAGTGGTATTCAAGTCTTACACTGTCACTATGACACTACCACTGCCTTAGTGGTATTCAAGTCTCACACTGTCACTATGACCCTACCACTGCCTTAGTGGTATTCAATTCTTACTCTGTCACTATCACCCTACCACTGCCTTAGTGGTTTTCGAGTTTTACAATGTCACTATGACCCCACCACTGTCTTAGTGGTATTCAATTCTTACACTGTCACTATGACCCTACCACTGTCTTAGTGGTTTTCAAATCTTACACTGTCACTTTGACCCTACCACTCCCTTAGTGGTATTCAATTCTTACACTGTCACTATGAACTTACCACTGTCTTAGTGGTATTCAATTCTTACACTGTCACTATGACCCTACCACTGCCTTAGTGGTATTCAAGTCTTACACTGTCACTATGAGCCTACCACTGCCTAATTGGTATTCAAGTTTAACACTGTCACTATCTCCCTACCACTGCCTTAGTGGTATTCAAGTCTTACACTGTCACTATGACCCTACCACTGCCTTAGTGGTATTCAAGTCTTACACTGTCACTATGACCCTATCACTGCCTTAGTGGTATACAAGTCTTACACTATCACTATGACACTACCACTGCCTTCGTGGTATTCAAGTCTTACATTGTCACTATGACCCTACCACTGCCTTAGTGGTATTCAAGTCTTACATTGTCACTATGACCCTACCACTGCCTTAGTGGTATTCAAGTTTTACATTGTCAGTATGACACTACCACTGCCTTAGTGGTATTCAAGTATTACACTGTCATTATTACCCTACCACAGCCTTAGTGGTATTCTAGTCTTACACTGTCACTATGACCCTACCACTGTCTTAGTGGTATACAAGTCTTACACTGTCACTATGACCCTACCACTGCCTTCGTGGTATACAAGTCTTACACTGTCACTATGACACTACCACTGCCATAGTGGTATTCAAGTCTTACACTGTCACTATGACCCTACCACTGCCATAGTGGTATACAAGTCTTACACTGTCACTATGACCCTACCACTGCCATAGTGGTATACAAGTCTTACACTGTCACTATGACCCTACCACTGCCATAGTGGTATACAAGTCTTACACTGTCACTATGACCCTACCACTGCCATAGTGGTATTCAAGTCTTACACTGTCACTATGACCCTACCACTGCCTAAGTGGTATACAAGTCTTACATTGTCACTATGACCCTACCACTACCATAGTGGTATACAAGTCTTACACTGTCACTATGACCCTACCACTGCCATAGTGGTATACAAGTCTTACACTGTCACTATGACCCTACCAATGCTTTAGTGGTATTCAAGTCTTACACTGTCACTATGACCCTACCACTGCCTTAGTGGTATTCAAGTCTTACACTGACACTATGACACTACCACTGCCTTAGTGGTATTCAAGTCTTACACTGTTACTATGACCCTACCACTGCTTTAGTGGTTTTCAAATCTTACACTGTCACTATGACCCTACCACTGCCTTAGTGGTATTCAAGCCTTACAATGCCACTATGACACTACCACTACCTTAGTGGTATTCAAGTCTTACACTGTCACTATGACCCTACCACTGCTTTAGTGGTATTCAAGTCTTACACTCTCACTAAGACCCTACCACTGCCTTAGTGGTATTCAAGTCTTACATTGTCACTATGACCCTACCACTGCCTTAGTGGTATTCAAGTCTTACACTGTCACTTTGACACTACCACTGCCTTAGTGGTATTCAAGTCTTACACTGTCACTATGACCCTACCACTGCCTTAGTGGTATTCAATTCTTACTCTGTCACTATGACCCTACCACTGCCTTAGTGGTTTTCGAGCGTTACACTGTCACTATGACCCCACCACTGTCTTAGTGGTATTCAATTCTTACACTGTCACTATGACCCTACCACTGTCTTAGTGGTATTCAAGTCTTACACTGTCACTTTGACCCTACCACTCCCTTAGTGGTATTCAATTCTTACACTGTCACTATGAACTTACCACTGTCTTAGTGGTATTCAAGTCTTACACTGTCACTATGACCCTACCACTGCTTTAGTGGTATTCAAGCCTTACACTGTCACTATGAGCCTACCACTGCCTAATTGATATTCAAGTTTAACACTGTCACTATGTCCCTACCACTGCCTTAGTGGTATTCAAGTCTTACACTGTCACTATGACCCTACCACTGCCTTAGTGGTATTCAAGTCTTACACTGTCACTATGACCCTACCATTCCCTTATGGTTTTCAAGTCTTACACTGTCACTATGACCCTACCACTGCCTTAGTGGTATTCAAGTCTTACACTGTCACTATGACCCTACCACTGCCTTAGTGGTATACAAGTCTTAAACTGTCACTATGACACTACCACTGCCTTAGTGGTATTCAAGTCTTACATTGTCACTATGACCCTACCACTGCCTTAGTGGTATTCAAGTCTTACATTGTCACTATGACCCTACCACTGCCTTAGTGGTATTCAAGTCTTACATTGTCAGTATGACCCTACCACTGCCTTAGTGGTATTCAAGTCTTACACTGTCACTATTACCCTACCACAGCCTTAGTGGTATTCTAGTCTTACACTGTCACTATGACCCTACCACTGTCGTAGTGGTATACAAGTCTTACACTGTCACTATGACCCTACCACTGCCTTAGTGGTATACAAGTCTTACACTGTCACTATGACACTACCACTGCCATAGTGGTATTCAAGTCTTACACTGTCACTATGACCCTACCACTGCCATAGTGGTATACAAGTCTTACACTGTCACTATGACCCTACCACTGCCAGAGTGGTATACAAGTCTTACACTATCACTATGACCCTACCACTGCCTTAGTGGTATTCAAGTCTTACAACGTCACTATGACCCTACCACTGCCATAGTGGTATTCAAGTCTTACACTGTCACTATGACCCTACCACTGCCTTAGTGGTATACAAGTCTTACACTGTCACTATGAGCCTACCACTGCCATAGTGGTATACAAGTCTTACACTGTCACTATGACCCTACCACTGCCATAGTTGTATACAAGTCTTACACTGTCACTATGACCCTACCACTGCCTTAGTGGTATTCAAGTCTTACAACGTCACTATGACCCTACCACTGCCAAAGTGGTATTCAAGTCTTACACTGTCACTATGACCCTACCACTGCCTTAGTGGTATACAAGTCTTACACTGTCACTATGACCCTACCACTGCCATAGTGGTATTCAAGTCTTACACTGTCACTATGACCCTACAACTGCCATAGTTGTATACAAGTCTTACACTGTCACTATGACCTTACCACTACCTTAGTGGTATACAAGTCTTACACTGTCACTATGACCCTACCACTGCCATAGTGGTATACAAGTCTTACACTGTCACTATGACCCTACCACTGCCATAGTGGTATACAAGTCTTACACTGTCACTATGACCCTACCACTGCCATAGTGGTAGACAAGTCTTACACTGTCACTATGACCCTACCACTGCCATAGTGGTATACAAGTCTTACACTGTCACTATGACCCTACCACTGCCTTAGTGGTATACAAGTCTTACACTGTCACTATGACCCTACCACTGCCATAGTGGTATACAAGTCTTACACTGTCACTATGACACTACCATTCCCTTATGGTATACAAGTCTTACACTGTCACTATGACCCTACCACTGCCATAGTGGTATAAAAGTCTTACATTGTCATTATGACCCTACCACTGCCTTAGTGGTTTTCAAGTCTTACACTGTCACTATGACACTACCATTCCCTTATGGTATACAAGTCTTACACTGTCAATATGACCCTACCACTGCCTTAGTGGTATTCAAGTCTTACACTGTCACTATGACCCTACCACTGCCTTAGTGGTATACAAGTCTTACACTGTCACTATGACCCTACCATTCCCTTATGGTATTCAAGTCTTACACTGTCACTATGACCCTACCACTGCCTTAGTGGTATACAAGTCTTACACTGTCACTATGACCCTACCATTCCCTTATGGTATACAAGTCTTACACTGTCACTATGACCCTACCACTGCCTTAGTGGTATACAAGTCTTACACTGTCACTATGACCCTACCACTGCCATAGTGGTATACAAGTCTTACACTGTCACTATGACCCTACCACTGCCTTAGTGGTATACAAGTCTTACACTGTCACTATGACCCTACCACTGCCATAGTGGTATACAAGTCTTACACTGTTAATATGAATATGACCCTACCATTCCCTTATGGTATACAAGTCTTACACTGTCACTATGACCCTACCATTCCCTTATGGTATACAAGTCTTACACTGTCAATATGACCCTACCATTCGCTTATGGTATACAAGTCTTACACTGTCACTATGACCCTACCACTGCCTTAGTGGTATACAAGTCTTACACTGTCACTATGACACTACCATTCCCTTATGGTATACAAGTCTTATACTGTCAATATGACCCTACCATTCCCTTATGGTATGCAAGTCTTACACTGTCACTATGACCCTACCATTCCCTTATGGTATTCAAGTACTTCAAGTGCAATGTAACTGGTAATTCAATGTGTGCCTTGTCATGAACATTAATTTATTTTCTCATACGTCTATAACTTAATAAAGATGTTTGTGATTTATTTAGGATGCCAATTTTTTTTATTTAACTGGCACGACATAACATGCCCTTGAGGCCTCCTCTGTCGTCTTGTTAACCACGCAAGGAAAATTTGCATAATTATGGTTTTGTTGATGATTTCAGAATGTTTAAAGCATAATCATTCATACTGCCTTGGGCAAGATACATGAACATCTCTTTAAGGCTATGCAATCATTGTGAATTGTGCAAACTGAACTATTCCATCTAAAAACAACTGTCACATGATTATTAGTATGGATAACTCAATTTCGAAAATGTATTTCATTCTGTAAAGTACCAAACATTGCTATTTTTTCATTGCTGTCTACTTAATTATGTATGCATTTTAATGAAGGTGTTATGAGATTTCTGTAGTAACATTGACTATGAGAGGAGCGTAAAGGGCGTAACAGTATATAAACAGCATAATCAGACCGAAAGTAACGTTTTCATGCCTGAGTTTATTTTTGCTTCAGATGGTTTTATTTTCCGCTACATTTGTATGACTTCTGGCAGATTTCCTCCTTGACATTTGCCCTCAGCTCTAGGATGTTACTGTAGCATACATTTCTTTGTTTGAATAAAACGGTTAAAGTGAAGGTTTCATTTACATGTTAAATTGTAATCTCGTTAAAATGAGAGTGAATCTTACCAATCAATATTTCATTGGCTTGGCACACACTCTGAGAAAAGATTTTGAATCTTTGTGCTTCGTTCAGCATCACGTTGGGTTTCAAATTTCTTTCAATGTATCAGATAAATTTGATGCCCTAAAATTTGAAAAAAACAATGACTTTTATATGATCAAAGTGTACTTGTTTGTATCATATATGACATGTATACCTTTATTGAAGTATAAACCTTATTTATAGACACAAGGCAAAAAGGCACTGAGTGAGAGACACAAAGCCATGTACAGACGCCACAAACAGACTACACGTGCATTAGAATAGCTGCATCAATAAATAATTACCTCATTGGCACGGTTAGAAAAATACTAATTCGCTGAACAACGAGGTATCAACATACCCTTACCAAATAGAAGCAATATTTACATAAAAACTACAGATACAAGCCCAGAAGCCGAAAGTTTAAACATAAACCCCGTTTAATGGCATAGGGTAAACGTCAAAGACAAAGAACAAAAACAAAAAAACAATTACAAACCAGAATCACAGCACAAAACTCCACAAACAACACTACATATATACAATATAAAAACCTAGGTGTGTTTACCAAGGATTGTTAGGTACCGCCTTGGCAAAATGTAAATTTACTGGGGGTTTACCAATTGGTTTACCAGACTAGTTTATTTTGGCAACAACAAAAACAAGGGGATGAAACAACTCAATAACAATTTAATTTTCAATACAATTAATTTCTCGGCATTTAATGTATACAACGCCTTTCAACAATTGTACACATTTCAGTATGAATATGCAGTAAAACTGCGGTCGTTCGAACAAGCGGTCGTTCGAGAACCGGCGTTCCCTTGAGGTCGGAGCTTGGTCCCGAACTTTTTTCCTTCTATTTTCATATTAAATATACCTATGCTGCATCGAAACCTAATTATGTCGAGCAATATACTAGTACTCGGTCCCAAATACACAAATCATGCACAAAACCTTATGGCTCCCTCGAGGTCATAATTTCACACTTTTTCCCGAACGCGTGTTCCAAAATAAACAAGCAATTGCTAGGTATTAATTTTTTTGTTGTATAAAGTTGTATAAATTGCAATGACAGTTGAAAAGCAATTTGATAAGGTGTGAAACCGTTTAACACTGTTAACGCATGACCGATATTAGTTGATATTGGCATTTTAGAAGATAATGACGAGAAGTTAATTGTGAGAAATGTACATGAGTAATAAAAATATGAATAAACACTACCATATCGATCCTACATCGGAATCTCTGAAAAGAATTCCTTCTTGTCACTTTGTTTTGCAATATGTCAATTTTGTAAAAATAAAAAAAATATATTTATTCATTTATTGATAATTATTTTACATTTTATATTTAGTATACATATAGTATACGACAGCCTTTGAACATATGAGCGATTTTCACGACGCAACACATATTAATCGATGTCTTAGTAAACAGACGACTTCAAACTTAAAATACACTGAAAGATATTACATAACAGACTAGAGAATTGAAAATTGGGTCGTTCGAAACATCGGTTCCCTCGAGGTTTAGTCTCGGTCTCCGGCGAATTCGAGCGATCGAAGTTTTACTGTATTCATTTGGAACATTAACATATACCCCCAGATGATCAGAAAACATGTATTTGAATATAAATAATATAACAACATGGATGTTTTCAAAGATAACATCGAAAATTGTTCTCTAGGATATTGGCCGTCCAGGAAAACCCTCTTTTTCTTTTTAAATGTACAAGGTAACCTGCATTCGTAACATGCACGAAACAAGTTCTAGTATTTCTCAAATTAATCTCCCAAATGTACAACAGATACATTCAGCAAAAACAACATAACTATCATATAACTCAACAAAACATTCTATTAAGAGGGGTTAAAGACACGACAATTTAATAAAACTTGGTGTTGGCCCGAGAGCAATCACGGTAGAAATGACCAAACGTTCACCAAATACAACTGAACTACGTCACTTCCTCGAGCTTAACAAATAGCGCCCCCTATCATAGTATCCACCAGTTTTGGTCAGGCTATTTTTAGACAATTATTCCCCGCTGTACGGTGTAATTATATGAAGTATAATTCAATAAACATCCGCTCCGTGTAAATAACTTTATTAAGAACTCAAACAGTGTCACACTTTCAGCCGGATCATAACACAGGGAGATGCTCGCGCCTTCCCTGTTCAAAAGCCCTCCCCGACTAGCAGTCAAACCGACCTTTATATACCACACCGCATTAGACAGGTTATGCACCTAACAAGTTGATATGTCCCTGGATTGTGGTATCATTAACGCTATGTACTATGTTACACTATATTTCACATGCCTCAACATTTCCTAATTACTGTAACCTTAAAAATATAAGCTTAATCAAAGTCAGCATCAACATAAAGAAAGTGGACTATCAAGTAAAACAAATTATATAAACCAATAAAACCTCAAGTTCTCAACGGCCAGTTACAGACAATCTTGGAAGTTGAAAGAGGAAGTACTGATAAACACAGATGAAATATATGCTGTATAGTATTTAAACATTTACAGACTACTAGACAACATTAGTAGCATCAATGGTTAAAACCTATGTGGGTCAACGGACGTCCAACTTTATTAGGAAAAGAACTATGGTAATTCTGTATTTTGACAGTTACATTTATTGTATGTTGTGTATTGTGCTAATCAACTCACTGGTTGGGTGTCTAGCATTAATGAAAGTGACATTTTGCACTTGAAATAAAATGAGGAATAATTATATCCTTAATTGATTTCTCTTTTCTTTTTGAAAACACGCTTGTTAAGCTGTTCTATCCGATATACAAGAAGGCTAGGAAGTTCATCAGTATCTGGTAACGACTGTTATGTCATTTTCATGCTGACATTATAAGCACTGAGCCACCTGTTGTAATAATATGAAACATTCGTATTGAATTGTGGCATGCGCTTGCTAAATTCGGCTAAGCAGTATTCGTATGCAGTTTGCTGCTCGCTGACATTCGGCTAAGCAGTATTCGTACGCAGTATGCTGCTCGCTGACATTCGGCTAGGCAGTATTCATACGCAGTATGCTGCTCGCTGACATTCGGCTAGGCAGTATTCGTACGTAGTATGCTGCTCGCTGACATTCGGCTAAGCAGTATTCGTACGCAGTATGCTGCTCGCTAACATTTGTCATTCACGTTGAATATCAGAAAAAAGAGCAAAGAGAGAAAGCCATGAAGAGAGCTATGAAGCTAGCTAGAGTAAAATGAAAGCTGAAAATAAGAAGATTGTACACGATTTTATTAGAGATAAATGAATATATTGCTAATTGACCACCAAGTAATCCAAGTAATTTAGAAAACAAACGCATGCAAATGTATGCAAAAGCAATCGTTTAAAGTCTTTTTAAACCAGTCAAGATAAAGAAAGGAAACTTTCACAAAGCTAGCATTACAAAAATCCAAATAATGAATAAAGGATGGTGACAGCTTCAACGTTCGGTTGAGTAATCTGTGCTATTCTGGTAAATTATCCTTTACCGTCTGCCCTTTTTACAACAATAGCCGTCAGGTATTGGAGCTGAGTCCTGAAAGAGCGATGTTTGTCTATATAATTTTAATATATTGGCCAAAGCTTTTTCATTGATAGTCGAATATCTACTGGGTAGTCTTTGCCATTCCGTAGCCTGCTTGGAATCGAGCACTTTTTATAACTCTCACAACATCATACACATATCAAAATAGCACAAATGTACGTTTTTTATGTACCTACCTCATCTATATCATATATTTCCGCTTGTATCTCGGCGTTTCTATATATAACCTTCTTGGGCACGGCCAGTTAAAGTCGTTTACCTTATTATAAATGCTACGGGAAACCTCCTAGAACACACACACATATATATATTTCTATTACGCTCCTTTGTCTCTTGAATACCTTGTAATTTAGCAACACAATTTTGCCATCATGTTCATGGTAATTCTGATTTTATGGTATGTGTTCTTTACTCGTCTGTGATTTTTCCATACCATCAATTTTGGAGAATGATGTGTTGGTTTTACTGTGTGAAGTGAAATGTTTATCAATGTGTAGTGTGTATGAGCTGTTCGTACCATGGGCGTCTCTCGTTTTACCATTGTGCCTTTGAACATCGTCATTTTGATTGGTTACTGCTCTTATCTCTGTAGATTCCGCTGTAGTATTGTACTCAATGCTTAATTTAATTAGGATTATACTTCACATTCTTTAACTTCAGTGTGTTATATGGAAAGAAAAAAAGATAGGTCAATGACAAAACAAACAAAGTAATAGCATTTAGATAATATGTTTACCAAAACAGGAGCGAGCTGGTTTCCGGTTGACGAATAAAGAACCTCAAACACGCGATAATCACGATAACGACTTTGAGTTCCATTTAATCTATTTCCGGGAAAAAAATCACAAGAGAAGGCATAATCTAATAAACAGAAAGGAATTTACATTCGATCTTCCTATTGTTGGCCTTAAGCGTACCGATGATAGTTTTTTTCTGTATTCCCTACATTTAAGGTCATTGTTGACTTCTTTATATGTAATAAGATTGATACGTTTAATATTTGTTATTTTATCACTAGGGTTTTATGGCATTTTTTCTTTAGATAATGCGAAACAATACTCCTTAAAAGAAAAAAAAACCCTGATATAACACAATAATTGAGATCTTTAGAGTAGGCGGTATTTTTATAAAGAAAACTAGAATGCGTTCGTTCTGAACGGTGTCAATTGCTAGTCTATGATATTTATACTGAAGGCCTTCATATCCCTATAATCGTAAATCGGAATCTACCATCGGAAGATGGACGCCACTAAAAGAACGGTTTGCAAGCACAACAAGTGACGAAGCTGTCGAAAAAGGTTAACATTAAATTCAGAAGAGACGCTTCGATGCAACAAGAACTCTGCAAATCAAGAAATTGTTAAAAATTAAGTGTTATAAACAATTAATTGTTAAAGTTTTTCTTATTATTACATTTATTGACTGTGAATCATCTTTCTTGTACAGTTATAATTTAATGTAACTTTACTGAGAAAATATATATGCTGTTGAACAACTTTATGACTATATTTACATTGTTATTGTTTTCTTTCCAAATGAATATGATTACATTAACTTTTTGTGTTTCTTAAAATATAATTTTGAGACAATATTTAAGCGTCAATGAATATTTTCATAACAAATACATTATATCTTAATATAATCTTATTATAAAAAGTACTCGTTGAGATATATTCGTTACTCTTTTAGTAGCTGGGTGGGGGAAGGTGATATACACCCCAAGTGGTTTCATACCACGCTCGAGCTTGTGCCGATATTTTGAAATACATGTACATCAAATCATAGCCAGTATATTACATTCCATAGTAGGGAATTTGTTTACACTTTTCTTTTCTCTTTCAACCCGAAGTATTTACACCAACTACACAGTGCAGCAAATACTTCAAGTATCTGATACACGAAAAGGTGAATTTGGGATGTCTGGTGGTCCCATATTGTCTGGGTATCATATTGAAGGATTCTATGTGTAGAAAAAGGAAATAGGCAGACCAAAATATATTGGCCTTGAAAATTGCTATACAATTTCATGTCTGATTTTGGTTTAAATAATGAGCAAACATTGTTGGTATTATTGTTGTATGTCTACTGTAATGTAGTTTTGAACATTTATTCAGCAAGTTATACCCTTTCAGATGATACAATAATTATGAAAGGTCACGAAACATCAAAATATAATATATGGTTTTGAGCTACCAGACAATTAACGTAATTGTGAGTCGAGTTCTGTAACAGTTTAATAACCATCTTCGTGTTCTTCAAATGTTTACTTCGAAGTATCGTGTTCAACACAGATCTATCAATGGTTCTGCTTTCAGACGCATTCATATTTGGATTTTACGATTTCGGTTTTGGTTCCTTGAAAGATATGTATTTGAGTGCAAAACAAACACCACATAGAATAAATATTGTGACATTTATGAGTACAATAAATCGTTGCAAGAGATTCTGTCCATATACGAGGATCATTAAATATAGATGCTGGAGGTTGTACGTCAGGTATTGGCTTTACTAAATGTACCAAAGAGTACAAAGCGACTGAATGTGTGTTCGAGAAGGCGCACAAGAGTATCATTGCTAGTGCAGCACTGTCAATTTATACGCTTTGGGTCGTCCTGCGCTACACCTATATGCAGCACTGTCAGTTTATACGCTCTGGGTCGTCCTGTGCTACACCTATATGCAGAATATGCAGCACTGTCAGTTTATACGCTCTGGGTCGTCCTGTGCTACACCTATATGCAGCACTGTCAGTTTATACGATCTGGGTCGTCCTGTGCTACACCTATATGCAGCACTGTCAGTTTATACGCTCTGGGTCGTCCTGTGCTAAACCTATATGCAGCACTGTCAGTTTATACGCTTTGGGTCGTCCTGCGCTACACCTATATGCAGCACTGTCAGTTTATACGCTTTGGGTCGTCCTGCGCTACACCTATATGCAGCACTGTCAGTTTATACGCTCTGGGTCGTCCTGTGCTACATCTATATGCAGAATATGCAGTACTCTCAGTTTATACGCTCTGGGTCGTCCTGTGCTAGACTTATATTCAGAATATGCAGTACTGTCAGTTTATACGCTCTGGGTCGTCCTGTGCTACACCTATATGCAGCACTGTGAGTTTATACGCTCTGGGTCGTCCAGTGTTACACCTATATGCAGGACTGTCAGTTTATACGCTTTGTGTCGTCCTGTGCTACACCTATAAGCAGCACTGTCAGTTTATACGCTCTGGGTCGTCCTGCGCTACACCTATATGCAGCACTGTCAGTTTATACGCTTTGGGTCGTCCTGTGCTACATCTATATGCAGAATATGCAGTACTGTCAGTTTTTACGCTCTGGGTCGTCCTGTGCTAGACTTATATTCAGAATATGCAGTACTGTCAGTTTATACGCTCTGGGTCGTCCTGTGCTACACCTATATGCAGCACTGTGAGTTTATACGCTCTGGGTCGTCCAGTGTTACACCTATATGCAACACTGTCAGTTTATACGCTCTGGGTCGTCCAGTCCTACACCTATATGCAGGACTGTCAGTTTATACGCTCTGGGTCTTCCTGTGCTACACCTATAAGCAGCACTGTCTGTTTATACGCTCTGGGTCATCCTGCGCTACACCTATATGCAGGACTGTCAGTTTATACGCTCTGGGTCGTCCTGTGCTACACCTATATGCAGGACTGTCAGTTTATACGCTCTGGGTCGTCCTTTCCTAAACCTATATGCAACACTGTCAATTTATACGCTCTGTGTCGTCCTGTGCTACATCTATATGCAGAATATGCAGGACTGTCAGTTTATACGCTCTGGGTCGTCCGGTGTTAGACCTATATGCATAATATGCAGGACTGTCAGTTTATACGCTCTGGGTCGTCCTGTGCTACACCTATATGCAGGACTGTCAGTTTATACGCTCTGGGTCGTCCTGTGCTACACCTATATGCAGGACTGTCAGTTTATACGCTCTGGGTCGTCCTGTGCTACACGTATATGCAGGACTGTCAGTTTATACGCCCTGGGTCGTCCTGTGCTACACCTATATGCAGGACTGTCAGTTTATACGCTCTGGGTCGTCCTGTGCTTCAACTATATGCAGCACTGTCAGTTTATACGCTCTGGGTCGTCCTGCGCTACACCTATATGCAGGACTGTCAGTTTATACGCTCTGGGTCGTCCTGCGCTACACCTATATGCAGCACTGTCAGTTTATACGCTCTGGGTCGTCCTGTGTTAGACCTATATGCAGAATATACAGCACTGTCAGTTTATACGCTCTGGGTCGTCCTGTGCTACACCTATATGCAACACTGTCAGTTTATACGCTCTGGGTCGTCCTGTGCCACACCTATATGCAACACTGTCAGTTTATACGCTCTGGGTCGTCCTGCGCTAGCCTATATGCAACACTGTCAGTTTATACGCTCTAGGTCGTCCTGTACTACACCTATATGCAACACTGTCAGTTTATAAGCTCTAGGTCGTCCCGTGCTACACCTATATGCAACACTGTCAGTTTATACGCTCTGGGTCGTCCTGTGCTAGACTTATATGCAAAATATACAGCACTGTCAGTTTATACGCTCTGGGTCATCCTGTGCTAGACCTATATGCATAATATGCAGCACTGTCAGTTTATACGCTCTGGGTCGTCCGGTGCTAGACCTATATGCAGAATATACAGCACTGTCAGTTTATACGCTCTGGATCGTCCTGTGCTAGACCTATATGCAGAATATGCAACACTGTCAGTTTATACGCTCCGGGTCGTCCTGTGTTAGACCTATATGCAGCACTGTCAGTTTATACGCTCTGGGTCGTCCTGTGCTACACCTATATGCAGCACTGTCAGTTTATACGCTCTGGGTCGTCCTGTGCTACACCTATATGCAGCACTGTCAGTTTATACGCTCTAGGTCGTCCTGTGCTAGACCTATATGCAGCACTGTCAGTTTATACGCTCTAGGTCGTCCTGTGTTAGACCTATATGCAACACTGTCAGTTTATACGCTCTGGGTCGTCCTGTGCTACACCTATATGCAGCACTGTCAGTTTATACGCTCTTGGTCGTCCTGAGCTACACCTATATGCAGAATATACAACAGTGTCAGTTTATACGCTCTGGGTCGTCCTGTGTTAGACCTATATGCAGCACTGTCAGTTTATTCGCTCTGGGTCGTCCTGTGCTACACCTTTATGCAGCACTGTCAGTTTATACGTTCTGGGTCGTCCTGTGTTAGACCTATATGTAGAATATGCAGCACTGTCAGTTTATACGCTCTGGGTCGTCTTGTGCTAGACCTATATGCAGCACTGTCAGTTTATACGCTCTGGGTCGTCCTGTGCTAGACCTATATGCAGAATATGCAGGACTGTCAATTTATACGCTCTGGTTCGTCCTGTGCTACACCTATATGCAGGACTGTCAGTTTATACGCTCTGGGTCGTCCTGCGCTACACCTATATGCAGGACTGTCAGTTTATTCGCTCTGGGTCGTCCTGTGCTAGACTTATATGCAACACTGTCAGTTTATACGCTCTGGTTCGTCCTGTGCTAGACCTATTTGCAGAATATGCAGCACTGTCAGTTTATACGCTCTGGGTCGTCCTGTGCTAGACCTATATGCAGAATATACAGCACTGTCAGTTTATACGCTCTGGGTCGTCCTGTGCGACACCTATATGCAACACTGTCAGTTTATACGCTCTGGGTCGTCCTGTGCTACACCTATATGCAGCACTGTCAGTTTATTCGCTCTGGGTCGTCCTGTGCTACACCTATATGCAACACTGTCAGTTTATACGCTCTGAATCGTCCTGTGCTACACCTATATGCAACAGTGTCAGTTTATACGCTCTGGGTCGTCCTGTGCTAGACCTATATGCAGAATATGCAGAACTGTCAGTTTATACGCTCTGAGTCGTCCTGTGTTAGACCTATATGCAGAATATGCAGGACTGTCAGTTTATACCTTCTGGGTCGTCCTGTGCTACACCTATATGCAAGACTGTCAGTTTATACGCTCTGGGTCGTCCTGTGCTACACTTTTATGCAGGACTGTCAGTTTATACGCTCTGGGTCGTCCTGTGCTACACCTATATGCAGGACTGTCAGTTTATACGCTCTGGTTCGTCCTGCGCTAGCCTACATGCAGAATATGCAGCACTGTCAGTTTATACGCTCTGGGTCGTCCTGTGCTAGACCTATATGCAGAATATACAGCACTGTCAGTTTATTCTCTCTGGGTCGTCCTGAGCTAGACTTATATGCAACACTGTCAGTTTATACGCTCTGGGTCGTCCTGTGCTAGACCTATATGCAGAATATGCAGCACTGTCAGTTAATACGCTCTGGGTCGTCCTGTGCTAGACCTATATGCAGAATATGCAGGACTGTCAGTTTATACGCTCTAGGTCGTCCTGTGCTACACCTATATGCAACATTGTCAGTTTATACGCTCTGGGTCGTCTTGTGCTAGACCTATATGCAGCAATGTCAGTTTATACGCTCTGGGTCGTCCTGTGCTAGACTTATATGCAGAATATGCAGCACTGTCAGTTTATACGATCTGGGTCGTCCTGTGCTAGACCTATATGCAGCACTGTCAGTTTATACGCTCTGGGTCGTCCTGTGCTAGACCTATATGCAGAATATGCAGGACTGTCAGTTTATACGCTCTGGTTCGTCCTGTGCTACACCTATATGCAGGACTGTCAGTTTATACGCTCTGGGTCGTCCTGTGCTACACCTATATGCAGGACTGTCAGTTTATACGCTCTGGGTCGTCCTGTGCTAGACTTACATGCAACACTGTCAGTTTATACGCTCTGGTTCGTCCTGTGCTAGACCTATATGCAGAATATGCAGCACTGTCAGTTTATACGCTCTGGGTCATCCTGTGCTAGACCTATATGCAGAATATACAGCACTGTCAGTTTATACGCTCTGGGTCGTCCTATGCGACACCTATATGCAACACTGTCAGTTTATACGCTCTGGGCCGTCCTGTGCTACACCTATATGCAGCACTGTCAGTTTATTCGCTCTGGGTCGTCCTGTGCTACACCTATATGCAACACTGTCAGTTTATACGCTCTGGGTCGTCCTGTGCTAGACCTATATGCAGAATATGCAGGACTGTCAGTTTATACGCTCTGAGTCGTCCTGTGTTAGACCTATATGCAAAATATGCAGGACTGTCAGTTTATACGCTCTGGGTCGTCCTGTGCTACACTTTTATGCAGGACTGTCAGTTTATACGCTCTTGGTCGCCCTGTGCTACACCTATATGCAGGACTGTCAGTTTATACGCTCTGGTTCGTCCTGCGCTAGCCTACATGCAGAATATGCAGCACTGTCAGTTTATACGCTCTGGGTCGTCCTGAGCTAGACTTATATGCAACACTGTCAGTTTATACGATCTGGGTCGTCCTGTGCTAGACCTATATGCAGAATATGCAGCACTGTCAGTTAATACGCTCTGGGTCGTCCTGTGCTAGACCTATATGCAGAATATGCAGGACTGTCAGTTTATACGCTCTGGGTCGTCCTGTGCTACACCTATATGCAACATTGTCAGTTTATACGCTCTGGGTCGTCTTGTGCTACACCTATATGCAACATTGTCAGTTTATACGCTCTGGGTCGTCCTGTGCTACACCTATATGCAACATTGTCAGTTTATACGCTCTGTGTCGTCTTGTGCTAGACCTATATGCAGCAATGTCAGTTTATACGCTCTGGGTCGTCCTGTGCTACACCTATATGCAACACTGTCAGTTTATACGCTCTGGGTCGTCCTGTGCTACACGTATATGCAACACTGTCAGTTTATACGCTCTGGGTCGTCCTGTGCTAGACCTATATGCAGAATATGCAGGACTGTCAGTTTATGCGATCTGGGTCGTCCTGTGCTAGACCTATATGCAACACTGTCAGTTTATACCTTCTGGGTCGTCCTGTGCTACACCTATATGCAACACTGTCAGTTTATACGCTCTGGGTCGTCCTGTGCTACACCTATATGCAACACTGTCAGTTTATACGCTCTGGGTCGTCCTGTGCTAGACCTATATGCAGAATATGCAGGACTGTCAGGTTTTACGCTCTGGGTCGTCCTGTGTTAGACCTATATGCAGAATATGCAGGACCGTCAGTTTATACGCTCTGGGTCGTCCTGTGCTACACCTATATGCAACACTGACAGTTTATACGCTCTGGGTCGTCCTCTGCTACACCTATTTGCAGGACTGTCAGTTTATAAGCTCTGGGTCGTCCTGTGCTATACCTATATGCAGAATATGCAGCACTGTCAGTTTATACGCTCTGGGTCGTCCTGTGCTACACCTGTATGCAGAATATACAGCACTGTCAGTTTATACGCTCTGGGTCGTCCTGTGCTAGACTTATATTCAGAATATGCAGCACTGTCAGTTTATACGCTCTGGGTCGTCCTGTGCTACACCTATATGCAGAATATGCAGCACTGTCAGTTTATACGCTCTGGGTCGTCCTGTGCTACACCTATATGCAGAATATACAGCACTGTCAGTTTATACGCTCTGGATCGTCCTGTGCTAGACCTATATGCAGAATATGCAACACTGTCAGTTTATACGCTCTGGGTCGTCCTGTGTTAGACCTATATGCAGCACTGTCAGTTTATACGCTCTGGGTCGTCCTGTGCTACACCTATATGCAGCACTGTCAGTTTATACGCTCTGGGTCGTCCTGTGCTACACCTATATGCAGCACTGTCAGTTTATACGCTCTAGGTCGTCCTGTGCTAGACCTATATGCAGCACTGTCAGTTTATACGCTCTAGGTCGTCCTGTGTTAGACCTATATGCAACACTGTCAGTTTATACGCTCTGGGTCGTCCTGTGCTACACCTATATGCAGCACTGTCAGTTTATACGCTCTTGGTCGTCCTGAGCTACACCTATATGCAGAATATACAACAGTGTCAGTTTATACGCTCTGGGTCGTCCTGTGTTAGACCTATATGCAGCACTGTCAGTTTATTCGCTCTGGGTCGTCCTGTGCTACACCTTTATGCAGCACTGTCAGTTTATACGTTCTGGGTCGTCCTGTGTTAGACCTATATGTAGAATATGCAGCACTGTCAGTTTATACGCTCTGGGTCGTCTTGTGCTAGACCTATATGCAGCACTGTCAGTTTATACGCTCTGGGTCGTCCTGTGCTAGACCTATATGCAGAATATGCAGGACTGTCAATTTATACGCTCTGGTTCGTCCTGTGCTACACCTATATGCAGGACTGTCAGTTTATACGCTCTGGGTCGTCCTGCGCTACACCTATATGCAGGACTGTCAGTTTATTCGCTCTGGGTCGTCCTGTGCTAGACTTATATGCAACACTGTCAGTTTATACGCTCTGGTTCGTCCTGTGCTAGACCTATTTGCAGAATATGCAGCACTGTCAGTTTATACGCTCTGGGTCGTCCTGTGCTAGACCTATATGCAGAATATACAGCACTGTCAGTTTATACGCTCTGGGTCGTCCTGTGCGACACCTATATGCAACACTGTCAGTTTATACGCTCTGGGTCGTCCTGTGCTACACCTATATGCAGCACTGTCAGTTTATTCGCTCTGGGTCGTCCTGTGCTACACCTATATGCAACACTGTCAGTTTATACGCTCTGAATCGTCCTGTGCTACACCTATATGCAACAGTGTCAGTTTATACGCTCTGGGTCGTCCTGTGCTAGACCTATATGCAGAATATGCAGAACTGTCAGTTTATACGCTCTGAGTCGTCCTGTGTTAGACCTATATGCAGAATATGCAGGACTGTCAGTTTATACCTTCTGGGTCGTCCTGTGCTACACCTATATGCAAGACTGTCAGTTTATACGCTCTGGGTCGTCCTGTGCTACACTTTTATGCAGGACTGTCAGTTTATACGCTCTGGGTCGTCCTGTGCTACACCTATATGCAGGACTGTCAGTTTATACGCTCTGGTTCGTCCTGCGCTAGCCTACATGCAGAATATGCAGCACTGTCAGTTTATACGCTCTGGGTCGTCCTGTGCTAGACCTATATGCAGAATATACAGCACTGTCAGTTTATTCTCTCTGGGTCGTCCTGAGCTAGACTTATATGCAACACTGTCAGTTTATACGCTCTGGGTCGTCCTGTGCTAGACCTATATGCAGAATATGCAGCACTGTCAGTTAATACGCTCTGGGTCGTCCTGTGCTAGACCTATATGCAGAATATGCAGGACTGTCAGTTTATACGCTCTAGGTCGTCCTGTGCTACACCTATATGCAACATTGTCAGTTTATACGCTCTGGGTCGTCTTGTGCTAGACCTATATGCAGCAATGTCAGTTTATACGCTCTGGGTCGTCCTGTGCTAGACTTATATGCAGAATATGCAGCACTGTCAGTTTATACGATCTGGGTCGTCCTGTGCTAGACCTATATGCAGCACTGTCAGTTTATACGCTCTGGGTCGTCCTGTGCTAGACCTATATGCAGAATATGCAGGACTGTCAGTTTATACGCTCTGGTTCGTCCTGTGCTACACCTATATGCAGGACTGTCAGTTTATACGCTCTGGGTCGTCCTGTGCTACACCTATATGCAGGACTGTCAGTTTATACGCTCTGTGTCGTCCTGTGCTAGACTTACATGCAACACTGTCAGTTTATACGCTCTGGTTCGTCCTGTGCTAGACCTATATGCAGAATATGCAGCACTGTCAGTTTATACGCTCTGGGTCATCCTGTGCTAGACCTATATGCAGAATATACAGCACTGTCAGTTTATACGCTCTGGGTCGTCCTGTGCGACACCTATATGCAACACTGTCAGTTTATACGCTCTGGGTCGTCCTGTGCTACACCTATATGCAGCACTGTCAGTTTATTCGCTCTGGGTCGTCCTGTGCTACACCTATATGCAACACTGTCAGTTTATACGCTCTGGGTCGTCCTGTGCTAGACCTATATGCAGAATATGCAGGACTGTCAGTTTATACGCTCTGAGTCGTCCTGTGTTAGACCTATATGCAAAATATGCAGGACTGTCAGTTTATACGCTCTGGGTCGTCCTGTGCTACACTTTTATGCAGGACTGTCAGTTTATACGCTCTTGGTCGCCCTGTGCTACACCTATATGCAGGACTGTCAGTTTATACGCTCTGGTTCGTCCTGCGCTAGCCTACATGCAGAATATGCAGCACTGTCAGTTTATACGCTCTGGGTCGTCCTGAGCTAGACTTATATGCAACACTGTCAGTTTATACGATCTGGGTCGTCCTGTGCTAGACCTATATGCAGAATATGCAGCACTGTCAGTTAATACGCTCTGGGTCGTCCTGTGCTAGACCTATATGCAGAATATGCAGGACTGTCAGTTTATACGCTCTGGGTCGTCCTGTGCTACACCTATATGCAACATTGTCAGTTTATACGCTCTGGGTCGTCTTGTGCTACACCTATATGCAACATTGTCAGTTTATACGCTCTGGGTCGTCCTGTGCTACACCTATATGCAACATTGTCAGTTTATACGCTCTGTGTCGTCTTGTGCTAGACCTATATGCAGCAATGTCAGTTTATACGCTCTGGGTCGTCCTGTGCTACACCTATATGCAACACTGTCAGTTTATACGCTCTGGGTCGTCCTGTGCTACACGTATATGCAACACTGTCAGTTTATACGCTCTGGGTCGTCCTGTGCTAGACCTATATGCAGAATATGCAGGACTGTCAGTTTATGCGATCTGGGTCGTCCTGTGCTAGACCTATATGCAACACTGTCAGTTTATACCTTCTGGGTCGTCCTGTGCTACACCTATATGCAACACTGTCAGTTTATACGCTCTGGGTCGTCCTGTGCTACACCTATATGCAACACTGTCAGTTTATACGCTCTGGGTCGTCCTGTGCTAGACCTATATGCAGAATATGCAGGACTGTCAGGTTTTACGCTCTGGGTCGTCCTGTGTTAGACCTATATGCAGAATATGCAGGACCGTCAGTTTATACGCTCTGGGTCGTCCTGTGCTACACCTATATGCAACACTGACAGTTTATACGCTCTGGGTCGTCCTCTGCTACACCTATTTGCAGGACTGTCAGTTTATAAGCTCTGGGTCGTCCTGTGCTATACCTATATGCAGAATATGCAGCACTGTCAGTTTATACGCTCTGGGTCGTCCTGTGCTACACCTGTATGCAGAATATACAGCACTGTCAGTTTATACGCTCTGGGTCGTCCTGTGCTAGACTTATATTCAGAATATGCAGCACTGTCAGTTTATACGCTCTGGGTCGTCCTGTGCTACACCTATATGCAGAATATGCAGCACTGTCAGTTTATACGCTCTGGGTCGTCCTGTGCTACACCTATATGCAGGACTGTCAGTTTATACGCTCTACAGCACTGTCAGTTTATACGCTCTGGGTCGTCCTGCGCTACACCTATATGCACCACTGTCAGTTTATACGCTCTGGGTCGTCCTGCGCTAGCCTATATGCAGCACTGTCTGTAGCTCTGAGTCGTCCGGTGCTCAAGTCAATCTATATCGATCAATATTTTAGATTGATTCAGAAACCGTTATTCCCTTACAACTCATTCCGATGGAACATCAACATACAACATATTGGTATAAGCCGTTGGGACTCCAACCGACCGCTGAATATAAAAGAACGGGCTGTTAACCGCTGATATTCACAAAATTACAAACCCAATGATTTTGATACTTTAAGCCTTTCATCTACAGAATCTTTAACATAACCATCCTTTGCATTCTCACTCGACCACCGACCATGCCGTTTAAACATTCTATCAGGGATACCCATGTCAGCAGCAGCAGTAGCCCCACCTGATCTCAATGAATGCAAACAATATTTACTAATATTAGTAACATGTGGTTGAAATGCTTCTATGAACAATTTTCTCAAATTGCAATATGCTAAATGTTTACCATCTTCACGTAATTTATAGCCATGTGTGGTAGCCGTCAAATGAGAAAATATATAAATGTCAGAATTGTTATCTACGTTAGCCCAAATAAGATAACGTTCTAAATTCAAAACTGGGCACAACGATGTCCCTGTTCTTGAAATCAATATCCAGGCACCATCTCGATATCTGTCAGTTATACTATTTTCTATGAAAACACTCATATATGCTGGATTTATCAACACGTCACTTCTCCGCAAATGCCAACAAACAAGCACATATAGTTCTTTGTTGCTTAACATCACCTTCTCTGTACAAAGATTTAAACATCTTGGATAAAAGTTCAATTGTCATTGGTTCTTTCTTTTTAACAGGCTTAGATAATTTACGCTTAGCAGCTTCTAAAACGTTAGCTATGAACTTCGAATCACATATCGTACTAAAATCGAATAAATCATGAAACCATTTAACACTGTAAAAATCATTCATCACTGAGCTAGGCGAGTATGCAGTTTGAATTAGAGACGTTAGATATATAGCTATATGGAACGCCTTAGCAGGCAAGATATCCCTACTGGTAAGTCCATTACTCAAAGCCCATGCCGCCCAACGTCGGAATCCTCGTTTATAAGAATCACATGTACTTTTGGCTCGCGACTCTTCGAGTAATCCCGTCAGCAAGGAGACCTTGTCCACCAAGACGTCCGGCAGCTCCTCTATCTCTTCGTCATAACTACGAAAAAGCACATGTAAAAACAAATTACTCATTGGCATCAAGTCAACAGCAGCAAGCAAGTTTTACAAACATAAATCATAGTTGACATGCATAATTCAAAATGCTTACAAATGTGCATTTAAAAGAATGTACAATAAATTTATGCATTCCAAATTCACGAATACTCATGCACAGCACCAACTAGCCGATACCGGCCTGTTGAAGGCAAACGCTACAGTAGTCACGCCCATACAGGCTTACTGTATACATGAATGTGATAAGCAAGAATTCGTATGCACGAATACTCCTGCACAGCACCAACTAGACGATAGCAAACGCCACAGTAGTCACGCCCCTACAGGCTTACTGTATACATCAATGTGATAAGCAAGAATTCGTATGCACGAATACTCATGCACAGCACCAACTAGACGATAGCAAACGCCACAGTAGTCACGCCCATACAGGCTTACTGTATACATCAATGTGATAAGCAAGAATTCGTATGCACGAATACTCCTGCACAGCACCAACTAGAAGATAGCAAACGCCACAGTAGTCACGCCCATACAGGCTTACCGTATACATCAATGTGATAGGCAAGAATTCGTATGCACGAATACTCCTGCACAGCACCAACTAGCCGATAGCAAACGCCACAGTAGTCACGCCCATACAGGCTTACTGTAAACTTCAATGTGATAAGCACGAATTATTATGCACGATTACTCATGCACAGCACCAATTAGCCGATGGCAAACTCCACAGTAGTCACGCCCACACAGGCTTACTGTAAACTTCAATGTGATGAGCTTTAAATGTTTGTACAATCAATATACATAGCTAACATATTAAACTTTAAATCTTCGTTTCCAAACACACCAACGCCATTTTTGCATGGCGTGTAGGACTCCTTATTGGTGGGCAAATATATAACTTCACGAACAAACGATCTTGTCTGACTATTCTCATTATACAATAATGGCCAATAACTAGCAGATTTCCACTCGGGAGCAACTAGTACACCCTTTGCCTTACATGCTACCATTATTCTCAGCACCCTAGCTACTAACATAATTGGTGGTACAAACAAACCAATGTCCTTTGACCAATCAATCGTAAATGCATCTACACCAGAAGTGTTATAACACCAAAATCGGGAATAAAACACTGGTAATTTTGCATTATGTTCAGACGCAAAGTAGTCTACATCTAAATGACCCCAATTTGAATGTAACACTTCTAGGATATTGTCACCTATGGACCAATCGTCAACCTCGACTACCTTTGACAAATAATCCGCGCGACAATTGTCTCCGCGTGGAATCCACTCTGTTTCTAAGTGTATACAATGAGTGGAAGCAACATTGAAAATCTGCATAGCAACATCCTGTAAATCCTTTTTCATTGACCCTTTGTTTACTATACTACAAACGGCCTGGTTATCTGTAAACCATTTTACTCTGTTATGACTCAATATATGTACAATAGAGCGCATGACTCTAAACACAGCACACAACTCCCCCCACGCCTCCTCATGCGACCACATACCATGAGATACCCCGTTAACAGTGTTCACTTCATAACCCGCATACCCGACACCAGAGGCATCACTATACACAATCTTGGTACATGCAGCGGATGAGGATAGCTGCCGAATATTTAATGAATGTAATGTTTTTTCCCAAAAATACAACTGGTGCCTACCCTCCTCTGAGACTCTAATATAGGAGTTCCATGTGAGAGCCTTTAAAACATCCATACTCAAATAACGAGTCATAATTTGAGCAACTGGACCAATCACTATTCCCATTGATATGATTTGACCAATAAAACTGAATAACGTACGCACAGGTACCCACAGAGTCACCTTCAAAAAAATGAAGGGTAGAAAGAGCTTTCTCTAATCTTCGATCAGGAATGTATATAACATACTTTTTGCTATCTAAAACAGCCCCAACCACTCTAGCACTTGTACAGGCTCCCACAATGATTTACCAGCTTTAGGGATTAAACCAGAATCAAGTAAATCCTGCTTGATGTCATGTGACAACTTTAATGTGCTCTGTAATGTACCATGTACCAATGTACCATGAGTGCCAAAGCCATCATCTAGAAACATGATCACTTTCTTACCCTCACCACGCCATTTTCTAATGAGGGGACGAGTGAATTTTGTGTACAAATAAATTTATAATAGCACACACTTCCCTCTTGATCTTGAAAAGAAAACCCTAAATACTGAGTATGATTATACCAAATATCCAAAAAATGATAAGCTGAGTGAATATCAAATTTGATCATATAGCTATCTTTTTCAAGATACATTAGATCAAGTCTCAGATCTTCATACTTGACGGACTGTTTCCATACATGTATGTTTACTTTTCTCAAATCCAAAATTAGGCGTTTTTTGCCACTATTTTGCACAGATACTGATAGGGGGTTCACTACCGTTGGAATTAGCTCACATTTTTCTACCAACCCCTTATCTAAAAGATCACAAATAGCAGTTTGTACAAATTCGGGATCTTTCAATGCCGATTGATTATTATGTAACAAGCTTTTCTCAGGCAAGGAATAAAATGGAATTTTATAACCATCTTTAATTGTTTCTAAAATGAACTCACTGGCTCCAATTTTAGTCCAAAAATCTATGTGATTTTTTAACCGATCTTTTACGATAATTTCTTTTAAACCTTGTTCATAAATAGAAAAAGTGTTTGTAAACCGATCAGTATCAAAATTAAAACACAGGTTATCATCAAAATACTCATCTTTAACAGTCCAATCACCAGCATTATCTGTACTGCAAGTTTCATTTTTTGCCGGGCTGCTCTGTCTGTTGCTGTCCCTGCTGAGCTCCCCCAAACCTTGTATACGGGCACGTGCGCCGCACGTGGTTGTACTCGCCGCATCCGAAGCAGGGTCCAAGCTGCCCTCTGTTGCTGGGAAACCCCTGGTAGCCACGAAACGAATGTCCGCCCCCGGATTGCGATTGCGACGTAGAGGAAGTACCAGCAAATCCGCGCGCCAGAGCCATGCTGTCCGTGTACCCCAAAGCTACAGCTGGTGATTTAGCCTTCGTTTTGGGTTTCTGCTGCTTACGTTTCCGCACTGCTCGCGAGTCCGCCTTGAGAATGCGCGACTCGTCGTCAGAGTCACTCGCCAATGGGTTTGACTGATATTGGCGCACAGTCTCCCAGCCTCCTTCGGAAGTATCAGCAATACGTATGTGTTTGTTTCTTACGTGGAGCTTATCCGCAATGTCAGCCAGCATTTCCTTTGCGTAATCAATTTTCACATTTTCTATAGCCCACAAAATCTGCTTCACACTGTCCTCCAACTCGGAATTAAATTCAAACTAAAGCCGGTTTCCACTAAATTTCCAGGCAATGTCTTTAGTGGTTTTCAACTTTTTAACTTCATCTACAGCAAGTGACTGTCCGCGAACTTCGTCTTTCAGAGAATTAATTTGCGACTTTTGTCCTCGCAACTCAAACAAAATTTCACGTAAACTATTTTGAATCTCAGGCTGCACAGTCTCCTGCTGAATATCAGCAGACGATAAAGTTTCCATCGTGTAGATAATTAGACAACAATAAAAACAAGTCTGCTCGACGGTCGGTCCCAAGGCTGAATGACCACTCAACTCTCAAAGCACGAAATCCTCGTGCAAAACTTATTTGCCACCTATCGGATTGACCGTAAAAGGAAAAATAATTTTCGTCTAATTCAATAATTTCAAACAACGAAAATTATATAAAGTTTAACGTCATGGTAATTTTATTGGTTCACTATATACACAAAACACCTGCATTATCTCATTCAAAACACAAAGTACATATTTATACGTCAACACAAAAGAATACGCAAAATTCGAGAAATCATATTTATCAATAAACATTTTCAATTATGAAAACCTTGAAAAATAGTCCATACGACATTAAGGATATAACATATACAAAACATACGTGATAGTTAAATTTAACCGACAGCAAGATATAGCATGTAATAAATATATTTTATGTCTCGAACTAAACAGAAAAATCACACACAATACAGACAAGCTCATGTTTGAATAACACATGTTGTCTATCTTATTGATTCAACAGTGGCGTAGCTACATACAGGCCTTGTTGGCCTGGGCCTACAACTGCCTTGAAAAAGGACAAATTTAAATAATCCTATAATGCAATAAATAAATAGCTACTTGAACATGTTGAATAACTCGTTTGTTTTAATTTTAACCAAAGCAAGTTCGGTGTTTATTTAAACTTCGTGCAGGGTGTTTGCTTGAATTTATTGTAATCACTGAAAATACAATTAAGTGTGTGTAATTTGCATATAAAAGTCCCGAAACTCACCTAGAACCATCAGGCCTACACGTTTTGAGGGTTAGCTACGCCCCTGTATAAATAGGTGAATATGATAACGATAAGCAAATCCGTTGTATAAATGTGGCTCTTCATACCAGGCAAAAAAAATCGGCTGACTGCTCGGATTATACGTCTAGGCTTCATACCCCACTTAATTTATCTGACACAATTTCATACCTTGTGTGTTGGTTGGTTGTTTCTATTGAAAATATTAATTAAGATTCATTAATGTTACAATTAACAAATTTCAAACGTGTCTGATAAGATTTCCTAAAAATAACAAATAGTGGTCCAGTTCTCAAATCCTAGTGTGAAGATTTGGTCACATCAAAAGGTAGCTTCTTCTTCCTAGATGTTGCGGGTGCCACTTTGGCTACTTTGTTTGATGCTTTAGTTCCTCCGCTTCCCTGGAATGAATCACAGTAAAATATCACCAAGGTTGATCATTGTTTACAACAAGCTGTTTAGCATGTTGATCAACTCGTGTGTGTGTGTTATCTTTCAGCATAGTAATAAAAAATTATAAAGAAGTTTTTTTCACTTTCTTTACAATGTTTTTGCTGTGTTTAAAAACATTTCATCATAACACTTTCACAAAAACGATGTACGATAAATAAAACGATTTTTTTTTATTTTTAGCTCGGCCATCCATATTCCAAGCGAGCCTTGTTTCATAAGGATGCCATAACATTGAGACATTTTATGTGTTAGATGAAGGTATATTTATGGGAAAATGACGTTCAATAGCATGTTTACTTTGATTGGAGTGCAAAATAGAACGCCATTCAACATTTGTTATGAAATGCGCCAACTTCGAACCTAGTGCTCTTAAAGTGCCATTGTGGTTATTATTAGGTTTTGGTGTTGTTCCATTTGGGATTCAAAAATGACAAAATGGATATTTAGTATGCAAGACATCAGAGAAGCGGCCATGTTTTGGTGCAAAAAATGTCTGGACCGGGCTATTTTGGACAGGGCCTTTCTGGCAAGTCGGCTGGTATGGCACGATATTAAATAACGTGGTCTGAGACGCCAATTAGATTTGCGATACAGCGAAATGAACCGTGAACTTAATACATATAAGACGATGAGACTGTCGTCAATCCGTGCTGTTGTCGACCTGTGTGCTCTTCATGTGTTGCGTTATTGGCTGCACGAGTAATTGTGATTAAAATGTAACGCATTGTAAATGATTTGTTTGGGTGCCTTTTGGCTATTTACTAAAGGATCGACAAGTCATGTCCTGGCTAGATCTTTTTTTTTCTCGTTCATATGTTTCATGTTCATTTTAGCAGCGAACGAAACTATTATCTAACGCTTGGGCAAATATAGACGTCTAACGTCACTTACATCATGGTTTTCTGGCACAAAATGGTCCAATAAAACATTTTTGACGCAATTTTGAACAATACCGGTCTGACTATGTTGGTTATTAATGTATGTTTAGGTAATTTTGACTGACAAGAGCGGAAAGTGCACCTTACCGGTCTAAGGATGTCTGGAATAGCCATAATGTCCCGCCCAGTTTTCAGAGACAATTCCACGTGGACGGAGTATGGGTTGTAGGTGCCGAACACCGGCCATAACGGCTCTGTACAGTCGATGTTTTGAAAGTTAAACAACAGCTTCCTGGAAATAGTAAAAGTCATGTTATTTATGGCAAACTTTATCTATAAGAGCACGACAAATAGTATTACGGTCGAGCTTTGGTGTTTAATCATTGTGCTTTAAAACATACATTCTGGAACATTGAACTATCTTTTGTGCCGTGTTCTTTAGAATACATTGGTGAAAGTATCTTGGTTTCTAAAATTGCACAAAGGGTCTTCAACTAGTATTTCTCACCCAAAAGTTGGTTCGAAATTCTTTACTTGTGTTTTCATTAATGAATTTATGAACGCGTATAACTCGACATTTCTAAGGTAGAATAGTTAGTCTTGTTACATTTATTGGTGGGAGGTTTCAAATTGATATCATCTCGGAGCTATAATATAGATTTGTCCTTATATAATTCGTAATGTATTTTTTGTTTATATTGTCTATGTGCCTTTTGACTTATTCCTCAATACACATTATATGACAACTTATATGCTAGTTATCTAACCTAGCTATTTTTTACAACCCAAAATAAGTCATCCACTTCAGCATGGAAAGTTACCATCCATTTAGACATCTTATACATATCAGTTTTAGCAGTTTGCATTAATCAATGTATTTCCCTAAATTAAAATATAAACATCGACTGCTTTCGTTTGTTAAATGGTGATGCAAATTATTTTTACATCTTCTTTACTTCCTTAGGATTTTTGATACATTTCTTTAGGGTGGGTTGATCTATACCTCAGCTGTAAAATGATTAAATGTATCATAAATGTTTAGAAAATAAAGAATTTGTAAAATAATATTGAATTGTCTAGTTCGAAGTTTTGCTAAGTGTACCATAATTAAACACGAAATCATGCAATGACAATGACAATACCTTAGACTGACGTCAACGATGGTCCACTCCCTTTTTGTGGTGTCCAATAGGAAGCCGTATGTAGCGTGGTGGGTGGAGCCAGCTGTGTCACTCGTGATGGGATTGTGGTGCAGCAGCATTCGCTTGTGGCGAAACTTATGGCACACCTGAAGGGATGATATATATCGATTCTCGCTTGTATTTATTTATGGTACTTTTCAATGGAATACATAAGATAAAACGAAGCAAATTATACGAAATAAGACATTGCATTGCCTGTGGTTATGTCGATCAGGTCCTTGATTCTCTATGTTTGAACAGTTTCCAATCACAGTAACATGCGTGGTTAAATAAATGCAACATTCATCACTCTTTGTGGTCATTGTAGCGTTTTGTAGGGTGAGTTCGTACGGAGTCGTACCTGTTAATGGTCATTGTACCGTTCTACAGAGAGAGTTCGTACGGAGTCGTACCTGTTAATGGTCATTGTACCGTTCTACAGAGAGAGTTTGTACGGAGTCGTACCTGTTAATGGTCATTGTAACTTTCTACAGAGAGAGTTCGTGCGGAGTTGTACCTGTTAATGGTCATTGTAGCGTTCAACAGAGAGAGTTCGTACGGAGTCGTACCTGTTAATGGTCATTGTAGCGTTCTACAGAGAGAGTTCGTACGGAGTCGTACCTGTTAATGGTCATTGTAGCGTTCTACAGAGCGAGTTCGTACGGAGTCGTACCTGTTAATGGTCATTGTAGCGTTCTACAGAGCGAGTTCGTACGGAGTCGTACCTGTTAATGGTCATTGTAACGTTCTACAGAGAGAGTTCGTACGGAGTCGTACCTGTTAATGGTCATTGTAGCGTTCTATAGAGGGAGTTCGTTCGAAGTCGTACCTGTTAGTGGTTATTGTAGCGTTCTACAGAGAAGGTTTGTACGAAGTCGAACCTGTTTATGGTCAATGCAGCGTTCTACAGAGGGTGTCCGTATGGTGTCATACCTTGTTGTGGTCATTGTACCGTTCTACAGAGAAGGTTCGTACGAAGTCGAACCTGTTTATGGTCATTGCAGCGTTCTGAAGAGTTCGTGTGTACGGAGTCGTACCTGTTAAGGGCCATTGCAGCGTTCTGCAGAGGAAGTTCGTACGGAGTCGCACCAGTTAAGGGTCATTGCCGGGTTCTGCAGAGAAAATTCGTACAAAGTCGTACGTGTTAAGGGTCATTTCAGCGCTTTGCAGTGGTAGTTCGCACGGAGTCGTACCTGTAAAGGGTCATTGTATCGTTCTGCAGTGGAACTTCGTACGGAGTCGCACCTGTTAAGGTTCATTGTAGCGTTCTGCAGTGGAACTTCGTACGGAGTCGTACCTGTTAAGGTTCATTGTAGCGTTCTGCAATGGAACTTCGTACGGAGTCGTACCTGTTAAGGTTCATTGTAGCGTTCTGCAGTGGAACTTCGTACGGAGTCGTACCTGTTAAGGTTCATTGTAGCGTTCTGCAGTGGAACTTCGTACGGAGTCGCACCTGTTAAGGTTCATTGTAGCGTTCTGCAGTGGAACTTCGTACGGAGTCGTACCTGTTAAGGTTCATTGTAGCGTTCTGCAGTGGAACTTCGTACGGAGTCGCACCTGTTAAGGGCCATTGTAGCGTTCTGCAGAGAAAGTTCATACGGTGTCGTACTTCTTTGTTGTCATGGCAGCGTTATGCAGAGAGTTTTGTATGGTGTTGTTTATGTTTGTGGTCATTGTACCGTAATATAGAGATTCGTACATGTTTGTGGTCATTGAACCGCACTATAGAGATTCGTACATGTTTGTGGTCATTGTACCGTACTATAGAAATTCTTACATGTTTGTGGTCATTGTACCGCACTATAGAAATTCTTACATGTTTGTGGTCATTGTACCGCACTATAGAAATTCGTACATGTTTGTGGTCATTGTACCGTACTATAGAAATTCGTACATGTTTGTGGTCATTGTACCGTACTATAGAAATTCGTACATGTTTGTGGTCATTGTACCGTACTATAGAAATTCGTACATGTTTGTGGTCATTGTACCGCACTATAGAAATTCGTACATGTTTGTGGTCATTGTACCGCACTATAGAAATTCGTACATGTTTGTGGTCATTGTACCGCACTATAGAAATTCGTACATGTTTGTGGTCATTGTACCGCACTATAGAAATTCGTACATGTTTGTGGTCAGTGTACCGCACTATAGAAATTCGTACATGTTTGTGGTCAGTGTACCGCACTATAGAAATTCGTACATGTTTGTGGTCAGTGTACCGCACTATAGAAATTCGTACATGTTTGTGGTCATTGTACCGCACTATAGAAATTCGTACATGTTTGTGGTCATTGTACCGCACTATAGAAATTCTTACATGTTTGTGGTCATTGTACCGCACTATAGAAATTCGTACATGTTTGTGGTCATTGTACCGTACTATAGAAATTCGTACATGTTTGTGGTCATTGTACCGTACTATAGAAATTCGTACATGTTTGTGGTCATTGTACCGTACTATAGAAATTCGTACATGTTTGTGGTCATTGTACCGCACTATAGAAATTCGTACATGTTTGTGGTCATTGTACCGCACTATAGAAATTCGTACATGTTTGTGGTCATTGTCCCGTACTATAGAAATTCGTACATGTTTGTGGTCATTGTACCGTACTATAGAAATTCGTACATGTTTGTGGTCATTGTACCGTACTATAGAAATTCGTACATGTTTGTGGTCATTGTACCGCACTATAGAAATTCGTACATGTTTGTGGTCATTGTTGGGTTCTGCTCTGGAGAGTCGTTGGGTGTAATACCTGGCTGTGGTAATGGCAGCGTTCTACACAGTGAGTTCGTAGGATGTCATACCTGGCTGTGGTCATTGTAGCGTTCTGCACAGTGAGTTCGTAGGATGTCACACCTGTTTGTGGTCATTGCGGCGTTCTACACAGTGAGTCCATAGGATGTCACATCTGTTTGTGGTCATTGTAGCGTTCTGCACAGTGAGTTCGTAGGATGTCATACCTGTTTGTGGTCATTGCAGCGTTCTGCACAGTGAGTTCGTAGGATGTCATACCTGTTTGTGGTCATTGCAGCGTTCTGCACAGTGAGTTCGTAGGATGTCACACCTGTTGTGGTCATTGTAGCGTTCTGCACAGTGAGTTCGTAGGATGTCATACCTGTTTGTGGTCATTGTAGCGTTCTGCACAGTGAGTTCGTAGGATGTCATACCTGTTTGTGGTCATTGCAGCGTTCTGCACAGTGAGTTCGTAGGATGGCATACCTGTTTGTGGTCATTGCAGCGTTCTACACAGTGAGTTCGTAGGATGGCATACCTGTTTGTGGTCATTGCAGCGTTCTGCAGAGAAGGACCAGGCGAACATTTGGCTGCCCACGTAGAAACTGCTGTGGACGGCATCGAGGCGGGAAATACCGATCTCAAACAAGAGGGCATTTCTCAGGAGGGACACGTGGATACGGTAGAACACCTGCACTTCCCAGTAAAACCTATATATTGGGAGATAAAAACAAATTCTAAGGACGGTCAAGTGGATTGATTGAATACTTGAACTTCCTAATTCAAATTTAGATCGGGGAAAGTAAGTGGTCAAAGTTCGTATCGTAGAACGGTAACATTTCTGCTGAAAAACAAATGCATTTCGCAGTAAAAGTTAATGAATGATGGTGGGGATGAGTGGCGTTCATTAGCAGAGTATGTGGATACGGTTAAACAACTGTATGGTGGCATATAACTGCCGCAAGATAACCTGTTAACGTTCGCGAACTGTTTTGTGTAAACCACTTTATTTTCGCGATAAGAATCTAGCTATCTTTTTGGTAAGATGAATATCATAAGACTGAAAACAGGCTTGAAAATGCCCAGAACTGCAACCTTTTACCATTTTAGCTGTACAACATTAACAGGTTATCTAGTTATGGTTTGCGAATTCCACTTCATAAGTAACATACTAATTGGTTGATGTCATAAGATTCGTGTTACCACTTAACTATAAATACATTCCAGATTCAGGCGCTAACAGGTTGTCTAGTTATGGCTTGCGAAATCCACTTGATAAGTAACATAATTTCTTATTAAACTGGAATAAAGGGGGAGGAGGGGTGTAAAGGTACAACCTAGATAAAGGGAGGTAAAAGTGTATGAAAGGCGTTTCAGGGATAAAGAGGATCACGCAACAAGGGAGAACACTTTTGTTACTGATTATGTAAAGACAAAATAGGTAAAGCTGTTGTACAAGACTTATAATATCTGGCATGTGTTCCCGTTCCGGATAGAAAAATCCGACCCGAGGGCACCTGCGTTGCCAGGTAACGAGGCTTGCCGAGTTACCGGCTACGCAGCGTGCCCGAGGGTCGTATTTTTCTATCCGGAACGGACACACATGATAGATATTTTTCTAGCATACATTATATTACATTTTTTGGTGAAGAAAATACATAAAAAGCGCATTTTTGTACATATCACCAAAAAGAGCGTGCGATGATGTTTACTGACGTCATGACGCGCAGTAATTTGTATTCACTGCATACGTCAATAAGTTCCTTCGACATCACGTCTTTTAAGGGCTATTTTGTTTTGTTTTTTAAAATTAATTTTTGTAAAGTTAATGTTAATGGAACTCATCTTTTTAAATCTCATAATTATGATTACATAAGGTGTATTATAAAAGAAATTGAAATTATTACGTCACAGCTCGTGGCTCATCTGGCATGGGGGTATGCCAGATGGAGTTTTCCAGCACGGCTGATTTCACCGGAAATGCCTATCCGGTGTGCTAGAAAAGCCCTGTCCGGAGGTGTGCATTAGCTGGTAAACGACAAGAATACGACATATCCGTTTGGACTCTAGACATTCAATTTGGTGTTTGCACGTTCCTAAACACACACCAATCCTCCATTTGATCAATGCGCATATTTGATCGGAAACCGCATGCAGCTTTGACAAAAAATTATAACAACAAAGTAATTATCATAAAGAACATAATCGTTGTCCTTCCTGAAATTATGAATTTCTTCCCATAATCATGCCTTTAATAATTCATTTACAACTACACGTTAGAACCAAATTAAGAACCGTTTCGTGAAACTGACTTCTCCTTAATTTTATTTTGAAGTCATTTGGTGCAATTAAGTTTGAAAGTTTCATCGTTTATTTTTCAAAAAAAAGAGGAATATTTGCGCATTTCCGCTCACGTTTTAAAGCACGATGTAATTTTGGAAAATGCTTGCAATTTCAAGACATGAAAACGCCACTTTTAATGCTGATGACTAAATTAGTTTTCTGTAATTTGAAAGCACAATATTTTTGACAAGTGTTGTTCTTTAATGAAATATAACTTCCATTTTGATTTCGTTACGGTTCGGATTTTATTCGGTTGCCACACTGACAGAGTGTTTTATGATAAATGAAAACGTAATTTATATTTTTTGTATTTGTCGCTTTTTTAATTTGTGTACATCTCATTCAATGTGTATTGGTCATGGTCAAAGGCTATGTATTGCCGATATTGCCAATAACCCTGAAAAACATGAAAAAAGTATAACATGCGCACAATTACTCAGCTAAATGTTTATTTTGTTCACACGCGTCCATAACTTTTTGCAACAATATGTTTTCTACACTCAAAAAAGAAGTAAACAGTTATACCGCAACAAATATTTAAAGGAGTACCTAACCCCCAACAGTGTTTAGTGGCAATTTCTGTTTTAGCGCTTCTGCCTAGGAAACGTTCTCGAGGGTTTATGCAGATCAGCTCTTTTCCGTCTTCACAATCAAACTAAACATATTTAGTATAAACCAACTTTGCGATAATTATAATAATTATTTATTTATTTATTCAATTTAATGTTTAAAAAAAGAAGCTTAAATGTGTATCATATCGGCATTGAACATAGGACTTAGTCAACTTCAAAAGCGGAACAGCAAGGTTGCTATGGAGACAAAATCAGTACTATGTGTACTTCTACTCGTGTAAATTACATAAACGACACAAAGGTTTTTTAAATGATAAATCAATTTAAAATCTTAAAGCTGCACTCTCACAGATTAAACGTTTTGACACTTTTTTTTATTTTTTGACTTGGAACGTGCCTATTTATTGCATGAAAATGCATGGAAATCAGTGTTATAAGACTGCTGACAAAAAATCAGATCGTAGATTTTCATATTAGTAACGGTTTAAGACAAAAAAACATTAATTTTCGAACAGAAATATGAAAATCTGCGACCTGATCTTTTGTCAGCAGTCTTACACCACTAGTTTGCAGATATTTACGCAAAAATTGGCTCATTCCAAGACAAAAAAAAAAATTAAAAAAGTTGTCAAAACGGTAAATCTGTGAGAGTGCATCTTTAAAGTCAAATTCTCAATAAAGTTTCTAATTACATGGCGTCACATTTGTTTTGAATGTATGTACTAGTCATATGTTTAACTATTATTAACAAATGAATACAATCAATGCTGAGTTTGATTAAACACGCAATAGTACAAGAAAAAAGTTGATGCATAGCATCAAGTCGGCGCGATGAAATTAGAAGATAAACGTGCATGCAGATAACCAAAAATGGTTATTATTTCAATGATAATATTTTTTATGTTGGGTGTACATATGCTCGAAGGACATTATGGTTAATAATATAGTTACAAAAGTTTAAGCCCGGAATTATAGATATTCTGTTGTTGTTCTTTTCAAGCTAATCCTCCGGTTAAAACTAAATTATAACAATGTATCATCTGCGCACGAGAAACTTTAGCTATAACTTTGGCTTTTAACTTAAATATCAATTTCGAAAGATATTTTAATTCTGGAGAAATGTCAAATGTTATGAGGAAGGACCCCTCTAAAACTATGTTTCACTGTAATGTCAGATTTACAGAGATAAAAAAAAACGTCTACGGATAATTGTTCACAATTTGTTCTGTCATGCACATCTTATTTCCCGCCAGGATTCATATATAATGAAAGAAAACATTTTTCATGAACTTACTTTCCTGGTCCTCGAAGGAACTTCGTGCTAATTACTCCAGAATACTTCTTTAATTTCTTCGACCAGATGGACTTTTCTGGGAGAAGAGACGGCCTCGAAATAGATTTCTGAGATGTATCGCCTGAAGGAGTCATTAAAAAGCATTTACATGGCTTCAGTTAACGTAACAGGCAAATATGTGCGAACATAGAAAAGCTATTAGGATCACCATAGCGAATGCAATAAGCTCTACACATTTCGAGAAAATAAAGACATATCTGGTTTCCTTTTTTTAAGAAATTGAGACACTTATGTTCTTTCTTGACAAAATGATATGAACATTTGTTTTCTTTTTTTCAGATTCAACTTTTGGCTATAACGCGGTGCTAATTCCGAAATCAGAAACGGGAAATTGTGCAGCTACTTATCGAGTGTTTGGTTTAATATTATGAATCGTAATTCATAAGATCCTGCTTCTCGGTCTCTTTCTCTCTTACTGATGTTCTCTACGTGACTTGTTTCCCACACAAGTGACGTAATCACTTCACCTAACCTTTTCTCCATGACTTTATTTTGGTAGGCATCTCATACTTAGGTTTCTTCCCCATACCACAGTAGCTCAGTGGAAGAGCGTTGGCTTCGAGTTGTGAAGGGCGGGGGTTGCGTCAAACCAAAATATATGGTACAAGCAAGCCCGCTTGCCTACGAGCTTGCTTAGCATTCGGCTTTTAAATGGAAGTGCTGGGAAAATGCTGTACTCAGTACTGGCTCAACTCTAGGAAGTTGTTTCCCGTGTGCCGGTATTTTACAACGAGCACGATAAAAAACCAAGCAGTCTCTTAGGGTATCGCACTCTTGTATCTCACTGTGTTTCTTTTAAGTCTTACAAAGTCTGGATTTGACTGCGAATTGCTGTCACTTCTGTCTAATGTCACTTATGGCATTTAAACACAAAATAAATCGTGGTGTTACGGCGGGGTCAAGCCATAATGCAGCCAATGGGCGCGGGCAGACCTTGATAAACACAAATAAACAAACCGCATAGAAGTCGTACTTTGGTAAACATTTCATACTAGCGTTATACTCACATTTCTCTCCTCCACCCCGCCCCCTACCCCACTTCTTACACACTGCGCATGGGTCGTATTTTGGTTGGCATCTCATATTTACGTTTCTCCCCCCCCCCCCCCATCCCCCCTTCCATACTGCTCAGGAGGCGTATTCATAAATCTTCTTAGTGATCATTTTCGTTAAGTATTTTTTTCAAAATTTTAGCCAGCGGATATTTTAAATACCTTTAAATACCTTCTATTTTTCAACTTATTTAGTCGAGTGTCTGTAGTTTTTAGACCTGATTCTAGCTTAATTCCAGATTATTTTTTTGTGTAACAATAGTGCTAGTTTTCTTTTTCACTAAGATGCTTTATGAGTACTGTATGAGATCATAAGCTTCCTTTAGTGTCAATCTTATGCTTTCATTTGCACGGTCGCCACTACAAATCAGATCCCCTTGAAAGTTCCCCTGGCTGTTCAATATTGGTGGAAACTGCAACCTGACCGTGACCTTTTTCAGGTCAAATGATCACAAAAAAAGACACGACCACAGCCCGCAAGTGAATCTCTCGTATAGTACCATTTCTTACCTCCATCCATACCTCCCACACAGATCAAACTTGACCCTACTTTTTCCTATCTGTTTTCCCTTGGTCGATCGCCAGTCTATCCAACTAGCAGTAGGTGGTGTGTAAGCTTATTTATACTCGTACTCGGGCCTTTCCCATTTCGTGAAAGGTCCGATTAGATTCTTGGTCATTTTAGATTTTTGGAGCATAGTGCACGGAATGAATGTAACCCTGATTAGAGCTACCCTGGTTCTTTAACGTGCACCAGGGAATAACACTGTTGGTGTTGCGGCGGGGAATCGAACCTGCGATCCCTTGACTGACTGTCAAGTATGTAACCATTAGACCACGGATCCGCCACAATGCCTTACGTATATTTATACTTCCAACACGTTTCAAATTATCACGTGATTATACCTTCATCCAATTGCTCCTCTGGGTCAGTATTCGCTCGACCGCGCCCTCCCAGCCTCTCTCGTTCTATTTCATCAATCTCTGCTCCCTTGTTCTTTGTGAACCGCGAATCCATCTAAAAATTGTGGAACACTTGATAAGTATCCGTCATAACTTTACCATCGTCTGCACAATCCACAATGGCGTTCGATTTTACATGAATATGTGTTACGTCTATTGATTCTAGAACATGAATAAACAACACATGCATTCCGTTGTGAGCTAGACAGTACGATGTGCCCTCGTCATGTCTTTATATATATTAACACAGAATATATGTTGTGCATTTACTAGTTACTGATATTCGTGTGTTGTTTATTTTTTCGGTTGGCGCTTGATCTGATCTGTGTGGCCTTATATTATAGAAGTTCGTTGTAGGTATCTTGACGTCTAATCGGATCTGTGTACCGTTTTATCGAAGAAGGTCGTAGTAGGTATTTAAGCTACTTCAGGTGTATCACTTTATCCTAAACTTAAGCCTAAACTCTAGCTGTTTTCAGTGAACAGTAAAAGTATTGTTCCAACACAAAGATTCACTAAGATCTGGCCATGAATAAGTATAAGTGTTTTGGAGCTGTAAATATTAGTTTCAACTGTAATATAAGACTAATTACCTTGACGGATTTTTGTATAATGCTTGTCTTCGCCTCCTCGTCCATGTTCATCTCACGCTGCTTCTGTTTCTTGGCTGACTCCAGTTCCCATGGAAATAGGCGGCGTTCTAAAACAGTTTAATTGTATTTAAGAATGCTCATCACTTAATCATAGTCAAAAAGTAGTTGCCGCATATAAACATATCATATAATCTTATTGTAAACGGTGTATTAACGTGTGTTATTAGTACAGCTCTTGTTGCGGGGAGTTTGTATTTGACTCGAGTGGATTTTTGCAAATAAATAATAAAAATCTGCTGAATTCAATGAGCGTCGAATACCATCCTGGATCCGCACATATAAGCCTATTAGTATATTATGTTTGGTTAAAATCTTCTAAATGATACACTTTATAACATCATATATTGCAAACACTGCCACCAGGCAAATTTACATTAATTATTATTTTTTCAATAAACAAATTTAAAGAATCGATACAATATTAGCACTGACTGTCTCTGGCTATCCCGCGGTCACGACGTATTCTTAGGCCGGCTACACGTCTCAACGTTTCGATGTCGGACCTCATGTTCCGTCCGTCTAGGGAAATGGCGCGCTCGTGATGGGCTGTTTCTGCATCAAACAGGAAACCAACACCTACAACATACAGTTTCAGATTTAAACATCGATTTTGAAATGCAGTTTGAATGAAGCGGTCCCCAGGAAAAACAAGAGTACGTGGAAGGTATAATAACGGCATTCTCGGTCTTAGAACGTTCCATGGACAGCAGTGGATTGGGAAACACTATCAACGACCCCTTAGCACCGTCATAAGCGATATTTATGTTATCAAATCCAACCGGCCATCCTTGGAGAATGCCTGTTTGCGGTCACCCAGTCGACTCAGTAAAATCGGCACGACTAGAAAAATGGCCATCTGACTTGTCAAATTTATTTTTCATCTATTTTGTTGAGCGGACCCTTAGAAGCCATAAGGTGCATACGACGGGAAAAAGATATCTAAAAAAAACTCTGCCTACTTATTTCTTTAACTGTCGCTAGGATAATTGTAAACACACGTGTGTTTTCTTGTGATTTTTTTTGTGTGTGTGTGTTTTTCAAGTGATAAGAAGTTGTTGTAGAGGACAGAGAGTAAATAACTATCCTGTGTTCCAAATATTTGGAACCTTATTTTAATACGTCAACGAAAACTACAGGGACAAGCCCAATAGTCACTAAAAACAAACACAGATTAGAGGCACATGGTAAGGAAACAAACGTCAGTGAACTGGACACACAGATTACCAAATATACACGTTCATACACCGCAACAGACCACATAGATATTAAAACAGCTTTACCGATAAATAAAAGAACTACAGCCTTGGAACGCGCTGAAACTTGAGTTCAACGGAAAAACGAGTCTATTGGGAGCTTAGACCAGTCTATGTTCCCATTATCTAACCTGTCCCAACAAGTATTATTAATTACAATATTAAAATATAAGCCCCAACAGACCAAGCATCAACGTTAAACGTCGTTTGTGTGAAATGCTTTTCTTATTATTTTTCTTAGCCTGTCTAAGGCAAAACATAAAATCACATCTTCCCTATTGTCTAGTCAGATATTGAAAATATTATTGCAGACAAAACTGTTATTTGTCATCCGAAGACACCTTGAGTAAAATATATTAATCATTTTAATTCACCTGTCAAATTGGCCATCAAATCTCTGTACCAATACTTACATAGAATGTCTCCGAACCTCTTGTCAATCTCACCTACAAAAGGGAAAAATAGTTGTACAAGACGATGTTCCATTAGATATTACCAATACATTAATGGATATCAGCTGATTATAGAACATGTTTGTATGGTCCACACTCTCGAGTTCCTACCCTGAACATCTAGTGTGCTCTGTGAGAACCCAGTGTCCCTGTCGGACTTGTGAGACCTTGACTTAAGTATATACTATACTATAAATTAAGATTATTGGTCCACGTTTGAAGCCAGAAAAGGTGCCCCTGTCTGAATAATGAGACCAAGTATTTACTATAAGCATTGGTCTGAAAGTTTGAAATGTTAAGTAGATTTGGGAAAAAATAAAATACATTTTTTGTGCTTAATCATAACAAAAAAAAATACATTATTACAGAGAGCAAGTAATCAAGCGTCACCATTGTTATTTTGATTTATATGTAATTGAACTAGACAGAAAAAAATATAAAAAAATATTAATGAGAAGACCATAAAACCGTTGAAATATCCTTGACATTTTAATACAAAAGTTATCTAATGAGAACAATGTACACCTTGTGTATAATAACTACAGCGTATAACAAGGATAAGAACTAGACTTATTGGTCATACAGCTACCACAATAGTCCAACACACGTGTCTTCTTTATACTGCCACTTGCAAACAAATCGAGCTGATGACAGGTGCCAAAAAACGGTGCTTTATTAGGTCAGCTGACAACGTGATAAACGGTTTGTTGGTCACGTATTAAACACAATAAGATATAATAGTGTTTTATTACAGACGTTCTTTTCTTTTCTTTAAACAGTCAATTTTAAAATGACGTCATTTTGCTTACGCAGTTATTAACAAAATGGCAGCGTAGAACATAATCATTATGTTAAGAATGTTACCTCACGTGTTCTGGCTATTATTTAGTTTACAAATGCATTTGATGGGTGCAGAAAGATACAGGGGGTTCCGCAGTTCTGGACTAATCCGGAAATCAGGTTTGCGAACTTTTAATTCTAGACTATTGTACATTTGTAAAAATGGTTTTTGTAAAGACATTTGTATAAAAAAGTAATGAAAATAAATTGAATGCATGCACAATTAAAACATGTCTAAGGCACATCATTCTGCTTTGGGCTTGAATCCCTCATTCTCATACAGACCCCGGCTATTTTTTTGCCAATTATCAACAACCAGAACCCCCTGAGACAAGTCTATACCATTACCATCTCACAAGTCTATACCATTACCCTCACACACGTCTATACCATTACCCTCACACACGTCTATACCATTACCATCTCAAGTGCATGCGTTGTCACACTATTTATCAATTGTGCAGAATGTACCAGGGGCTCGAACAACAAATTGAAATCCCTCCTCATTAACCGGCCTGTTAAGAACCCGTATCCTAGCACGATGGCTCCCGTGTGTTGTTGGTTTGCAGACGATTTTGTAACATCCGTCCACTGTCTTGGCATCCACAACTTTAGAAGGAATAACGTTGCCCTTGCCATCCTTTATTTCAACAGTAATGGCATCGAAGCTATCTCTTTGAGGTCTTCCCTTCGCATCGTACAAAAACACGCGGATAACCTCGGATTCTTGTCCCAGAGGAGCCTCAAGTGTTTCAACCGATGTTTTTGGCGGGAAAATGGCTGTTGACCTGATTTGGCCCATTCCAAGCACAAAGTTTTTGAACTCGGGTCCCATGGAATTCCGATCAAAGGTGACGTAAGAGTTCTCGAGAGGACACGCGTCTAAATGTTGATCCTTTGAATAGAGAGAATATACGTAAACGTATAAAATGTACATTAATAAAGAATCATAGAAAATGCCTAGAATACCTAGAATATACCGAAGATTATAAGTATCTTCCATGGCCGAAAGTGTAAGATAGGTTATTCCCGACCCGAAGGTAGGTGTTTTGCGGAAACGAGGTTTACCGAGTTTCCGCAAAACACCTTACGCGAAGGCTGGGATGACCCTATCTTACACGAGCGGCTATGGTAGGAGTTTCCGCAAAACACGCTACGAGAAGGCTGGGATGACCCTATCTTACACGAGGGGCTATGGTAGATGCTTTTTCTCCCATGACCTCAGTTAAACAAAATTATGTAAACATGTATTTTTGCTGCTAATATATATGTTTAATACCGTGGCACGAGCATACATAAAATAGTTATTATTATAATAAAAATATATAATTTCATATACAAACATGTACTTAAATCAAAATGACAAACATGTAAAAATGCATGCCCACCTTTAATTCGATTAGACGGTTGGTGATGGTTTTGGTGAGCTGCACGAATTCCGCGGGCATGCTGTGCACGAGACTGTGGGAGGAGAACTCACGTGCACTCGACATCAGTGATACGTAGTACCTGAGCGGTGAAAATGGAAGCAAATATCAACACCCAACTCATAATATTTATAAAACATGGAGGAAATGTGGTGTCTACAAAAAGACGATCTCCCATTAAAACCATGTCGACTTTGTTCTAAAAACGCGTGGAAAGCACTAATACACGTCATTTTACAGGAAATATTTATGGAGACAATTCTTGAAACAGTAGAAGAACATTCTCTTTTCATAAAGTTACCAATGCTGATGTTAGTTTAAATTCATTGAGAACTAAAGAGTTAACCAGTACTTCAAATCGTCTCTACAACCAGATCAGTACTTCAAATAATCTTTATCACTAAATCCCAACCACTGGACCAGTATTTCAAATTGTCTAAACCACAAGACCAGTGCCTCAAATAGACCTTTACATTAGACCAGTATTTAAAACAGTCTTTAACACTAGACCAGTACTTCAAATAGTCTCTACAACCAGATCAGTACTTCAAATAATCTTTACCACGAAATCTCAACCACTAGACCAGTATGTCAAATTGTCTGTACCACGAGACTAGCATTTCAAATAGTCCAAACCAAAAGACCAGTGCCTCAAATAGTCCTTTACATTAGACCAGTACTTAAAATAGCCTTTAACACTAGACCAGTACTTCAAATAGTCTCTAGCACTAACCCAGTACGTAAAACAATCGCCACTGCTAATCTGGTACCTAACATATTCATCACCGCTAATCTAGTACCTAACATATTCACCACCGCTAATCTAGTACCTCAAATAGTCTCTTTGTTTCTGGAGCACGGCTTTCTTCTCCTTGATCCTCCCTGTCAGGTTATCCTTGAGCTCCCTACGCCGTATCTCCAGCATCTTGGCACCGGCGTCCATCTCAATGTCGATCTCCTTCTGCATGGTTTCCTCCTTGTTGTTCAGTGTCGAGTGCTCGTCTTCAGTCTCCTGCGATAATAAATAACGTTTATTGATTGGTCAATATCTATCCAATAGCTTCTATCTACCAATGAAATCACTTGTATTTGCAAACTAACCTAAATACAACCCGTGGACAACTTATTCATGCTTTGTACATTTGGCTGCTGATTTTTACGTTATAGTTAAAAAAAAATGTCAGAGCAACATATATTGTTTTATATATCTTTTTTTTCATTTCCACGATGTATATACATATATAATAAAGTTATCTTGGGTTCTAGTTGAAACCGGAGTACCCAGAGAAATCAAGTTCGTACGGTTTGGTGACCATCAACCAAATTCACAAACGCCAAGGACGTAAGTCGTAACCGAAAACATCCACGGGAAGCGAATGCGCTTTACACGTCTCCGAGATGTTTTAAGAAGTTCAACTCTTTACATACGTGACACTTTTCCTTCTTTAAAATGGATAAACTTAAACCAAATTATAATGGCTATAATGAAACTGGATAATTTAATATTTAATAAACTGTTTAAGACTTTATCCCATTCTATTCATCAATGATGAATGATTACTAGCATGACCTTTCCCCGCATATCTCATCAAATAACAACCATAGGTCGAGTCGTCACAAATTAAAAATAATCAAATGAATAATACGCAGATGGCCTATAAATGTCCATTTCATTGCAAAGCTTCAACGCAAAAACCAAAACCATTGCGGTTGAGAAACTGATTCGAAGCATGACGTCAGCAATCTAGATTTGGTTACAATTATGGTAGATGCATTACTGTGAACCCCCCTACAACCGGGTAAGCTTTATGCTAATCTCTAGAACTAATCTGATTGTCCTGAACATAAACGAACCTTCATAACAGACTTCGCAAAAGCAATCTTATCCTCCAGTTTCTTGGTGAGTTCGTTCACGTTCTGTCTCTCGTCATCATACACCTCAGAGATTTTCTTGATCACGTGACCCTTCGTCTCGTCATGGTCCAAAACTGTACACATCTTGCACAACGGCTTCGAGCATACCTGGTTTTGAAATAAGAGATAATACTCCGTCGGGCTCCAAACCTGTGCATGTTTTGCTCAATGGCTAGGAGCAGACCTGATTATGAACTCGCCATGGCCCAATACTGTACACATCGTGCATAATGGCTTTGAGACGACCAGGGGCAGTGATTACGAACAGTCTCAAGGTTGAGTTCAGACTCAAGACTCATTATGGCAAAGCTTCATTTCATTGTACTTTTCCTTCTATCAGAGCATTGTTGGTAAAATTTGCTGAAATGCATTACTATTTGAATGTTTTTCTATTATTTACATAAATTTGTGTAAAAGAAATGGAATAAATATGATCTTTTTTGCTTTATAAAAATACTTTTCTGAGTCTGAGTCTAAACTCGGACTTGAGACTGTTCGTATTCATGGCCCCTGTGGTTGAAATAAGAGATATAACTAGTCTTGGTCCAAACCTGTGCAGCGCTTGCGCCGCGGCTTTGGGGCAGAACTGGTGTTTAAATAAGAGGACAATGTACATCTTGCACAGAGGCTTAGAGCATTCCTGGTAAGTATACTCATACTGCAATAAAACTTGTTACAGTTAGCTGAATTACAACCCATATTGTATTATATAATGAACACTTCGCTCTTTTACAAGTGTATGATGGTATTTTCTATTTGGTTAGGTTTTCGTTCTTTTTAAATACAGTTGTTTCCCTGACGTTTAAAATAACAACCTTACCGCTCACATTTTTCAGGCCGATTTCACCATGACTTCCTGTGAAACTAACAGAGATTAACTGAATATAATTAAAAATTGCATTGGTCATCGTATGAAACAAGAAATCCCCATGGCCATTGTAAAGTGAAAACTAGGAATGTTAGTTTCCATTGTAAAGAAAGTGGAATAAAATAATGGAGTATCGAATAAAAAATAAAAGTTTTAAGACGATGTTTCAAGGCTTAACACAACGAGAAGAATGCTAAAATTATACTGTTTCGGAACTGATCTGGCTGACCGTTTATCATTGGTCAAGGTCATCCTACGCCATATTGGTCATATTTTGGTCAAAGCGTCTCCATGTGAAACGCGTTCGGTATCCGAAAAAGTAATTAAAATGTATTTCATTTGTGTCAAATACTTCTTAATGCATTGTTCTTCTTTTCTCTGAGTAATCAATGCCCTAAGATCCCATTACCGGCCACAATTAAACCAGGAGCAGTCTCTAGTGTGGTTAAATATTCAAACCACATTCGAACACCAGTTATCCGCTGGATTACAACGGCCGTGTATTTTTTAAAGATATTTCTTGTTTGCAAATGATTATTAAGTTGTTTATGCAATACATTGTGCAATCGTGCAAAACCAAATCTCTTAGAGACTCATTATCTCAGGTATTACAACATTGTTTATTCAATTTGAAAAAGCCTTCACATTCCGTTTAACGTGAAAACAAAATTATGACACTTTCCATTAAAAGGCTCAGCAATATCTGTCAATTATACTTTTAGAAGCGCAATTATTTGTTAAAGATATTTTATTACGATAGAATCACTTTGAAAATTGCATTGTTGGCAAAAAATATTTAATGGAATGTTTGCAAATTTCTGAAAACATATTATTATAAAATGAAGGATGGCTTGAAACGTTGTATATGTTGCGAGGGCTCTATAGAAGCATGCTGGTTACTTAAACGCGCCTGGCAATCATTGCAGCCAAAACATGTTGTTATACGTTGAGAATGCTTCAACGCGACTTCCCTTGTAATGAGTTGAAAATGGACGTAAACGTGTGGTCACTTTTATCTTTTTCAGAGGTTTATGCCAGAAGACTTTAAAACTCGGGGAACGAAGTTGCACACGGAAGTGACGTTGTGTTCTGTTAAACGTGTTCTGATAAAAAAAACGATGATCGTCTTGATCTTGCATAACTTGCTACAGTTTACTATTTAGAGTGTTAAAATCTGGGTTTTTAATGAGTCTGTAGGTTTAAAGCACTTTCACAGATTCACAACGTTTTTATTTTTTGTCTTCGAACGAGCCAATTTTTACGAAAATTCGTGGAAACCAGTTATTTGAGACTGCTGACAAATGAATTAGATCGCAATTTTTAAGGAAATATGAAAATCTGCGATCTAATTTTTTTTCAGCAATCTAATATCATTGCTTTGCAGATATCTACGCAATATTTGCCCTATCCAAGACAAAAAATAAAATTAGTTGTAAAAATGTTATATCTGTGAGAGAGCAGCTTTAAGCGATTCCCTCACATATTTGTAGAATTTCATTGAATCAAAGTTGCATTGCTACAAATATCAGAGCTTCATTGGCTACAATTGGTTGTCTAGGCTTGATTTATTGGTATTCGTGCTGATTTTGACTTTCGTTGAGATCTATTACATTTGACACACCATATAGTCCATCCCTTGTGGAACTTTATTCCTAGAGAATTGTTTTATATTACTCGTAAAAGCTTCTGCAAAGAAACCATACTCGCCGTTTACGTCCGGTTTCCACTCATAAGAATGCAGCTTACATTTACAGCCAATAAATTTGCAGAAAGGTAATCATTAAGTACTAGAGGGTCCGCTCACTGCCACTCATCCGATACACACTCCCTGCGTCAGATTTTACATTGACAATGTATCAGCCAATGAAGTTATATTCTATGTCAGCTAGATGACCTGAATTTAAATTCAAATGATAAAAGGGCTAGAATTCGCTACTCTCACTTCGCCCATTCTAAACCATTAAGATTTTAATTCATGTCATCTGACAATTACTTGGCACTTAAACTGAAGACGCGTTGGCTCGTGTTTTTCAAAATGTTGAGGCTCCGAAATTCTCGGAATGTTATAGTTTGTTTTACCCACTGCTGTGTTGGCATCGGGAACATGATCTACTATATTCAAAGATGTTATGTTAATGGTCTTTCACAGTGAAAAAGTCGTTTTAAGGACCAGAACAAAACAAAAAAATATCGTATCTTATTTAGTTTTGAGGTTCAATATTAGCAAGCATAATACATATATCCGTTGCAACATGTGAAGTTGTAATTAGGAGTTCAGGAAAGTTTACGAATAGAAGATTTCATCACAATTCCAATCAGAACGCATTTGTAATTTACTGGAAATGTCTTTATACAAAATGAGTATGATTTTGTGTCAAAAGAGTCGAAATATGTCGCAAAGGATGTATGTTTTACTCCCAAAATGATTGTTCCTAAAGCTGCCTTTTATTTGGATATAAGGATATCAATATCAGAAATGCTGAGTTATGAATATATTTAGTTTTCACCCTTTTATCAAAGGTTCAGATAATACCTGTCTCAATTGTATTTTAGGTAGACTTTTATATCTTACTCTGTAAATATAAATTCAATGTATGACTACCTTAGCGGAACAGTAGTATGCCAAGGGCTGTCCTTCGTGCCCTGGTTCCGCACATGTCATCTCCCGTTGGAAAGTCTCGAGACCATATTTCCGCAACTGCTCAAAGTTCGCGATCTGATGATTCCTCGACAGGAAGTTACGTAGATGCGCGTGAGTACATTCCGCGCACATGAACGTCTGACAGTCTTTGCAGAAGTAGACAGCTTGTCCAGAGTCGGGGCAGTCACGGCAGGGGATGTTGTGAGTCTTCCGCTTCAGGCGGATGAAGTCTCGAAGGCTGCGACGCGTATGCTCCTTTGGGAAGTTCCGGATGCTTAGTAAGAGAAAGTATGTGTGTAGGATATTAGTGACGATGTATATTCTACTGAAATAGCATAAAATGAACATATTGTTTTTCGTATGAAAATGATATGCTACATTCTTTAGCGGTAGACATGCCATATTTATGAGACCTACATCTAAACAACAAGCACTTTCAGGTTGAAGGTAACATTCAAACTACTTTAAAGAAACTACTTAATCGTGTTTCCATTGCCTCCAATTTTAAAAACGTTGACATTCTATTTACATGTTTTCGGTGCGAGGACGGACCATGAAAAGCATATTAAGCCTTAAGTTAAGATTTAGCCGTTAACACTTCAAATAATTATCCTAACTATCTTTATATTAACAATGGTAATAAGCATTCAAAGATTAAACTTTATTTGTAAGTTTTTATTGACTAGTTCGGAATTTCCAAAACATGTATATTGTTAATCAGGCCTTATTTTTTCGAAACACCTTAAGTTCCTTATAACATGATTAAACCAAGCTCAATCTTTTGTCCAGGTATTGTATTTGAATTATTTACATTGTGAAGATATGTTGGACTTATATAAAGGTTTATGGTAATCTCGATAGACTATTGTTTTAGTAGCATCAATATTAGTTAAGATATTTGGCTTCTTGAAATAAACAGCTTAGGTTTGTTTATACTATAACAATGATGTCCTTTCAGCAGACACGTGAAACAGTGTTCATGGCAGACACGTGCTTTCCTTCCTCCTAATAAATAACAATAAATAACTAGAACCATTAAATATATGTCTAACATGCAACAAGTCTAGACACTAATTGTGTTCAATATTTCTGTTTACAAGTAAATAAGTGAAATAAAAAATATCATTCGAGTAATTCACAAATATTTTTATGTAAAATGGTGCTAAATCTGAGACATAAACATATTATATTTGGTAGCCATTGTTTTAGTATTAGGTGTCAGTTAACCTTCGGATTTCTACGTTGAATTATGAGATATAGTTACTTGCTTTTCGAATGGTTTTATTTCTCAAAAAATAAGCTTATGATTGTAGCGTTATTGCTAGCTGATAATTCTAATTCATTTGTTTGACCATGTTTTTTCAGGACTGTATCTTGGGAATGGGACTATACAAGAAAGATGTCATTGGGATTTCTGACATAGTCAGCGGCCTTGACCTTGGTGTTCTGTGATTTCTGACCGAGTCAGCGGCCTTAACGTTGATGTATTGTGGTTTCATACAGAGTCGGTGGCCCTGACCTTAATGTATTGTGATTTCTGACGGAGTAAGCAGCCATGACCATGGTAATTTGAGTCAGCAGCCATACCCTTGATGTGTTATGATTTCTTACAGAGTCAGTGGCCTTGATCTGGATGTTTTTTATTGCTTTCAGAGTCAGCGTCCTTGACATTGATATTTTGTAATTGCTGTCAGAGTCAGCGTCCTTGACATTGATGTTTTGTGATTGCTGACAGAATCAGCCGATGATGTTCTACTTATTACTTTGATTTTTTCTAATCTTTTAACAATAACCTAAGTAGCTTGGTCCGATTTACAGTTTGTGAGCGCTCTGTCATTTTCAATAGCGAGTTTATCCCCCTATTTGAACGGGCTAATAAACTAGCTATTCAGACCGCTTTATTAACTAGCAATATCTTACCTATCTCCGGGAACGTCATGTTTGATTCTGCAGGTGGGACAGATGATTGTCCAATCCCGGACCATCCCGTCCATGCAGCGCGTGCAGAATGTGTGTAGGCATGGTAACACGCGCGGCTCGTGCTGTTCTTCGTCATACTCGTCACCGCATACGTCACAGTTGAGATACTCTTCCTATGTAAATTGACAAAGTTGTCCTTGCAATACGGCATATTTGCCTTTTACCAATGGACAGTCCCAAGACTATTCGCTAAATTGAGCTGAATACATCATAAAAAACACTTATTTTATTATTAATTTACTCTCTGTTATCGAAATTGCAGGGAAAATACAGCTATAGCATATAAGGTTCTTTGGTTTTAGTTGGTTTCGAACCCAAACCGGTCAAGTCAAAAACAAATAGAAAACTGCAGGCTAGTCCATACGGCCATCGGAATTTTTAATATAAGTGGTGGATATGTTGACCTGTTAAGGATACATTGAAAACATCACGTGATAATGTCAAACAACCAATCACGCAATACCACAGCCGTAATTAATTTTCAATCGCGTTAGAAACGCTAATGAAGTGTGGTCTTCAAAGACGATATTTGAGCAATTATCAACATTTGCTGAAGGGTTCCAGCTTTTGGTGTTTTTGTTTTAACACTCCTTATGATTTGACACACTTTATTTCGTAAATAAAAAAATGCACTTTACAAATTATGAGCAAGTCACATTAAAGATGCCAACTCACAACTAAATAACTTAAATGTGATATCTAATAAATGCGTGGAACTTATTTTGTATTTCTTCTCATTAAAACGGTCAGAATCAAATACTTTTTTCTTTTCCTAATTGTTGTGTTTTTATCTAGGTTTGAAAGGTTTACCTACTTTCAAATCGTCTATGTTGAGTGAGTGCGTCATTTTCCTGACGGGCTGAAAAATTAAAAAAATACCGAAAATGCTAGGATAAACAAGCCCTTAATCTATGCTGACACCTAATACAAAAGTTCCAGAATTATAGTTCATGCTATGAAGCTAGTTCATTTTCATTAAATAAAACAACTATTATGGGCATTTTGTAAATTGGAAATTTCAATTAAATCGCGTGACAAATTTATAAAATAGTTAAGCAAAATTAAACAAACACGTTTGTTTCAACATGTTGTTTTTTTCAATTTAAAGCTACACTCGCACAGATATGACGTTTTTGGAATGAGCAAATTTTTGCGGAAATCTCTGCAAACCAGAGATAAAAGACTGCTGACAAAAGATCAGATCGCAGATTTTCATATTTTCGTTCGAAAATAAATGTTTTATGGCTAAAAGCGTTACTAACGATTTAAGAAAAATGCAGAAAACATCAATTCTGAACATAAATATGAAAATCTGAGATCAATGTTTTGTTTGCAGTCTTATATGACTGGTTTCCATGCATTTTCGCATAAATTTGCTCGTTCCAAGACAAAAAATAAAAAATAAAAGTTGTCAAAACGTTCAATCTATGAGAGTGCGGCTTTTAAAGTTTAATAAATTTTGTTAAAAGAGACAACGTTGATTTATTCTATCTTAGGAAATGGTCCTATCCAGTTTTTAATCCAACCATTTCAATAAAAAAGACACTAGCGTGAAATCCATTCAACATACCTATTTTGGAAAAAAATCCAGTGATGCACTAAATTATGGTGAACACATAATAATTAATATTCTTATTATTATATCAAATTTGTTATAAATACACCAAAAGGCATGATTATTAAACATAAACTATTAAACCTAGTCCCGTTGTTAAGAAAAACAAAGTATCATTTTACAGGTAAAGAGTAGAAAATGTTTAAATCCATAAACTTTCTTTTGTTTTCAAGTTCGATCTGATAGACCCTTCACTCGTTTATGACAGACTAAATGACAAGGGTGAAAAGAAAATTGATACTTTTGAAAGTCAAGGGGTATCATTGTACTGAATAGTGTACCTTTGGTTGTTTAATTGCATTCGTTTATTTTGTCCAGATGTATTTAGTTAATTCAATAAATGATATACTTTATCTAAATTGAAGTTTGTGATATTTTTAAGCCTAGTGGCTTTTTATCTTACCTATATCTTTAACCTTAGATGTATATGGTACACTTTGAATAATCTATGATTTAAACGGAATAAAATTTTAAGAGTGACAGTAGTCTAGAAAGCCAATTAAGTCAAGTTTAAACCATTTTTTTAAATTAATATTTCTAGTTTAATTAGTTAGTTGTTTTCATGCTGGATTAATTCTTTTTTATTTTGCCTAATAACGAACAGAAAACTCTGACTTCTAATTTAGTCTAAAGACGAGGAAACGTAACATTCACAGTCTTTGACAGAATTGTATCTGTATTTCATAGAATTCCTATAGTTTTAATAATATAATGTTCATATACAACATGTGTAGTTTGTAAGCCTTATACTGGTCTGAAATTGTTTGGCTATACTTTTATAATGATAGATAAGTGCTGATTCGGAAAAAAAATGTCTGAATTTAAAAAGACAGCCCGACAGTTAAAACCGCGACTTCAAATCTTACAGATGCATGTTCCAGAACGAGTATTTCAGGAATGAATTGCGGGATTGATGTCATTTTCGGGGAATGAACGCACGGGGTAGGTAAAGTTTGTGGAGTCCGAATATTCGTGATAATGACATCAACCACACAATTCATTACTTATATTTACACCAATAGTTTATTATTTTATACAAGAATTGTTAAAAAAAATTACTTCATTTCATTTAAGAAAACCTAACAGTAATTCTTTCTCACCCATTCTGTAAATAGACGACCCTACCGTAACCGGAAAAAGTGTATCAACTTACGTCACAATAACGCGGGAAAAAATCAACAACTTCAAAACACTTTTAAACGTAAAATTGACACACTAATGACAACAATCCATTTAAAATATAATAAATTTACACTTTCTATGTTTTCTAAGTTTTTATGGGTCACAATACAAACAATAAGAAGATAAACAAAATTTCAATATACATGTATATTGTTACGCGAGGATTCGAGAATCAAACATATCCCAAGATGTTGTGTTCAACACAATATATTGGCAATTGTCAAATGGTAGTTCATTTAAGGAATGAAAGTTGAGGTGTAATATCGTGACGTTCAACACAATATACTGGCAATAGCCGAATGGTAGTTCATTTAAGGAATGAAAGTTGAGGTGTAATATCGTGACGTTCAACACAATATATTGGCAATAGCCGAATGGTAGTTCATTTAAGGAATGAAAGTTGAGGTGTAATATCGTGACGTTCAACACAATATATTGGCAATAGCCGAATGGTAGTTCATTTAAGGAATGAAAGTTGAGGTGTAATATCGTGACGTTCAACACAATATATTGCCAATTGCCGAATGGTAGTTCATTTAAGGAATGAAAGTTGAGGTGTAATATCGTGACGTTCAACACAATATATTGCCAATTGCCGAATGGTAGTTCATTTAAGGAATGAAAGTTGAGGTGTAATATCGTGACGTTCAACACAATATATCGCCAATTGCCGAATGGTAGTTCATTTAAGGAATGAAAGTTGAGTTGTAATATCGTGACGTTCAACACAATATATCGCCAATTGCCGAATGGTAGTTCATTTAAGGAATGAAAGTTGAGTTGTAATATCGTGACGTTCAACACAATATATCGCCAATTGCCGAATGGTAGTTCATTTAAGGAATGAAAGTTGAGGTGTAATATCGTGACGTTCAACACAATATACTGGCAATAGCCGAATGGTAGTTCATTTAAGGAATGAAAGTTGAGGTGTAATATCGTGACGTTCAACACAATATATTGGCAATAGCCGAATGGTAGTTCATTTAAGGAATGAAAGTTGAGGTGTAATATCGTGACGTTCAACACAATATACTGGCAATAGCCGAATGGTAGTTCATTTAAGGAATGAAAGTTGAGGTGTAATATCGTGACGTTCAACACAATATATTGGCAATAGCCGAATGGTAGTTCATTTAAGGAATGAAAGTTGAGGTGTAATATCGTGACGTTCAACACAATATATTGGCAATAGCCGAATGGTAGTTCATTTAAGGAATGAAAGTTGAGGTGTAATATCGTGACGTTCAACACAATATATTGCCAATTGCCGAATGGTAGTTCATTTAAGGAATGAAAGTTGAGGTGTAATATCGTGACGTTATACACAATATATTGCCAATTGCCGAATGGTAGTTCATTTAAGGAATGAAAGTTGAGGTGTAATATCGTGACGTTCAACACAATATATCGCCAATTGCCGAATGGTAGTTCATTTAAGGAATGAAAGTTGAGTTGTAATATCGTGACGTTCAACACAATATATCGCCAATTGCCGAATGGTAGTTCATTTAAGGAATGAAAGTTGAGGTGTAATATCGTGACGTTCAACACAAAATATCGCCAATTGCCGAATGGTAGTTCATTTAAGGAATGAAAGTTGAGGTGTAATATCGTGACGTTCAACACAATATATCGGCAATAGCCGAATGGTAGTTCATTTAAGGAATGAAAGTTGAGTTGTAATATCGTGACGTTCAACACAATATATCACCAATTGCCGAATGGTAGTTCATTTAAGGAATGAAAGTTGAGGTGTAATATCGTGACGTTCAACACAATATATTGGCAATAGCCGAATGGTAGTTCATTTAAGGAATGAAAGTTGAGGTGTAATATCGTGACGTTCAACACAATATATTGCCAATTGCCGAATGGTAGTTCATTTAAGGAATGAAAGTTGAGTTGTAATATCGTGACGTTCAACACAATATATCGCCAATTGCCGAATGGTAGTTCATTTAAGGAATGAAAGTTGAGGTGTAATATCGTGACGTTCAACACAATATATCGCCAATTGCCGAATGGTAGTTCATTTAAGGAATGAAAGTTGAGGTGTAATATCGTGACGTTCAACACAATATATCGCCAATTGCCGAATGGTAGTTCATTTAAGGAATGAAAGTTGAGTTGTAATATCGTGACGTTCAACACAATATACTGGCAATAGCCGAATGGTAGTTCATTTAAGGAATGAAAGTTGAGTTGTAATATCGTGACGTTCAACACAATATATCGCCAATTGCCGAATGGTAGTTCATTTAAGGAATGAAAGTTGAGGTGTAATATCGTGACGTTCAACACAATATATCGCCAATTGCCGAATGGTAGTTCATTTAAGGAATGAAAGTTGAGGTGTAATATCGTGACGTTCAACACAATATATCGCCAATTGCCGAATGGTAGTTCATTTAAGGAATGAAAGTTGAGGTGTAATATCGTGACGTTCAACACAATATATTGCCAATTGCCGAATGGTAGTTCATTTAAGGAATGAAAGTTGAGGTGTAATATCGTGACGTTCAACACAATATATTGGCAATTGCCGAATGGTAGTTCATTTAAGGAATGAAAGTTGAGGTGTAATATCGTGACGTTCAACACAATATATTGCCAATTGCCGAATGGTAGTTCATTTAAGGAATGAAAGTTGAGGTGTAATATCGTGACGTTCAACACAATATATTGGCAATTGTCGAATGGTAGTTCATTTAAGGAATGAAAGTTGAGGTGTAATATAGTGACGTTCAACACAATATATTGCCAATTGCCGAATGGTAGTTCATTTAAGGAATGAAAGTTGAGGTGTAATATCGTGACGTTCAACACAATATATCGCCAATTGCCGAATGGTAGTTCATTTAAGGAATGAAAGTTGAGTTGTAATATCGTGACGTTCAACACAATATATTGCCAATTGCCGAATGGTAGTTCATTTAAGGAATGAAAGTTGAGTTGTAATATCGTGACGTTCAACACAATATATCGCCAATTGCCGAATGGTAGTTCATTTAAGGAATGAAAGTTGAGGTGTAATATCGTGACGTTCAACACAATATATTGCCAATTGCCGAATGGTAGTTCATTTAAGGAATGAAAGTTGAGTTGTAATATCGTGACGTTCAACACAATATATCGCCAATTGCCGAATGGTAGTTCATTTAAGGAATGAAAGTTGAGGTGTAATATCGTGACGTTCAACACAATATATTGCCAATTGCCGAATGGTATTTCATTTAAGGAATGAAAGTTGAGGTGTAATATCGTGACGTTCAACACAATATATCGCCAATTGCCGAATGGTAGTTCATTTAAGGAATGAAAGTTGAGGTGTAATATCGTGACGTTCAACACAATATACTGGCAATAGCCGAATGGTAGTTCATTTAAGGAATGAAAGTTGAGTTGTAATATCGTGACGTTCAACACAATATATCGCCAATTGCCGAATGGTAGTTCATTTAAGGAATGAAAGTTGAGGTGTAATATCGTGACGTTCAACACAATATATCGCCAATTGCCGAATGGTAGTTCATTTAAGGAATGAAAGTTGAGGTGTAATATCGTGACGTTCAACACAATATATCGGCAATAGCCGAATGGTAGTTCATTTAAGGAATGAAAGTTGAGGTGTAATATCGTGACGTTCAACACAATATATTGGCAATAGCCGAATGGTAGTTCATTTAAGGAATGAAAGTTGAGGTGTAATATCGTGACGTTATACACAATATATTGCCAATTGCCGAATGGTAGTTCATTTAAGGAATGAAAGTTGAGGTGTAATATCGTGACGTTCAACACAATATATTGCCAATTGCCGAATGGTAGTTCATTTAAGGAATGAAAGTTGAGTTGTAATATCGTGACGTTCAACACAATATATCGCCAATTGCCGAATGGTAGTTCATTTAAGGAATGAAAGTTGAGGTGTAATATCGTGACGTTCAACACAAAATATCGCCAATTGCCGAATGGTAGTTCATTTAAGGAATGAAAGTTGAGGTGTAATATCGTGACGTTCAACACAATATATCGGCAATAGCCGAATGGTAGTTCATTTAAGGAATGAAAGTTGAGGTGTAATATCGTGACGTTCAACACAATATATCGCCAATTGCCGAATGGTAGTTCATTTAAGGAATGAAAGTTGAGGTGTAATATCGTGACGTTCAACACAATATATTGGCAATAGCCGAATGGTAGTTCATTTAAGGAATGAAAGTTGAGGTGTAATATCGTGACGTTCAACACAATATATTGCCAATTGCCGAATGGTAGTTCATTTAAGGAATGAAAGTTGAGTTGTAATATCGTGACGTTCAACACAATATATCGCCAATTGCCGAATGGTAGTTCATTTAAGGAATGAAAGTTGAGGTGTAATATCGTGACGTTCAACACAATATATCGCCAATTGCCGAATGGTAGTTCATTTAAGGAATGAAAGTTGAGGTGTAATATCGTGACGTTCAACACAATATATCGCCAATTGCCGAATGGTAGTTCATTTAAGGAATGAAAGTTGAGTTGTAATATCGTGACGTTCAACACAATATACTGGCAATAGCCGAATGGTAGTTCATTTAAGGAATGAAAGTTGAGTTGTAATATCGTGACGTTCAACACAATATATCGCCAATTGCCGAATGGTAGTTCATTTAAGGAATGAAAGTTGAGGTGTAATATCGTGACGTTCAACACAATATATCGCCAATTGCCGAATGGTAGTTCATTTAAGGAATGAAAGTTGAGGTGTAATATCGTGACGTTCAACACAATATATCGCCAATTGCCGAATGGTAGTTCATTTAAGGAATGAAAGTTGAGGTGTAATATCGTGACGTTCAACACAATATATTGCCAATTGCCGAATGGTAGTTCATTTAAGGAATGAAAGTTGAGGTGTAATATCGTGACGTTCAACACAATATATTGGCAATTGCCGAATGGTAGTTCATTTAAGGAATGAAAGTTGAGGTGTAATATCGTGACGTTCAACACAATATATTGCCAATTGCCGAATGGTAGTTCATTTAAGGAATGAAAGTTGAGGTGTAATATCGTGACGTTCAACACAATATATTGGCAATTGTCGAATGGTAGTTCATTTAAGGAATGAAAGTTGAGGTGTAATATAGTGACGTTCAACACAATATATTGCCAATTGCCGAATGGTAGTTCATTTAAGGAATGAAAGTTGAGGTGTAATATCGTGACGTTCAACACAATATATCGCCAATTGCCGAATGGTAGTTCATTTAAGGAATGAAAGTTGAGTTGTAATATCGTGACGTTCAACACAATATATTGCCAATTGCCGAATGGTAGTTCATTTAAGGAATGAAAGTTGAGTTGTAATATCGTGACGTTCAACACAATATATCGCCAATTGCCGAATGGTAGTTCATTTAAGGAATGAAAGTTGAGGTGTAATATCGTGACGTTCAACACAATATATTGCCAATTGCCGAATGGTAGTTCATTTAAGGAATGAAAGTTGAGTTGTAATATCGTGACGTTCAACACAATATATCGCCAATTGCCGAATGGTAGTTCATTTAAGGAATGAAAGTTGAGGTGTAATATCGTGACGTTCAACACAATATATTGCCAATTGCCGAATGGTATTTCATTTAAGGAATGAAAGTTGAGGTGTAATATCGTGACGTTCAACACAATATATTGCCAATTGCCGAATGGTAGTTCATTTAAGGAATGAAAGTTGAGGTGTAATATCGTGACGTTCAACACAATATATCGCCAATTGCCGAATGGAAGTTCATTTAAGGAATGAAAGTTGAGGTGTAATATCGTGACGTTCAACACAATATATCGGCAATAGCCGAATGGTAGTTCATTTAAGGAATGAAAGTTGAGGTGTAATATCGTGACGTTCAACACAATATATTGGCAATAGCCGAATGGTAGTTCATTTAAGGAATGAAAGTTGAGGTGTAATGTCGTGACGTTCAACACAATATATTGCCAATTGCCGAATGGTAGTTCATTTAAGGAATGAAAGTTGAGTTGTAATATCGTGACGTTCAACACAATATATTGCCAATTGCCGAATGGTAGTTCATTTAAGGAATGAAAGTTGAGTTGTAATATCGTGACGTTCAACACAATATATCGCCAATTGCCGAATGGTAGTTCATTTAAGGAATGAAAGTTGAGTTGTAATATCGTGACGTTCAACACAATATACTGGCAATAGCCGAATGGTAGTTCATTTAAGGAATGAAAGTTGAGTTGTAATATCGTGACGTTCAACACAATATATCGCCAATTGCCGAATGGTAGTTCATTTAAGGAATGAAAGTTGAGGTGTAATATCGTGACGTTCAACACAATATATCGCCAATTGCCGAATGGTAGTTCATTTAAGGAATGAAAGTTGAGGTGTAATATCGTGACGTTCAACACAATATATTGCCAATTGCCGAATGGTAGTTCATTTAAGGAATGAAAGTTGAGGTGTAATATCGTGACGTTCAACACAATATATTGCCAATTGCCGAATGGTAGTTCATTTAAGGAATGAAAGTTGAGGTGTAATATCGTGACGTTCAACACAATATATTGGCAATTGTCGAATGGTAGTTCATTTAAGGAATGAAAGTTGAGGTGTAATATCGTGACGTTCAACACAATATATTGCCAATTGCCGAATGGTAGTTCATTTAAGGAATTAAAGTTGAGGTGTAATATCGTGACGTTCAACACAATATATTGGCAATTGTCGAATGGTAGTTCATTTAAGGAATGAAAGTTGAGGTGTAATATCGTGACGTTCAACACAATATATTGCCAATTGCCGAATGGTAGTTCATTTAAGGAATGAAAGTTGAGGTGTAATATCGTGACGTTCAACACAATATATCGCCAATTGCCGAATGGTAGTTCATTTAAGGAATGAAAGTTGAGTTGTAATATCGTGACGTTCAACACAATATATTGCCAATTGCCGAATGGTAGTTCATTTAAGGAATGAAAGTTGAGTTGTAATATCGTGACGTTCAACACAATATATCGCCAATTGCCGAATGGTAGTTCATTTAAGGAATGAAAGTTGAGGTGTAATATCGTGACGTTCAACACAATATATTGCCAATTGCCGAATGGTAGTTCATTTAAGGAATGAAAGTTGAGTTGTAATATCGTGACGTTCAACACAATATATCGCCAATTGCCGAATGGTAGTTCATTTAAGGAATGAAAGTTGAGGTGTAATATCGTGACGTTCAACACAATATATTGCCAATTGCCGAATGGTAGTTCATTTAAGGAATGAAAGTTGAGTTGTAATATCGTGACGTTCAACACAATATATCGCCAATTGCCGAATGGTAGTTCATTTAAGGAATGAAAGTTGAGGTGTAATATCGTGACGTTCAACACAATATACTGGCAATAGCCGAATGTTAGTTCATTTAAGGAATGAAAGTTGAGTTGTAATATCGTGACGTTCAACACAATATATCGCCAATTGCCGAATGGTAGTTCATTTAAGGAATGAAAGTTGAGGTGTAATATCGTGACGTTCAACACAATATATCGGCAATAGCCGAATGGTAGTTCATTTAAGGAATGAAAGTTGAGGTGTAATATCGTGACGTTCAACACAATATATTGGCAATAGCCGAATGGTAGTTCATTTAAGGAATGAAAGTTGAGGTGTAATATCGTGACGTTCAACACAATATATTGGCAATTGCCGAATGGTAGTTCATTTAAGGAATGAAAGTTGAGTTGTAATATCGTGACGTTCAACACAATATATTGCCAATTGCCGAATGGTAGTTCATTTAAGGAATGAAAGTTGAGTTGTAATATCGTGACGTTCAACACAATATATCGCCAATTGCCGAATGGTAGTTCATTTAAGGAATGAAAGTTGAGTTGTAATATCGTGACGTTCAACACAATATACTGGCAATAGCCGAATGGTAGTTCATTTAAGGAATGAAAGTTGAGTTGTAATATCGTGACGTTCAACACAATATATCGCCAATTGCCGAATGGTAGTTCATTTAAGGAATGAAAGTTGAGGTGTAATATCGTGACGTTCAACACAATATACTGGCAATAGCCGAATGGTAGTTCATTTAAGGAATGAAAGTTGAGTTGTAATATCGTGACGTTCAACACAATATATCGCCAATTGCCGAATGGTAGTTCATTTAAGGAATGAAAGTTGAGGTGTAATATCGTGACGTTCAACACAATATATCGCCAATTGCCGAATGGTAGTTCATTTAAGGAATGAAAGTTGAGGTGTAATATCGTGACGTTCAACACAATATATTGCCAATTGCCGAATGGTAGTTCATTTAAGGAATGAAAGTTGAGGTGTAATATCGTGACGTTCGAGCACAAGGGTACATATACTTATGATTCCCTATTCTACAAGGAACACAACCAACGCCAGCGACCAGTATCCTCTACATATACAACCGCATACAAAAGAGTTTCAAGAGCAATCAAGGCACTCGTTGAACATTTATAAGACGGCAGTGTATGTTGTCCAACGCAAACCAAAGACATGGTTCTACTTTCACTCGCCCTATGAACCGGCCTGAACGAAAATATTACTCTCATTCACTCAAACGATATAAATACAATACATTAAAATACAAATATCTGTAAAACGGACAAAAGTTGGTGTACTCATGTTGTACACGGTCATGGGGTCTGGATACAGACAGTGTGGAAAAAATGAACAACTACATGCATCTCCGGTCGCATGCGACAAGCACATAAACACAATTAGGAATACAAAAGATGCTTGTAATATCTAAGAAAATACATTTGGGAAAAGTCGACAACAGCTTACCATGAAACACCTATACCTGACAAGTACGGTTGAGAGGTATGATTTGGAACAATGTTTTCATATGGTTGATAGATTACACCTTAAATTTTGTAAATAGCTTCTTTGTGTCAAACCTCAGACTCTTAGTGCAGCAGTTCTTGGAGTACTGGGTAGATATCCTTTATCTGTTAAATGTCAGGAAAGTGCACTGATGTATTGTTTTATAATTATGAAAACTCCGTATTACCCTATCCATACGTTTTTATTTAGAACAATTTTAAAGCTTTACATTTGAATGGAAATTAAACTAGAGCTTTTACCTTAAAACATTGTTAGACAACATGTGACTCAGTGCTACTTTCGCTGCTTTCAATGCCGATGTTAATTACTTGCTTAGGTTCATTTTTTAACGAAAATAACTATTTTAATTTTAAAGCTGAAAATGCAGCACAAATAAAAACGCCATTGGGTTATCTTGCTTAGTACTTTAAAACAATCCAACATCAAGCAAAATTAATTATGAATGAACTATTAAAGATGCTCTCTTACTCCCAAATAAAATTTAACATATTTAATACAATTGTTTTAATATACCAAAAAGTATAAACAAATGTTGAAAACAATGATGCTTATGACGGATACTGAGTTTAATTTAAAAGAAATGTGTAGAAAACATGGTGTTGTTACCTTATAAGACCATAGTAGATCGCAGTAAATCATATAGCATTCACCAATCATTTAATATTTTTGCGTTTTCAGCTATTAAATACACGGTTGTAATCGTGTTAATAGTAATTAATATTTTCCATAAATGCATTATTTAGTAAGAAGTTGAGGGTTTATCACTCAAAATTTATGTTTGTTTTACATGTGTATGTATTGATTTTGAATAAGAGTGTCACTTTAACATGTATAGATATAAATATTACCTCTATGAAATGTTTAAAGTACATTGCCTTATGAAGAGTTTATTACTAGTAGCACTGTTTTATTAGTATAAGTACTAGTGTAACTATGAAGTAATGCTAGTATTTTCTTCATACCTTGAAATATTTGATTATGGTGCTCTTTAAAAATGATTGTTAAAAACAACACGATTTTGGTGACAAAACGTGCGCCCTTACCAGACATCGGATTAGTTATACATTATAGCAACTTAACAGTTCACTGCCGTTTGGGAGATGGTAAGTTTAAAGGATGGCCTCAGTCAATGCCACAGTCCGTGGTTCATATCCATGAACTCCTGTTGTCCTGGTCGTTCCAACGCGGTGACCTGTATAACACTTATTAGATATTAATTATCTTTCTTTCTGTCACCATATTATGCACATAAACTAGCTTAAAATTTTCAGAAACTAAGATGGGCAAATATAGAACGGATTATAGAAATTGTAACGTTTGTGATTCTAGAAAAACAGGTGGCGTATTTCATCGTCTTTTGAAATTATTTTACCCAATTAGGAAAAACATAAATAACGGAAAGATATATGTTAGAATGATAAATAGTCGTTGTATCCAGTCTTTGATGAACGGACAAAGTTTGAAGTCTCTCGGTCAGCGTCTATGTTGTTTGCAAGTTGTATGTCTCTCGGTCAGTGTCTGCGTTGTTTGCAAGTTGTTTGTCTCTCGGTCAGTGTCTACGTTGTTTGTAAGTTGTATGTCTCTCGGCCAGTGTCTACGTTGTTTGGAAGTTATATGTTGTGTTGTTTGCAAGTTGTATATATCTCGGTCAGTGTCTGTTTTGTTTGCAAGTTGTTTATATCTCGGTCAGTGTCTGTGTTGTTTGCAAGTTGTATATATGTCGGTCAGTGTCTGTGTTGTTTGCAAGTTGTTTATATCTCGGTTAGTGTCTGTGTTGTTTGCAAATTGTATGACTCTCGGCCAGTGTCTACGTTGTTTGCAAGTTGTATGTCTCTCGGTCGGTGGCTACGTTGTTTGCAAGTTGTATGTCTCTCGGCCAGTGTCTGTTTTGTTTGCAAGTTGTTTATATCTCGGTCAGTGTCTGTGTTGTTTGCAAGTTGTATATATGTCGGTCAGTGTCTGTGTTGTTTGCAAGTTGTTTATATCTCGGTTAGTGTCTGTGTTGTTTGCAAGTTGTATGTCTCTCGGCCAGTGTCTACGTTGTTTGCAAGTTGAATGTCTCTCGGTCAGTGGCTACGTTGTTTGCAAGTTGTATGTCTCTCGGCCAGTGTCTGCGTTGTTTGCAAGTTGTATGTCTCTCGGTCGGTGGCTACGTTGTTTGCAAGTTGTATGTCTCTCGGACAGTGTCTACGTTGTTTGCAAGTTGTATGTATCTCTGTCAGCGTCTACGTTGTTTGCAAGTTGTATGTCTCTCGGTCAGCGTCTACGTTGTTTGCAAGTTGTATGTCTCTCGGACAGCGTCTACGTTGTTTGCAAGTTGTATGTCTCTCGGACAGCGTCTACGTTGTTTGCAAGTTGTATGTCTCACGGACAGTGTCTTGCTGTTTGCAAGTTGTATGTCTCTCGGACAGTGTCTTGCTGTTTGCAAGTTGTATGTCTCTCGGACAGCGTCTACGTTGTTTGCAAGTTGTATGTCTCTCGGACAGTGTCTTGCTGTTTGCAAGTTGTATGTCTCTCGGACAGCGTCTTCGTTGTTTGCAAGTTGTATGTCTCACGGACAGTGTCTTGCTGTTTGCAAGTTGTATGTCTCTCGGACAGTGTCTTGCTGTTTGCAAGTTGTATGTCTCTCGGTCAGTGTCTTGCTGTTTGCAAGTTGTATGTCTCACGGACAGTGTCTGTGCTGTTTGCAAGTTGTATGTCTCTCGGTCAGTGTCTGTGCTGTTTGCAAGTTGTATGTCTCTCGGTCAGTGTCTGTGCTGTTTGCAAGTTGTATGTCTCTCGGTCAGTGTCTGTGCTGTTTGCAAGTTGTATGTCTCTCGGTCAGTGTCTGCGTTGTTTGCAAGTTGTTTATATCTCGGTCAGTGTCTGCGTTGTTTGCAAGTTGTATGTCTCTCGGTCAGTGTCTGCGTTGTTTGCAAGTTGTATGTCTCTCGGTCGGTGTCTACGTTGTTTGCAAGTTGTATGTCTCTCGGACAGCGTCTACGTTGTTTGCAAGTTGTATGTCTCACGGACAGTGTCTTGCTGTTTGCAAGTTGTATGTCTCTCGGACAGCGTCTACGTTGTTTGCAAGTTGTATGTCTCTCGGTCAGTGTCTTGCTGTTTGCAAGTTGTATGTCTCACGGACAGTGTCTGTGCTGTTTGCAAGTTGTATGTCTCTCGGTCAGTGTCTGTGCTGTTTGCAAGTTGTATGTCTCTCGGTCAGTGTCTGTGCTGTTTGCAAGTTGTATGTCTCTCGGTCAGTGTCTGTGCTGTTTGCAAGTTGTATGTCTCTCGGTCAGTGTCTGTGCTGTTTGCAAGTTGTATGTCTCTCGGTCAGTGTCTGCGTTGTTTGCAAGTTGTATGTCTCTCGGTCAGTGTCTGCGTTGTTTGCAAGTTGTATGTCTCTCGGTCGGTGTCTACGTTGTTTGCAAGTTGTATGTATCTCGGACAGCGTATATGTGGTTTGCAAGTTATATGTCTCGTGTTCAGTCTATGATTCTGTATTTATCTTCATAGGTTTCATTGGATCATTGTTAAATACCAAAATGGTTTAAAGAATGATATATTAAAATACTTTTAATCGCTGTTTTAGTCAAATTTCTGCAATGTTACATGAAGTCGACCGGATAATTTATTTAATCATGTAATACACAATATAATACAAATGAAACGACAGGGTTAATCTTGGAAGCAAGAAATAAAAAAAAAGATCCTGTTTAAGAAAAATGTACGAGAGACACACAATTCAAACAACACATACTGACCAAACACATGCATCCACATGTATGTATCAATACACGATTGGGTCACCACCTTGGAAAGGTCAGCGACAGGTGTGTGGGTGTATATTGTTTAGGAGTATTTATCCTCACATTTTGTTCCAACATATATACAGTAAATGGGAACATACAAATACCATTTAGATTGTTGTTTTTGTTGAAGTTTTTTGTTTAACTTTACCTTGTTGCAGACAATAAATTGAATCATACATTCCTTCGTATGAGCAGGTCGGTTTAGGCTCAGGTATTCTTGGGCCATCTTGGTCCCTCTTTTTTATTCTGAGACCCTCTTAATATTTCTTTTCATGATGTGGCGCTGTAAATCACTCCGTGTTTGTTATGTGGCGCTGTAAATCACTTTTGTTTTCAAAACGCGGCGCTCTAAATCAATCTTAATCATTATGCTACTCTCTCAATCATTTCTTTTCATTATGTGGTGGTTGTAAAATCGTTGTTGTTGTTGTTGTTTTTCCTTAGAGCTCGGAACCATTCGTTTTCACAGCTGCTTTCTCAGTGGCGATGCCTTTATTTATTTATCAATCGCTACGGGAGACAGATTTAATGAAAAAGAAAGTTGCGAGAAATCCACAAGTGACATTAATATTGCTCGCTTTGAGCCACATTGAATTAAAATTGCAGATTTTCTCACTGCAATACACTCAAAAATGATGTTTTCTGTAAGAATCTTTTTCTTTGCTGTTATATGAGGTATGTCGAGAAATAATATAATTTCCACAACTTTTGGAAAAAACAATGTGTGTGCCTTTTTAGTGGCACGTCGCAATACCGGACCGCATGACAACGTGCTAAACAAGTGCTCTATCTCAATATTGTTTTTCTACTTCAAATAATAGATGAAATGCACGTGCCGTTATCTACGAGGGCTAAAAACTATATCTGTGCATAATCTACACTATCATACGATGTGTATTTGTTATTTATGCTTACACACCTTTGAAATTATATATAAATTAACGGGTTCTTATATAAACAATACTGATTAAGACTGCCTTAGAGTGCCACATAATTAAAATGAGCGCTACATAATTAAAAGATAATGATCAAGAGGGCCAAAGAATACCTGAGCCTAAACCTAACTGCTCATACGAGCGAATGTATGTTTCAATTAATTGTCTGCACAAAGTAGGTAAAGTAAAAAAAAAAAAAACATCAACAAAAACAACACAATCCCACTGATTAGTGTGTGTAAACACTTTTTTCATACATGCCTTGACAAGAAATGGGAGGTTTGATACTCGTTAACTATAAACACCCCAACTCCTGTCACTGACCGTTCTAAGGCGCTGACCCCACCATTTCCTGTCCCTGACCGTTCTAAGGCGCTGACCCCACCATCTCCTGACACTGACCGTTCTAAGGCGCTGACTCCACCATCTCCTGTCACTGACCGTTCTAAGGCGCTGACCCCACCAACTACTGTCACTGACCGTTTTAAGGCGGTGACCCCACCAACTCCTGACACTGGCCGTTCTAAGGCGGTGACCCCACCAACTCCTGTCACTGACCGTTCTAAGGCGCTGATCCCTGACCGTTCTAAGGCGGTGACCCCACCATCTCCTGTCACTGACCGTTCTAAAGCGCTGACCCCACCAACTCCTGTCACTGACCGTTCTAAGGCGCTGACCCCACCATCTCCTGTCACTGACCGTTCTAAGGCGCTGACCCTACCATCTCCTGTCACTGACCGTTCTAAGGCCTGAAAGCGCCCAGAACTGCCACCTGCTACCTTTTTTTTAGATGTACATCATTCTGGTTATCTAGTTATGGCTTGCGAATTTCACTTACTAAGTAACATAATGACTGGTTAACAAGATAGAATTCGTGTTACAACTGAACTATAAATGCATTCCAGATTCAGACGCTAACAGGTTATCTAGTTATGGTTTACGAATTCCTCCCCCCCCCACACACACACACAAATAATACCACACAAATAAATATTCTACTATTGTCATGACCGTATACTGTAAACGAGGCCGTAGCGAGTTTTGGTGACTACTGTCATGACCGTATACTGTAAACGAGGCCGTAGCGAGTTTTGGTGACTATTGTCATGACCGTATACTGTAAACGAGGCCGTAGCGAGTTTTGGTGACTATTGTCATGACCGTATACTGTACACGAGGCCGTAGCGAGTTTTGGTGACTATTGTCATGACCGTATACTTTAAACGAGGCCGTAGTGAGTTTTGGTGACTATTGTCATGACCGTATACTGTAAACGAGGCCGTAGCGAGTTTTGGTGACTATTGTCATGACCGTATACTGTAAACGAGGCCGTAGCGAGTTTTGGTGACTATTGTCATGACCGTATACTGTAAACGAGGCCGTAGCGCGTTTTGGTGACTATTGTCATGACCGTATACTGTAAACGAGGCCGTAGCGAGTTTTGGTGACTATTGTCATGACCGTATACTGTAAACGAGGCCGTAGCGCGTTTTGGTGACTATTGTCATGTATACTGTAAACGAGGCCGTAGCGCGTTTTGGTGACTATTGTCATGACCGTATACTGTAAACGAGGCCGTAGCGCGTTTTGGTGACTATTGTCATGACCGTATACTGTAAACGAGGCCGTAGCGCGTTTTGGTGACTATTGTCATGACCGTATACTGTAAACGATGCCGTAGCGCGTTTTGGTGACTATTGTCATGACCGTATACTGTACACGAGGCCGCAGCGAGTTTTGGTGACTATTGTCTTGACCGTATACTGTACACGAGGCCGTAGCGCGTTTTGGTGACTATTGTCATGACCGTATACTGTAAACGAGGCCGTAGCGAGTTTTGGTGACTATTGTCTTGACCGTATACTGTACACGAGGCCGCAGCGAGTTTTGGTGACTATTGTCATGACCGTATACTGTAAACGAGGCCGTAGCGCGTTTTGGTGACTATTGTCATGACCGTATACTGTACACGAGGCCGTAGCGCGTTTTGGTGACTATTGTCATGACCGTATACTGTACACGAGGCCGTAGCGCGTTTTGGTGACTATTGTCATGACCGTATACTGTACACGAGGCCGTAGCGCGTTTTGGTGACTATTGTCATGACCGTATACTGTACACGAGGCCGTAGCGCGTTTTGGTGACTATTGTCATGACTGTATACTGTACACGAGGCCGTAGCGCGTTTTGGTGACTATTGTCGAAAATCGATCGTTCGACTCTAAATAAGAATTTCATGAATCGGTTAACATAACAAAAAAAACTATGCTTATTGCCATGAAAGGTCAGCAGCTCAAAATGCAAACTTAATAGCTATATTGTAAATTACACAGTTTACACAATAAAACTGGTTCAAACCTGTTACACATATTCTTAAGTGCTATTATTACAAAATCTCTAAAAAGGTACAAGTTGAGAATTTAATCAACAAGGGTTTAAATACATAAAAAAATATCGTTTCTTAATACAAATGCTTTTGATAAAAGAAAAAAAATCAATGTAAATCGCACATCTGAGCTTGACCTCAAGTCATAGAATACATCATAACAAATATGTTCGTTCATACATAGTTTTCTAAGTAGACAACTTTTAGGTTCGTCGTAGAGAGGGCAGACTAACCTAAAACTAAAGTTGCCATCGATAGTAAAGACATTTTTCTTATGACAAACAGGGAAAAATGTCTATTCTCTGTCAATAGTTTGGTGTCTGCCTTTTTCAATCGCTAAGTCGTGACAAAAACAACGAAAGTTTAATAAACAGTGTGTGTATACCATGTGGTAAATTGCGTCATTAATGCTACGTCGGAAGGGCACATTTTGCTTCGAATGAAAACTTTAAACAAGGATAACTTTACTATTTCTTCACCAATTTAAATGAAACATAGCGCAGTCTATGCCGCTTACGGGGCCCCGCCTTCGGTATTTTACCAAAGTTTGATTGAGAGTTTAGTTTTTAAAACACTTTTACAAACCTTTTCACAATACGGCCGTCTGACGGATGACTGTCAAAACATTATTTTCGAAGTGTTTGATGAAACTAAATCACTTTATCAAACTCCGCTAATAAAACGAAGGCGGGGCTCTTTAAGCGGCATATTCTACATAAGGTTCTAACGATACCTGATTTGCGGTACTCAAGTCAGGCCTGCCGGCAATTAGGAGTGTAATGACACACTTCGAGGGCTTAGGGCAAAACGGTAATAACTCAATATGGGAATAGGAGGCGTTACAACAGTCTAGCTCTTAGCCATCGACCTGGGAATTCCTTTTTAGTAACTGACATTTTCTGGCCTAAATAAAGAATTGTATTACGGTATTTTCAAGCGCAAAATGCCATCCTTCATTACACTTTTTTGCCAAATTAAGATCGGAGAATCCCTACAGATGCTCTTGTTTCATCTCAGACAGCTTATTTCATGACAAAAAGTAATTAAATTAAGCAAATACCACAAGCACGTTGAAAGGAATTGTATAAGAGATTTCTGAATAATCACAAACAAACTGTCAAGGACAGGATTCGGCTAAAAATGGAAAGGAATGTTCGGTTCACATTCGGAGAAGGGTGCGAGGGTATAGCTATACACGTCATACATCAGAATGTGTAATTCAGTTGAGGCACTAATACGAGACGACATTTCATTCACGAACATAATGGAGCAGGTGCGCTCAATTTCGAGGAAAGAATGTTGTTTTAAATGTACACATTTTTCTTCTCGAATGTGTATGCATCTGCTCCATTCTATTCGTGAATACTGCGGCGCGATTCTTCTTCAAGAAAATGTCATCTACAATAAGATTCATATGAACGATATTTGACATGTTTACATAACAAACCCTGAAGATGGTTTACTCATTTGAGATGTGTTTGGGTTCAGTTTAAATTGTCAAAGATGTAAGTGTATATAACGTCTTTTTGGTAGATCACTTTTCCAGAACTTGTTTGATCAGTATGGCCTGGCTGCACACTTATATGGCCTGTGACACCTATAAGCTCGTCTGAATCTAGTGAATTCTATAATGGGCGATTGTGAAACCCTGGCTGTTGTAGTTGTCGGCGTCGGTCGCTTCATGCAAAATCTGAACCTTGGCCATAACTCGTTGTTTTTTTTCAAGATATTTCGATGAAACTTGGTGCATATATTTCCAGAGACAATACGCTCCTGTATAGCAGGGCGCATAATTCAGTTTTTGTTTTTTTAGCTTTTGAGTTAAACCCATTGTTGGACTAGTAAAATAAACAAGAGCTTTGCCGTTTATTCCACGGCGCTCCAATGTTTATCTAACATACTTTGGAATAAAAGAGTCTGTAACATTTTATGACTGACTGACTGACGACCGACCCAACCACCCCCCGACCCTCCCACCCACCCACCCACCCACCGACAGACAGACAGACAGAAAGACAGACAGACAGACAGACCGACCGACCTGACGAGCCCCGACCTGACGAGACCCGACCCGACCAGACTGACCGGCCGACCGACCGATTGTAGTTACTGACATGTAATAAACACTAGGGTTCGGTTAATCTCGTTTATATATTGCGGACGTTATACCGTTACTCCTAGCAGACAATTCTTCTCAAGAACCACTAACGACGTGCGGTGGGGCAGCTGGGTTTTGGCTCAGACATTCTTTAACCTTTTTATTTTATTATTTGAGGTCTCTATATCATTGCCTTTATTTCCAATTTAATCTCTTCAGGCAACATATTGAATGGAACGGCTGCTGAAAAACCATATACATGATATATGACATTTAAATTGCTCGCCTGGAACATCGCAACTAATACTGTATTGTTCTCACAGACATGGCCTTTAACATAACGGATTTTATAAGAATGTATTCAGATTTCACTCTTATAAGCAAGGAAAGAAATACATTAACACAATATTCTGTAAACAGAAATCGGATCTTTTTATTGGCGTCATTAATATTTATTCCAACGGCGAACGGCAGTAATACGATTATAATGTTTTAAATAAAACCGCATGATGCCAAGGTCGGTTGCCCATCATGGAGCTCATTCATCTTTCCAGTAACGTACTATTTTTTGTTTAAAGGTCCTCGGCAGTTTTCTAAAAGAAGAAGCTCTTTACCAGTAAAACAAGAGGGTTTTTGCAAATAAATACTAAAATCTATGTTATCGCTTCGAAATTGAGATTGGAAGTCTGTCAGTATGATAGTTACAATATCAATTGTAAATGTTGAATCCCCTTATGATCAGCAATAATGGAGGCAATGGTCGTGTCAGACCGTAGTGTAGCCGCGGTGGGCGACCAGACCCTATCAAGACCGCCACCTACATCCCCATCATGGTCTCAGTGGTCGTGTCAGATCTTAGTGTAGCCGCGGTGGGCGACCAGACCCTCCCCGGTGACTGCCACCCACATCCCCATCATGGTCGCAGTGGTCGTGTCAGACCATAGTGTAGCCGCGGTGGGCGACCAGACCCTCTTAAGACCGTCACCTACATCCCCATCATGGTGGCAGTGGTCGTGTCAGACCATAGTGTAGCCGCGGTGGGCGACCAGACCCCCTCCCGACCGCCACTTACATCCCCATCATGGTGGCAGTGGTCGTGTCAGACCATAGTGTAGCCGCGGTGGGCGACCAGACCCTCTCAAGACCGCCACCTACATCCCCATCATTGTCGCAGTGGTCGTGTCAGACCATAGTGTAGCCGCGGTGGGCGACCAGACCCCCTCCCGACCACCACTTACATCCCCATCATGGTCGCAGTGGTCGTGTCAGACCATAGTGTAGCCGCGGTGGGCGACCAGACCCCCTCCCGACCACCACCTACATCCCCATCATGGTCGCAGTGGTCATGTCAGACCATAGTGTAGCCGCGGTGGGCGACCAGACCCCCTCCCGACCACCACTTACATCCCCATCATGGTCGCAGTGGTCGTGTCAGACCATAGTGTAGCCGCGGTGGGCGACCAGACCCTCCCCCCCTGGCCGCCACCCACATCCCCATCATGGTCTCAGTGGTCGTGTCAGACCACAGTGTAGCCGCAGTGGGCGACCAGACCCCCTCCCGGTGACCGCCACCCAAATCCCCATCATAGCAACAGTGGTCGTGTCAGACCATAGTGTAGCCGCGCTGGGCGACCAGACCCTCTTCCGGTGACGCTACCTACATCCCCATCATGGTCGCAGTGGTCGTGTCAGACCATAGTGTAGCCGCGGTGAGCGACCAGACCCTCTCCCGACCACCACCCACATCCCAATTATTGTCGGGGCATCCTTAAGGAGCCGTGTATTGTTATATATCTGTCCGGATTTGTTAAACGTGTAACAAACATTTAACTCGGAAATATTATGTGACGATTATTATTAATAACCTTTTTCGTTCTAGTCGTAACGTTGTTTTACAAAAAAAATGTTAAGTTCTTGTGGTCACTGGGTCAAGACTCAGGAGTGAGAATATCAACTTAAAAAAACAACTTATAAAGTCTATTTTAGTTAAGTGCTCCTGATCAAAACTAAACACGACGCTTTCGTACCGGAAAAGGTTGCCAAAAAATGAAATTTAAAAAGGCTGCATTAGTTAAAACAAAGATATATTTGGAAATACGCAATTGACCATTCATTTGAAAAATAGTTTTCCTGTTTTTCAGACATTTTTCTAAACTTTGGTCAATATCGTTTTCAAATCAATATTCCTCTGTAAGTTTCACAGATACACTTATGATCTGCTGCATTTCTAACAAGAGATGAGACAAAAAAAATCAGTTGTAATTGTTTTATTGAAATATAGGAGCGCATCATCAAATAGTTCATCTTTAAAATTTAACAACGACGTCGTTAATCCCGTCATCGTTTCTAACTTTCATATCGCTACATCTCTGGGAGTTTTATGGATGCATGTGTGATGTGCTGTTTATCTAATGCACCAGTTAATTGTAACCACGCCCACCCCCACCCCACCCCCCTCCAAGGTCCGGGGATAGCCGGATTATTAGATGGGCCGTGTGTTAACCTTCCAGGTGGCCCCGCAGTGCCGGATGAATACGGTGCTTTTGTCTTGGCGCCAAAAATATAGGGGAATGGGCCTTAGGTCCTTGGGGTGCGGGGGCATTTGGCGGGGATTTTACCAACAGTTCGTCCCCACAGGACGGGGATTTTCCTCGGGCTTGGCTGGACTGAAAGTCAAAGTCCCCGCTGTCCCCAGACCTGGGGGCCGTGGTTACAATTGACTGGTGCAAAACAAGATTTGAGTTAACTGATGCAGTTGATTTCGTTAATCACGTGGTTAACTTTAAAGTTATTTCTGAACAATCGGCCCATTATTAAGTTAGTTTATGTGTCGTGTTGTTTCAAACTAAAAACAAGCGCTTGTTATCTATTGGCAATATTTACCAAAACATGATCTCGATTATTTTCGAGATGCGGGATCGTTTTCCCATCAAATACAGCCCAAGTACCGCTACTTTGCCGGAATCTTAAGTAATGTCATTTTTGTACGCGTAATGATGACAGCTTTCACTATTATAATGTATTCAATGAAACATGTATCGTGTCAGATCCCATTAGGATTTTGTTGATACCGACATATTCACGCGGACGTCATCAACACTGTTATGGAGACCTCCAACCACGCAGCCATTTCTGAGATATATCTCTTTTCTGCGCACAATGCCCTCATTGTTGTTTGAGGTAAAATATCCTCTGTCGTGAAGTACAAGAACGCGAACATCCTGGACGTTTAGATGCTTTCTATACAGGTCTCTAGCCACACAGACTACAGCTCCGTTGTTACATGAACAGAGACATTAACATTGTATGAAAACATGTTCCATGTGAAAAACCGGTTTCCTTTCAAATTTGAACGTACGTCTTACGACAATTAATAATCATCGTAAATCAAAAATGTAGGAACAGGAAAGGAATCAATTCAATTCACACATCCTTTCGAATACCGCTACCGTACATCGACGCGCTACCGTAGCCGCCTAATGCAGACCAATTTTTCAAGGGTGCTGGTTACCGCTACTGTTTTACTGTAGGAATACTGTAGACGACTGGAACGTACCGAAAAAGATGTACGTGAAGTTAGCGGCCTAGCGGCCTAGCGGCGTGAAGTTAGCGGCCTAGCGGCGTGAAGTTAGCGGCCTGGCGGCCTAGCGGCCTAGCGGCGTGAAGTTGGCGGCCTAGCGGCCTAGCGGCCTAATTATTTTTTCTATTTCCAAGCAATTGTTAATGCGTTTTTTTTAAAACAATGATAAATCAAGGTTTTTTATTCATATAGTTACATAGCGGCCTTAAATTGTTATATATTCAGAATATTTTTCTTTACCTTTTATTCTAAAACAATTTTAAATTAACTGTTTTATGCACAAATTATCACTCTGAAGCGTTTTTCAACCTTTATTCAAAAAGGTCGATCAAGCACTTCAGCGACTTAGCGGCATAGAAGCCTGAAATTAGCGGCCTAGCGGCCTAAATTGAATCCTATTTCAAAGCATGTATACATGCATTTTCTTCTAAAACAATAACATTTTAACTGTTTTTATGCACAAATTAGCACATTGAAGCGATTATCAACAGTTTTTTTCCAAAAACGTCGATAAAGCAGTCAGCTATTTCAAAGCATTAAACATGCCTGTTCTTCTTAATCAATGATATATTAACTGTTTATATGCACAAATTATCACTCTGAAGCGTTTTTCAACTTTTTTTCAAAAAAGTCGATCGAGCACTTCAGCGGCCTAGCGGCCTAGCGGCCTAGCGGCCTAGCGGCGTGAAGTTAGCGGCCTGGCGGCCTAGCGGCCTGGCGGCCTAGCGGCCTGGCGGCCTAGCGGCCTAGCGGCCTAAAATGGTATCCTATTTCAAAGCATGTATACATGCATTTTCTTCTAAAACAATGACATATTAACTGTTTTTATGCACAAATTAACACTTTGAAGCTATTAGCGATTATCAATATTTTTTTTTTAAAAGCGTCGATAAAGCAGTCAGCTATTTCAAAGCATTAAACATGCCTGATCTTCTAAAACAATGATATATTTACTGTTTTATGCACAAATTATCACTCTAAAGCGTTTTTTATTTTTTTTCAAAAAAGTTGATCGAGCACTTCAGCGGCCTAGCGGCCTAGCGGCGTGAAGTTAGCGGCCTGGCGGCCTAGCGGCCTAGCGGCCTAAAATGGTTTCCTATTTCAAAGCATGTATACATGCATTTTCTTCTAAAACAATGACATATTAACTGTTTGAATGCACAAATTAACACTTTGAAGCTATTAGCAATAATCAACATCTTTTTTTTTTTCAAAAAAGTCGATTAAGCAGTCAGCTATTTCAAAGCATTAAACATGCCTGATCTTCTAAAACAATGATATATTTACTGTTTTATGCACAAATTATCACTCTAAAGCGTTTTTCAACTTTTTTTCAAAAAAGTCGATCGAGCACTTCAGCGGCCTAGCGGCCTAGCGGCGTGAAGTTAGCGGCCTGGCGGCCTAGCGGCCTAGCGGCCTAAAATGGTATCCTATTTCAAAGCATGTATACATGCATTTTCTTCTAAAACAATGACATATTAACTGTTTTTATGCACAAATTAACACTTTGAATCAATTAGCGATTATCAACATCTTTTTTTTTTTAAAACGTCGATAAAGCAGTCAGCTATTTCAAAGCATTAAACATGCCTGTTCTTCTTAATCAATGATATATTAACTGTTTATATGCACAAATTATCACTCTGAAGCGTTTTTCAACTTTTTTTCAAAAAAGTCGATCGAGCACTTCAGCGGCCTAGCGGCCTAGCGGCGTGAAGTTAGCGGCCTGGCGGCCTAGCGGCCTAGCGGCCTAAAATGGTATCCTATTTCAAAGCATGTATACATGCATTTTCTTCTAAAACAATGACATATTAACTGTTTTTATGCACAGATTAACACTTTGAAGCTATTAGCGATTATCAATATTTTTTTTAAAAAGCGTCGATAAAGCAGTCAGCTATTTCAAAGCATTAAACATGCCTGATCTTCTAAAACAATGATATATTTACTGTTTTATGCACAAATTATCACTCTAAAGTTTTTTTTAATTTTTTTCAAAAAAGTTGATCGAGCACTTCAGCGGCCTAGCGGCCTAGCGGCCTAACGGCGTGAAGTTAGTGGCCTGGCGGCCTAGCGGCCTAGCGGCCTAAAATGGTTTCCTATTTCAAAGCATGTATACATGCATTTTCTTCTAAAACAATGACATATTAACTGTTTGAATGCACAAATTAACACTTTGAAGCTATAAGCGATAATCAACATATTTTTTTCCAAAAAGTCGATTAAGCAGTCAGCTATTTCAAAGCATTAAACATGCCTGATCTTCTGAATCAATGATATATTTACTGTTTATATGCACAAATTTTCACTCTGAAGCGTTTGTCAACTTTTTTCAAAAAAGTCGATCGAGCACTTCAGCGGCCTAGCGGCCTAGCGGCGTGAAGTTAGCGGCCTGGCGGCCTAGCGGCCTAGCGGCCTAAAATGGTTTCCTATTTCAAAGCATGCATACATGCATTTTCTTCTAAAACAATGACATATTAACTGTTTGAATGCACAAATTAACACTTTGAAGCTATTAGCGATAATCAACATATTTTTTTCCAAAAAAGTCGATTAAGCAGTCAGCTATTTCAAAGCATTAAACATGCCTGATCTTCTGAATCAATGATATATTTACTGTTCATATGCACAAATTATCACTCTGAAGCGTTTGTCAACTTTTTTTCAAAAAAGTCGATCGAGCACTTCAGCGGCCTAGCGGCCTAGCGGCCTAGCGGCGTGAAGTTAGCGGCCTGGCGGCCTATCGGCCTAGCGGCCTATGGTTTCCTATTTCAAAGCATGTATACATGCATTTTCTTCTAAAACAATGATATATTAACTGTTTTAAGCACACACTATCACTCTGAGGCGATTATCAACCTTTTTTTCAAAAAGTCGAACAAGCAGTCAGCTTTTCAAAGCACGTGAACATGCCTAGTCTGTGCATAAAAACAGTTAACATATCATTTTCTTAGAAGAAAATGCATGTATACATGCACAGTGATAATTTGTGCATAAAAACAATAAATATATCATTGTTTTAGAAGATCAGGCATGTTAATGCTTTGAAATAGCTGACTGCTTAATCGACTTTTTTGGAAAAAAATATGTTGATTATCGCTAATAGCTTCAAAGTGTTAATTTGTGCATAAAAACAGTTAATATGTCATTGTTTTAGAAGAAAATGCATGTATACATGCTTTGAAATAGGAAACCATTTTAGGCCGCTAGGCCGCTAGGCCGCCAGGCAGCTAACTTCACGCCGCTAGGCCGCTAGGCCGCTGAAGTGCCCGATCGATTTTTATTTGGAAAAAAATAAAAAACGCTTCAGAGTGATAATTTGTGCATATTAACAGTAAATATATCATTGATTAAGAAGATCAGGCATGTTTAATGCTTTGAAATAGCTGACTGCTTAATCGACTTTTTTGGAAAAAAATATGTTGATTATCGCTTATAGCTTCAAAGTGTTAATTTGTGCATTCAAACAGTTAATATGTCATTGTTTTAGAAGAAAATGCATGTATACATGCTTTGAAATAGGAAACCATTTTAGGCCGCTAGGCCGCTAGGCCGCCAGGCCGCTAACTTCACGCCGCTAGGCCGCTAGGCCGCTAGACCGCTGAAGTGCTCGATCGACTTTTTTGAAAAAAGTTGACAAACGCTTGTTGAAAAACTCATTAAAAATTGCTTGGAAAAAGAAAATATAATTAGGCCGCCAGGCCGCTAGGCCGCCAACTTCACGCCGCTAGGCCGCTAGGCCGCCAGGCCGCTAACTTCACGCCGCTAGGCCGCTAGGCCGCTAGGCCGCTAGGCCGCTAACTTCACGCCGCTAGGCCGCTAGGCCGCTAACTTCACGTACATATATAATAGTTACAGTCAAATACTTTGATTTAAGTTTTGGTCTATGTTTTTCTATTATATAATTATGTACATGTGTTCTTTGTTGATAGGAGAAAAATTATTATCATTATTGATTTTCGTCATGTTTGATTTTATCCCTATGTATTCCTCAAGTTCCTATGATGTAAATAAATGATCTATACATTTTATTACCTTGATGTATGAATGAATTTTGAATCCGTATTTGGATTTTAGTCCTATAAGTATACATTTATATAGGAAATGAATGAACATGTGTGTCAAATATCATGATATAGAATTGTTATTTTAATTCCTATCTGATTTATTTGATAAAAACATATTGTTTTGTAATCGTTTTATGCATGTGTAAATACTAAAATAAACAAACATATGTATAATATAATGAAAACTACAGGGAAAAGCCCATTAGTTGACCAGTAAAAGATAGGCCCTGTAAAGGGGTACACGTCAAGGACCCAAACAACTATGAACTAGAGACACAAATATTGTTACACCACTTCTTAAATCATAAGTTTCACTTTTTGTTTTATTACTGAATTTTAAATGGAATGACACGTGCCTGGAAAACTGTGATAATGGTTTGCATTAAAATTAAGCACGGCTAAAATAGCGTATTTATACATACATAGTTTAGTCACACATGACATTCCAGAGAGTGTTTATGTGGATTTTTCAATATACTCCGATTCAAGCACAAACATGCATAATATGATTGAAATAATAAAAAACAATTCGCAACGTTGCCTTACAAACATCTTTTTAAGCATTGTACTTTTGAAATATTTTGGAAAACCTTTTTCTACTACTGTAGTACAAAATTGCTGTTTTAGAAATATCAAATACTAGCCGTAGCGTATTTATGAGGAAAACAACAGACATAAATATCAAGTTACTAAAAAACTGCCATAGTGTATCTATGCACGCACACGTGGTATAATTTCAAGATTGATCATAACATTAAACGTCTCCGGCAATTTTGAAAAACATATACCTGAAATGTTTGTACTAGAACTACCAGAGTGTATTAATGCATAATATTATCCTTTATGTACTTAACCATTTGTTCAAAGAAGTAATTCCTGTCTACAAAACTCGCCTATAGTAGTTTTATAAACATTAAAAAGTAGCCAATACCGAAGATGAAAAATACCACAACCTACACATCACAGGATTACCATTGCGCTGTTTTGCATGTGCGTTTACCTACTGATGATTGTCTTCAATCAAATTACTACAACACAGGTCTACGGTTATTCCTACATTTGTTCAATATTCATCATATCCAGAGTGTATTAATGAGAGTTTTGTATTTTTCCGAAGTCAACCAGAGCGTAGTTATGCTGATATGTCATATTTATTAATAAGTGAATATTTTAATTGCCGTTACATAATTAAACTAATAAAATGCATTTTATTGTATTAATGTGTCTATTAAAGGGTTTAAGTAAAAGAAAAAATGTACATTTTCACTAGAACATTACTTAATTAGGGATAATTTATACGTCACTAATTCGTGAAATGCAAACTTGATTTATAAGGGTGTTATGTTATATAATTTTATGTACTATATAATGTTTGTAATTAATTTCTTTAATTGTGTTATCAATTTGTACTGTTTCGAAATTGATAAACATTTTACCTAATTGCTTACGCATTTTAATCGGGAGATTTAAGTCTCTGCTTTTAGCAAAACATGTACAAGATTATAAAAATAAGCGGTATTCCCACGCTGTACGATAGCGGTAATCAGAAGCCGAAAATTTGAGTACGGTTTACACTGCTGTGGTAGTTCGCCTCTGAATGATAGAGGTAATGGGGACACCCGAATTTAGGGTCTGCATTAGGCGGCTATGGTAGCGGAATATTGTTGAAGAGTATAAAGCACATATTTATCTTTTTCTTTCGTATATTAAAACTTTTGATCCTAAGTGATGACAGTTTGCTGGGTTTTTGTTTTTCAAATTATTCAACGTTAAATGTTCATATCGAACGACTTATTTGCAGTATTTATCGTATGTATGGTATGTGTCGTTCATATTGAAGGTATAACTTATATCGTTCATAAAATAATTTAATGTGAGTTATGAGTATCATAAAACCAGGTCCCTGAAACGAGTTTCACACTGGAAATATAAGTGTGCTGTAGGGGGTAAACGGAAATTTTAGTCAGAGGTTTAAGTAAAAGACCATAAATAACTGTTTTCTTCATTTATCGTTTTTTACCCAAAGTGACGTTCCAATGATGCATTTTAACATGCATATTCTGCTTGCTGACACGTCAATCTTGCCGCATGTCCATCCTGCCTACTGACAAGTCAAACTGTCAACTGGCATGTCCATCCTGCCTACTGACAAGTCAAACTGTTAACTGAAATGTCCACCCTGCCTACTGACAAGTCAAACTGCTAACTGAAATGTCCACCCTGCCTACTGACAAGTCAAACTGTTAACTGACATGTACACCCTGCCTACTGACAAGTCAAACTGTTAACTGACATGTCCGTCCTGCCAACTGACAAGTCAAACTGTTAACTGACATGTCCACCCTGCCTACTGACAAGTCAAACTGTTAACTGACATGTCCACCCTGCCAACTGACAAGTCAAACTGTTAACTGACATGTCCGCCCTGCCTACTGACAAGTCAACCTGTTAACTGACATGTCCACCCTGCCAAGTGACAAGTCAAACTGTTAACTGACATGTCCGTCCTGCCAACTGACAAGTCAAACTGTTAACTGACATGTCCACCCTGCCTACTGACAAGTCAAACTGTTAACTGACATGTCCACCCTGCCTACTGACAAGTCAAACTGTTAACTGACATGTCCATCCTGCCTACTGACAAGTCAAACTGTTAACTGACATGACCATCCTGCCTACTGACAAGTCAAACTGTTAACTGACATGTCCACCCTGCCTACTAACAAGTCAAACTGTTAACTGACATGTCCATCCTGCCTACTGACAAGTCAAACTGTTAGCTGACATGTCCATCCTGCCTACTGACAAGTCAAACTGTTTACTGACATGTCCATCCTTCCTACTGACAAGTCAAACTGTTAGCTGACATGTCCATCCTTCCTACTGACAAGTCAAACTGTTAACTGACATGTCCGTCCTGCCTACTGACAAGTCAAACTGTTAACTGACATGTCCATCCTGCTATCTGGCATATCACTCTTGCTTACTAATATATCAATCTGGCTTGCGCATAAGTCCATTTCAATTGTTGGCATTCCAACTACATACGTAGGTTTTCTGAAATGCCCTCCTGTATGCCGGCATGTCAGTCCTTTTTGCTGACTTAACCACTCTGCTTGCTGACTTATCCATTATGTCTAGTGATATATCCATCCTGCTTACTGACAACTAAATATTTCCGTTTGGCAATGAACTGTCAATTGTCTCAGCAGGCGATTGGTTTAAATAGCTAGTTAAATGAGTGTAAAATGATCAGGCGGACCGAGTTCAAATCAGCAATTTCAGCAGAATACTTTCATAATTTATTGTCTTGGTGGTATCCGGCGAAGGTCTCAGTGTCAGCATGCAATATATTTTATCGAGTGACCACCAGAAACTATATTTAAATATTTACATTTGGTTTTCACTAGGCGAGATATTTTGCGACCTTACAATGAAAAACAAACAAATAAATTTTCTTTCAGAATATGCCTTTAATAGGATATAAAATTATGTAATTGTAGATTTTAAGAAAAGCTCGCCAAACTGAATGCGAACATAGCGTAATATTGGAAATGACGTTGTTGAAATCCGCAAAAAGGTAATATTACATCGACAATAAGAAATTGAAGCATAATATTCATAATCTAACTCACGAGAATTAAACACATTTGTAATAAATTATGCAATATGAATGTGTTATTCTGGCAATTGACAATCTGAGGTTGCTTGTGAAAATCTAACTCTGAATAACCTCATAAATACCACCACATATAGGTGGTTCCTGATTTGAAATAGACTTTACGCGTTTACTTTATTTTGCCGTTTCTAAGGTATACGACACCTGCTGATCAAGATAGGCAGAACTGAAATATTAGCCACCATTCTGCTATTTTACGAGAAAGATTTCCATTATGTTTTAAGTGTTATATGTTTTATTTATGAGTCATGAAAAAAAGTTTACTCACTCTTGGCTTAGTTCTGTATAATTCACGCCATTGCCAAGAGAGTATGTTGTTATAAGGCATCGAAATAAAACATTTATTCTATATAATGGAGCTTTCCATAGTAAGCTAAGGTGTGTGGGAGTGCCAGCGTCCCCGTGGTCGAAGAAAGGATGCGCACATAGTATAATGCCAAACAGCAAACTGAGTAAAGGGAAATAACCGCACAATCACTCTTATAAGGGAAACACAAGAGTGCAATAACATTCTATGGTATAATAGATACACGAGGAATAAAGATAGCTATAATTCAGTTGTTTCGAAAATGGTGAGTACATGTCCAAATGTTTTAGCTGGACCCCGTCGGATCCCTACGTGTTATTTAAAACAGTTTGGAAGTCAAAGAAAGAATGTTCCCCCAACGCTTGGTGGGGTATCCGCCAAAACAGTTTTTTTACCCAAAATACAGCGGTAACCTGCGACGAATGACATCAAGAGTGGTCCGATGCAGGCAGTGTTCATAAAACTTCCTGTAACTACTGAAAGAAATGTTCATTGACTGACCCTCCGTTGAAAGGGAAAGTGGGGTTTTAAATTGATTTATTCATTAAAATATATTCCGTTTTCTTGTCTGACACGACTGTTCAAATTTCAAAATAGTTTCAGAGGAATGTTCCTGGTATGATTTTCCTAAAAAAAGTTTTCTAAAATAATTCCAAACCAAGTTAAACGGCGGTTTACTCTCATACATATATGAAACTACATACCTGATCTCAAAATAATTTCACAAAAATGATCATCGATTGAAACTCTATCCGAGTTGACCCAGTGAACTTAAGGAATCTTCCTTTCTGAAACTGCATTTGAAAATTAAAAATAGTTTCTAGCATAATAGTATACTAAACTCGTTCAAAGAGATTTTTAAACTATAACTATTATTGCCATGGATTGATAACATATTCTTCAAACACTACACTTACTTTTTAAAGCTGAAATTTTCGTCCAACACTGTGGACATCATCAGAGCAACTGGCCTGACTATCGCTCACTCGCAGCTCTGACACTCGGGACTAGAGAGAGAATCAGACTGGAGAGTGCGAAAAACGAAGGAGGCTATCTGCATCAAAACTGAGGGGGCAGTTATGAACCGGGACGAGGGGGCCTTCCTTTCTGGGATTTACAACCCACTTTTCGCCGGATTACGGAAATTCGGCGGGAAGTCCCGAGTGTCAGAGCTGCGAGTGAGCGATAGTCAGGCCAGTTGCTCTGATGATGTCCACAGTGTTGGACGAAAATTTCAGCTTTAAAAAGTAAGTGTAGTGTTTGAAGAATATGTTATCAATCTATTGGATTTACCTACACAATGAACTCATTCAAGAATATTATTGCCATGGTACCAGGAAGAAAATTTATTAAATAACTGTTCTGTGAAACTACCTGTCAGCTTTCATAGTCATTTATAGGAACCAATTGAGCGACCATAGAGAAATCCTCCACCAAAGTGCAGTCGTTGAAAAACGTGGCAGCCAGGGAGCGTGGCTCTATTGAATTATGTCGGAAAAACTTTAAAACAAATGTTGTCAAAAACTATTGTTCCAATTTCAAAATTTAACAGGTAACATAAATGTCTACAAAATGTGATGGCGACTGAAAAAATCACTTCTCTATAATGTTCTTCACACCTGCCAGATTTATAAATAATTCAATAGAAACTAAAAGTTCCTTCAAGCCATGTTCGTTCGGTAATGTACATGACCACCAGGAATACAGACTGAAATTCTTTATATTGCGTAATTGGACATTTTGAAACTCTCTGAAACCCCCAGCTCAAAATTAGAAATGCCATTTGGGTGTCTCTCTAGCAGATATAGTTTCAAGCCTTGTTTAACGGGCTCGCTCGTGTTTTGCAAATTGCAAAATGAAACACAGAAAAAATACGAAAAAAGGAGTGGCATATCATAATTAATGCACCAGTTAATTGTAACCACGGCCCCCAGGTCCGGGGAATAGCGGGGACTTTGACTTTCGGTTTAGCTAACTCCGGGTAAAATCCCCGCCCTGCGGGGACGAACTGATGGTAAAATCCCCGCCAAATGCCCCCGCACCCAAGGGACCCTAGGTAAGGCCCATTCCCCGCTATATTTTGCGCGAAGACAAAACCACCGCATTCTCCCGACACTGCGGGCCACCTGAAAGGTAAAAACACGGCCCATTTCCCCGGCTATCCCCGGGATACCACCGCGTGGTTACAATTGACTGGTGCATACGTAGTCTTAAAACTAAGATACTGACGGCTGCACCCCTTCATCAAATGTTGATATATGCTCAAATATTGTCTTTGACGTCCAAGATTTTGAATAGCGTTTGAAGCGCTTTTCTGCACCGATGTGGGTTCGCCGCCCACTAAGTTTCAGGGTTTTTTTTAAATTTATTTATTTTCTGCAATTTTGGTATCAAAGAGTAAAATAATTATAAGTAAAAACCACGGGCTCATATTTCAAAACATTACAGACACGTTCCTTGCGTGGCTTATTTCCAATTCCCTGAAATATAATTGAAGTGGTTCCATGCCGCAATATTTATTTTCCAAAGCAACCGAAAAGAAAAAAAATATCTCCAGCTTATTGAAGCTACAGCATTAAACAATGTTTCCAGTTTTGTAAACAAAATTCAAATTTTACATAAACTGTACCTAATTTCTTTTTCAAAGCTACAGCATTGATAATTTAACCATGTGTAAAGTTGGCAAATAAATATTTTTACTTACCTTTGATGTCCAAATGAGAGCATTATTTTTCACTTTTTCTCACTAAAGCTACAGCAGTGAGTGTTGGCCCTTGTGTATAGTTGTGACAAACCAATTACCATAATATTATTGTCTTTGGTGGCATGAACGATGACCTGTTCACCTACTTCTTTAATTTTTTTTGAAGCTACAACATTGCAATTTTGAATAGATTGCAAAGTTTCGCAAACAAATGTCCATGTTTCCTCGGATGACCTTTACCAAGTCCATTCCATCTACTCTTAGTTTTTGAAACCATACCATTGAAATTTCGACAATGTATATAAAGACTTGCAAACACATTTCAGTAGTGTTCGTGGTTGACCTTTTGACCTTATTTACGGAGACTGCTGAGCTTCTTCCTATGTTTTAAGCGTGAACTGGTAAAACAAGGGATGTTTTTAAAACGGCTAAGTCAGAAACATGTAAAAGGTGATTCGATCCATGGCTTTAATTTAGCTTTGACATACTGACCCATCAGTAATGTTTATCTGCTGGTCAACAGAAACCTAACACATAAGTTAGACAAAACAGGTCGTACAACAAAACAGTTCTCCTGATGTGTATACAGCGTTTTGTTCCGGACGCTCGCACGGACGGACAGTTCGAATACTGTATGTCACCCATCAGGGCCATAAAAAATAATGACATCAGACACAGCCAAAGTTTCCAAAGATATTGCATCCTGAAAATCTCCAATTTTTTGAAAGTTGTGAAACATTTCCTCCGGAGTGGTTTTTTTCTCTTAACCCAAAGAAACAAACAATAAAGTGTGTGGTTCAAATAATTTTAATAAGCGTGAATTAAACAAAACAAGTTACACCAATAGCATATCAATATGGCAAAATAATCAAAGCTTTATGTATCTAAACATATTGAATAAGATTTATGCAGAAGGTCGGAGCTAGGGAAGAGTTCTGATTTAGATTATAACCGGTTTTTTGCTGACAGGAACTTTATGGTACCATCATCTTTGATAAAATATATAAATTTGTCATTCTTCACCATTAAGCGTGAACCTTATTTGAGGGTTTACGGTATTCCATCAGTGGGGAATAAAAAGACTGAGATTTACAAGCAAGATATAATTATATTAATCAAATAATCAAATGTAATCTGTTCAATGCCTTTGAAATACTATCTCTTATTTAGTAAATTCGTGGTCAAGACACTATTTTCCAAAGATAAATGTCAAAATATGTGCATTCAAATTGGGAACAATAGATATTTTTTTAGCTCAATAATATGGCCAAATAATGCCTATAAAAAGGCTGAAAGAAATGAAAACAGAGGTTATAGCACTTAGAAAATACAATTAAACGAAACCAGAAATCACATTCAGAATAAAGAAAATAAAAGTGAAATCTATGAAAAAGCATAGGTTAAAGGAAAACTGACAAGACAAAAACATGTATTGACATAGTTCACAATACTTTATGCAGCTTACAGTGTAGGTCACCTTTTAACATGATTTCAGAAACAAATATTCCTTTTAGGCCATACCAACAATATGGTTTATTTGCTCACTATTCACCAGTAACATATTGGTTTTAATCATAAAGTTATTGAGAGAGATACAAGAGATACACAAAATTGATTAATGAAATACAAGTAAGTACTTCTGCTTGTCTCACTCCAGATATTTTAAGTAATTGGAGCTGGCCAGAATTCAATATTGATCTTATCCTTAGACATGCCTCAGTGATTCCATTCAGCCTATTGGTCAGCTTAATATACAAGCCAATCAAAACACTTAGTTTCTAATCTTAAATTTAAGTTCAATCTAAGTTGCTTATTGAATATGGCCCTGGGGCCATATTCAATAAACAACTTAGATCAATCTTATATTTAAGAGTGAAATCTCAGCTTTTTGATTGGACTGTAAAATAAATTGACCAATCAACTGAATGGAATCACTGAGGCATGTCTAAGGATAAGGATAAGAACTATATTGAATACCGCCCCTGTTCAACATGTTCAAGTAATATCTGAAAATATTAAGGCTGCCTAGTTTGATTAAGACTAAGTGACACAAAATAAGAGTACCACAAGGGAATGCTAATGCTTGTCTATTTTTATTAGTTGATCCGTTGCATTTCTCCACACATATCTAGCCAATTTGATGGCCTTGCTACAATTAATGAAATATAAAATATGGCACCATTTCCAAGTGTACGACAAAATATTGTAGGAATAAGAATTTTAGTTGAAAAATTAAATTATAGTAATAGCAAAATTGAGAGCGCTATGTGTAAATCTGTGTGTGACCAATCAAACCATTTTGTCAGCTTAATTCAACATGGCCATAAGCCACTCAAATATTGAGACTTTGGTTATGTTGGAATCAGCTTGAAAAGATCCAATGGCGAATATATTATCTATGTGAAAATATTAGGAAAAGGGTATATCAAAGTTCTACAAAGACCCAAGTTCTATGTTGAATGTTCAAATTAAAAACTTTGACGCCATATTTCTTAAATACAGAAAACGTTAACTTGTGGGCATATGCAAATAAGCAGACAATTATAATGATTCTTGTATCAGAAGATTGATCATAAGAAAAACCCTATGTGTATTATCTTTGTGAACAAATGTACCAAGTTTAAGAATAATATCTTAAAAAACAGTCATGATTTTGAACAAGGCCAACAATGTAGGCAAACCATCTCTATGTATTACCTCAACTTCATTAATTAAAAAACCCAGCTAAAACACAAAACATAAAACAAGTAAACAAGTGGTGACCTATATTAACACTGCAGTGAATAACAAAAAGTGAATATTTTCTCAAAAATATAAAAGTGACTATAAAAGTATTTACTGAATTCAACCAGCATGCACCTTGCTTTATCCTTTTATCATGCAAGAGGAACCATAAAAATTAATTCTAGGTAAAGTGTACATGAAATTTGAATTAGGAGTATTATAGTAACAGAAGTTCACAATATTTTGCCAGCCTGGAAATCCAGGGTTATAACAGTTGACAATTGTCAATCTTGAAAAATAGCTGGGGGTTTGTTTGGGTATAAGTTCCTTCTCAAAGCAGTGTCAAGGGACTTCGATCTCTTTCCAAATGATTTCAAAAGTAATGTATATTCATTTTAAGGTACTTTTTACTGTTTTGGATACAATTGTCCACGCAAAAAAATAATCTTTACAACTGTACACTAGCCTGATGTTAACAGCTGGCAATGCTGATTTCAAGATTGATAATGAGCTTTAAAACCCCTGCTGGAAATATTTCAATATGAACAAATGTGCCATCTCATCTTATATAAATTCAAGCCGTAGGAATATTGCATTTTTTTTAGCTTCATTCGCAAATCTTTAAATGTTCCAAATTCTAAACACCCGGGAAGATTTCACCCTGCAGTATGACGTCAAACAGTTGTCGAGTCGGAGCCCCACTGGCTTCTATCTCCTCGCAAGTGGTAATGCAATAACGCCGCACAACCTGCATCAGACGAGACACGTCCCAGCCTCGCTCTAGTATCAGGTCAACCACTTCCTGGAACTATAAAGGATACATTGTAACTATGTGTCCACTAGCTTTTAACTAGCTAGCTTGTAACTCCACACAAGGGGTGAGGCAGTAACAAAGTACCACATGCATCAGACAACACACATCCACATATCCTCTGTATTACTATATGCTTTCCAACGGCTTACAAAATTTTGTCAAAGAAATATAACACTTTCCTTGTTTTAATCCACTATCCATTATGGAACAAGTACTTGAGTACAAAATAAGATTAAAGGATCAACTTTGATTTAAATTAACTCTTTTTCTTAAAGGTCACTGTGACCTAAACCTTTCACCTGCTGACCTCAAAATTAATAGGGGTCATGACCAACTTCCCTATCTGGTATGAGGACCAAAAGCCTAAATATACTCTATTCATTAATCATCAAGAGATTTTGTGTTACTGATTTCATAATCATCTGATGGTCATGACCAACCCCCCTACCAAGTTTGGGGACTGTAGGCCTAAGTACTCTCTAATTATAAAAAGGACAAGGTTTGGTCAACAGACAGACAAACAGACATGTGCAAAGCAATGTATCCAAGCTTCTTAGGAGGGGGGCATAATATAAAAGTTACAAGAGAGGCAAGCATGTAACAAATACAGTTGCAGCAGTAAGCTGTAATTTCTATCTGTGATAAAATTTCCATAATAAAGCCAAAATGTCTGATGTCGGATCTGAAGACATGGATGACGAGCAGGGGCCATTCGTAGACAAATATGAAGGCTCCAGAAGGGACAAGGATGGAAAACATGGGCAGGGAAAAGCAACACTGCCTTATGCCGATACATGCAGCAACATTGGCATAGCATTGACAGATTCAATAATAGTTCAGGCTACACAGGAAATTTTCATTAAAACCAAAAATGGAATTAGAACATTTATATACCTGCATGGCTCAAGATATAAAGGATGCTGCATTGATGATCAAGGTGGACTTTTGGGAAATACAGTACCTTGTCAATGCGGACAAAACATGAAGGAATTACAGTACCTTTTCCATGTTGGCATTTTGGAAGGTGTAGTAGAGAAGGCAAGGACATCCAGCATAGCTAGCTGCCATCCACTGCAGGAGGGACTTGAGGTGGGGGTCTCCACCAAATGCCCCACACCCCCAGTTACCGGTGGCGATAGGGCGGCCATACTGTTGCTGTACATTACAAATTACACGTAAAATACAAGACTCGAGATTTATTGCATTATAAAGCCTTCAGCACATTAATTATACAAGAAAGCCAAGTTAGGAACATCAAAACAGTCACAGAATCAGTGATTATAAGTATATAATTCAATATTCACTAAATAGTATACCTCCTTCATTTTGGAAAATCTTACTGGCTCAAGGCTAAGGGGATCTACTGAGCCCTCTTCGCTGTGTTTTATGCATTTAGCCATACATTGAATAATATAATGTACAATATGGGAAGATTTGAGTTTATAATGATAAGAATATTTGGTTACAATCTGGATTCAGTCAATCTTAAATAGTTATTGTAAACATGCCTGCCAACAGTTAAAGATGCAAAATGACAAAATGTAACCAACTGTTTTACTCATAATGAATTTACCTATTATAATTATTTGCCCATAGTCTATGATAAATAAAATTATTCTTAGTTTATACTAATTGACTTGGTTATAAAACACTATTCAGTCTGTTTCCTGGGCCAAAACCAGGGGATAGAGTGGTTTTGTAACCATGTAGAAGAGGTTTTCAACAGTAGTTCTGCAATGTTGAAAATCTCTCCTAGACGAAGTAACCCCTAGAATTTGGGATATAAGACCACGACCCTTCCCTTTTATATCATTTAGGAAGAACGCTGTACACATGGTCATGTCCGCTGCTTAAGATTGACACTAACAGTGCTCGAAATTAGCACAGGCCCGCAAGCCCTGCACTGGTAAAATGTCTTTCGGGCTTGCTCAAATTCTGAATTTTATATAGCAGGGCTTGTTCAAAAATTTGATGCCAAGTAATAGTATAATAATTTGGGCTTGTTGATCCAAAAGTCTAATTTCGATGACTGCACTAACATGAATATTTAAAAGATTTTTAACAAGTAGTTAACTAAAGATGTGCGAGCCATAGTTATAATTAAACAAGAGGCCCAAAAAGGCCTATGCTCTACTGGCATGGCTTTTGTGGTCATATCAATCCAGAGTATGTATGTATGGGTAGAAGGCAACAGACATATAGTTTATGTTTTGTGTTTGGGTTACCTGAAAACGTAGCAGGTTCAACATCTGAGCCCAGAAAGTATTGAAAGCAGATTCATGGTTCATACAGACTTGTCATCATCAAATTCCAGGACTTTTCCAGGACTTAAAATATTTTTTCCAGGAGTGTATACCGTGTTCGATATAAAGGTGCTAGTGTGATCTTTGATGAAACATTGTTATTTTGATCCCTCGACATGTTATTTACATGATTATCTCCTTTCGCATGCGATTTCAGTGCAGCTTCTCTCATATTTGATATGTCAAACAGTTTATCGCAAACAATACAAAGCGCTTTTGTCTTGTTGGCCTTAAATGGATGAAGCCATCATCTATAGTTTTCATTCGCCTCCCATTCACTTCTAAACACACATTTTCCTCGCAAAGACATTTTTATCAGATTATCAGAAGTAAACAACCGGAAACATGCTATTCTGCGCGCGGGCACTATAAAGGCAGTGTTAAATAACGGGTTTAAGACCGGGAAATCACGGCGCTTTTTACGGCGTCGATGAAATTTGACTTCCAATGGTCAGCATTGTAAATATTCATGATTATTTTGAATAGACAGTGTTTGTCCGAGCAATTTCAAGGAGAATTATAAATTTTCATGGGAAATTTTTATTATTCCAGGACATTTCAAGGATATTTCCGACAATGTCATTTTCAAGGAGTTTTCCAGGACTGATGTCGAATTCAAGGAGTTTCCCAGGACTTTTCCTATCCTGTGCAGACCTTGAGATTAGTTGCATGAACTATTTTAATACATGTGCAAAGTTAAAGTCATCCGAAAAAAAAAAATGCTTTCAAAACTGTACTCATAGTAAAAATTTCTGTAGTTTTAAAAGTTAAGAAAAGTTGGTCAAAAGGTCAAAGTCAAGGGCATCCTAGGACAACATTGATCAATTTGAACAAACATTCACAATCAATTGTGCTGAGATGGATGCACGAACACACAAAAAGATTTTCAAACCTATCCAGATTTATGTTTACCAAACCTGTGAACCCTGGGTGTGGCCAGTAATGACACCAGGTGCATAACTTAAACATTCACAATCAATTTTGTTAAGTTGAATGCGCAACAACTGAACATAAAGCTAAAAAATGGCCTTTGGGCTTTCAACAAGAACAAGGCAGAGTAATTCACAAAATCAACTGCAGAAGCAAAAAGCAAATTGTCTCTCAAAATCCTAGACTTGCAAATTGTCTCCCTTAACTCTAGACTTGAATTTACATGTACATGTAAACTTGGCTAAAAATAGAATTCGCTCATGCAGACCTGGCAAGCAATTGTTTACAGACGCACGAACGCACGACCGCACAGATGCACATACTACGTACACATTACCATCGCATCAGCTCTTCTGGCCTTTGGCCAGTAGATCTAAAAACATCACTTCCTGAGAAAACCTGAGACTGCACAAATTTTCTTTGTAGATGAAAGTGAAAATGTAATTCAGAACATTTTTACAACTCATTATGAATATTCCCTTACTGTTTTTAAATATTTTCGGATCATATTGAAATATATCTAATCACAAAGCTATCATACCCTTAAGCTGGACAGGTGTTCTCTACGGCTGATGGCCACAGAGTTAATGAGAACTTTGGAGGCGAGAACATCAGCAAACTGCTCCAAATACTGGTACGGAATGTCCAAGGCATCTTCATACTCACTAGAACAGCGGGCTGGATCTACACAGCTGCAGGAAAAACACTTGTTTTAGTTAAGAATGACTCTTAAATATTTTAATTAATATGCATAAAAGGCTACGCAAAAAGTTAATTATGAAATAGGTTAGATCGTTACCAAAAAAATTGTATCATAATAATTCAACCTATGAGTTACCAATACCATAGAGTTTAAGGGAAAAGGTTTCTAAAAATCAGATGAAAGATTAAATTTTGGTGCAATAAACACATTGCTTTGTAAACAGGCTTGTAAAAGTACAAGTACAGAAAAGTACTTCAAGCAGAAGCCAACCCTGGCCCATGTTTATCATCCACCGGTGCTGATGCTAGAGTTATGGGCAAAAACTCATGTAATTCATGAGCCACATGCATCATTCAGTAAAACTGTAATTGCTCAAGGACACCATGGACCAAGCTAGAACTTTGAGTGATCTGATGTATTGAACAATCCAAATTTCCGTTTTCTATAAAATGCCTTACAATTACAATATAATTTCAATGTTTGAAGTTGTCAGTTTACTTCAGCAGCAACCTGCCCCATTTCTGCAGCACCCAGCCCATTTCTGCAGAACCCTGCCCCTTTTCTGCATCACCCTGCCACTTTTCAGCACCCTTTGCCCCTTTTCTGCACCACCCTAACCCTTTTCTGCACCACCCTGTCCCTTTTCTGCACCACCCTGCCCCTTTTCTGCACCACCCTGCCCCTTTTCCACACCACCCTGCCACTTTTCTGCACCACCCTGCCCTTTTGAAAAACCTGGCTAAAACCCTAACAACACTGACATGCCTAACTATGTCAATTCCTCAGAATATTTTTCCTAAAAAAACCACCAACAGCAACAGACAAACTACTTCTGTGTATTGAACAAATTCTTCATACCTTTCCATGTCTCTTTTCTCCATTACATCATCTTCCAAATTTGCCTCACTGTACTGCACACATTCTGTCTTGTCAGACCATGTGACCACTCTATTCTGCTCTGACCAATCAGTGTTCACCATTTCAACAGTTACCATGGCAGAAGCCAATATACTCTTTGCCAAAAGGTCACTGTAGAGATCAACTGCATACATTTGTCTATCTGACATAGTATCACTTTTGCATGAGCTTAAAGCATAAACAGCAGTCAAAGCTTCACAGATAATGGTACGAGAAAGAGAATCGGCATAGTCAGTTACATCAGGAACATGATATAAACTGCTGGACCTAACAGACTTCCAAGAAATTGCACTATTATCACTGTCCTGTGATACATTAATTGTTATTTGCCTCCTTTCTTCCGATTGGCCAAATTTTCCACTTTGGCTGTTCCTTTTACCCACCTTGTTATTATTCAAATTATTTTGACTTTTCAAAGAACCTCCCTGATTTGCACTGTTATTAATTCCAACATGCCTGGATGAACACATTGAACCTTTCATTTTGGACCATGAGGTTACAGTCTTAGCTGAGGTGGTGATCTTCAAGCTGTTGTTAATTAGCTCCTCCTCAAATGAAGCAAGGAGTGGGTCGCGAAAAGATGACATTGTACTGCAGACAGACTGGCTGGAACTGCTTATGCTGACCTGGTCGGCTCCCAGAAGTTGAAGAGGGGGAACCGATACATTTGCCTTCATGAGCTCTTCTGCAAACCTGTCATAGAAGGATTTATTATTTCTAATTTGATTCTACATTTGTACATCAATGGCTAACTTGTCGTAGATCTTACAATATGTAACATATATGGCTAATTTATCCGACATAAATGGCTATTTGAATCCCATATCAATGGCTAATTTTATCCTATATCAATGGCTTATTTGATCATACATCAATGGCTTATTTGATCATATATCAATGGCCAATATGTTACCTATATCGATAGCTACTTTGATTCTACATCAATGGCTAGTTTGACCCTACATCAATGGCTAAGTAAGTGTTGTATATCTATATACATGTAGAAGACGTTACACCTGTCTTGTGCCTAGCCAAGTTATTGTATAAATGTCACACAGTGATAAAAGTATGCAGCCAGTCAGGGCTTAAACCAAAGACCTCCCACTTACAAGGCAGATCAGAGTGGGTACCAAATTTGTTTGAGATATTATGCACATTAACATTGTATTGAAGTTTGGTGGAAATAAGATGAAATTATCGGGTTAAAGAGCGGACAAATTCAGTGAACACTGGCTGCCTGCCAGGCTGTCATGTGTGCAGGGCTGTTTCAGGCTTGTTCTAATTTCACAATGATCACCATTACACTATACCTTGAAAGCAGCGGATCTCTGAAGCCACTAGATGTTTTAGTAGTTATCTGCTGGCTCCACTCCCAGTCCATTAGGGAGATGTCTTCATCAGTTTTGCTCTTACCCGTCCTGCGCCCATTTCTACAACAGGGGTAGCAGCATTTGCAATCTTATCAGTATTCCTTATTCATATTAAAAGTTTATATGTATGTCATCAACCATAGCACTGTTTTATATCAGACAAATCTAATCAAATCAAATCAAATTTTATTTTCAGTCAGTATGACATAACAGAGAAAACATTAGCTATGAATAGCTATTGATCGACATAGTCACAGTTTTTGATGTGTATGATATATTTGCAATTGTAGTAACTCACATATGATTATGATATAATTAACTTATTACCAATAATTAATATAATAAATTATAATAATTTAACTCAACTGAAAACAGAATAATGTTTTCACCAGTAGTTTCACCAAGATTAATAATATTCTAAATCCAATTTTAAACAAGAGCTGTCACAGTATGTGACAAATGCCCCCGAATGTGACATTAACCAATGAACAAGGTCAGTACATGAAAAGTTGATCTTGCCTTTACATGACAAATACATATGGCAAGTTATTTTAAATTGCCACTGAACATAAAAAAAATACCAACCATACTTGACAACCTACACTCTTATCTCCTTATATGTGAATTAAGTTGTGAATAAACACTAAGTGTATCTTTCACCTTAGAGGTAGGGACATGGGTCTTGCACGCAACACGTTGTCTTGGTATGTTGATCATATGTGGCAAGTTATTTTAAAATCTGTCCATACAAGAAAATGTTACAACCCCGACACAACAACCTATACTCTATGTCCTTATATGTAGAATTCCATTGTGAATAAACACCTAAGTGTGACCTTGACCTTAGAGGTAGGGACACAGGTCTTGCACGCGCCACGTCGTCTTGGTATGGTAAACACATGTGGCAAGTTATTTTAAAATCTGTACATAAGAGAGAAAGTTACAGCCCGGATAGGACAACCTATACTCTGTGTCCTTGTATGCAGCATTCCATTGTAAATAAACACTAAGTGTGACCTTGAACTTAGAGGTAGGGACGTGGGTCTTGCACGCAACACGTCGTCTTAATATGTCTTACACATGTGGCAAGTTATTTTAAAATCTGTCCATACAAGAGAAAGTTACAACCCGGACACGACAACCTATACTCTATGTTCTTATATGCAGCATTCCATTGTTAATAGACACCTAAGTGTGACCTTGACCTTAGAGGTAGGGACACAGGTCTTGCACGCGACACGTTGTCCTGGTATGTTGAACACATGTGGCAAGTTATTTTAGAATCTCTCCGTACAAGAGAAAGTTACAGCCCGGACACAAGTTATTGAGCCGGACACACAGACGGACGGACAGATGGTGCGATTTTAATATGCCCATCTTCGGGGGCATAAAAATATCATTTATATTTCACAAAAATGAGTCTAAAATCCAGGATATTTGATGAAATAACCTCATAGTCAAAATGAGACATCAAAACAATCTATATGGAAGTATGCAACTCTTACCTGTGATTGATAGAATTCTCTAGCCTCTGAAGGGCTGCATCATTTGAGATCTGCATCGGTTCACTGCTTCGTCGAGGGTAGCTCACACATTCCCTGTGTTCTTGCACTTGAAGGAATGCATTCGTCAACAAATCACGGGACAGACTGTTCGCGAACTGATCATAGTTCTTTTTATTTCCTGTCATGAATGGAAAACAGGGCTTCGATTTTAGTTTACTGTGTGACTTTGGGTTAGATTCACCGGGGGATGTAGGTATCACAGCTGTGATCACATGACTAGTCATGTGACTTTTAGCCCCTATGGCACCATGGTGAGCAGAGTTATCTGAACTTGAGGTGTCTGGGCTCGTACTTGGGATCCTGAATGAGCTGCCGCAACTTTCATTGGAATCAGAATTAGAAAAACTCCTATTTGAAATCCTTACCTCAGATTGTTTGTTTTCAGAGGTAGATTTACCAGCCTTTGGTTTTGGTACAACACTCTCTTTAACCTTAGGCCTAGCACCCAACATGTCGTAATCTATATTAGCACTTTGTAAGTCTTGATTAATCTCTACCGGAACTGTATGCTTAAATTCTCTTTCATTCTTTACACTAGTTTTCAACTTGCTTTTGTCTAGACTGGACAGCTTAGCACATGATGAAAGACCAGAGGATACAGAACTATTTGGAACACACGAGGAATCTGATTCCTGCGAGTTTGATTCAGATTGACTAGAACTACGACCAAAAGATGGCACAGTAGGTTCACAAAATAATTTCCTTTTATCAGTTAAACTGTCATTCCCACTAGCGAGTTCGTCCATTTTTATACTTCTTGCTAATTCAGTATCGTCCCCAGGGCTTAAACCTTGGAGTAAAATCTTGTCAGCTATTCTACTATACATCTCTCTCTCATTGTGTGACAAGTTATCACTTGTTGTAGTGGAATGTTTGATTGGAACACTGTCAATAACAACCTTAACAGTACTATCACAGCTTTGCTGGCATTTAGATGGCGATGCAACAGAATCTACCAAACCTTTACTACTGTCTCTTCCAACTGGTAAACTTTGAGAAACTGCTGAATTTGAATTAGTGTCTTCCAAAGTTTTTTTACTAAAAAGACCTGAAACCATTTTCTCTGCAACTTGCACGGCTGGGTCTATTTTTCCATGGTTTGCTTGGTTAGTTTGTGAGTAAGAACTACTTTCTTGAAAGCTTGAATCTGATTGGTCCTTTGCATCAATGGAATGATCTGATTGGCTACTCTCAGAAAAATCTTGAGGGAAACAATTTTTCTTGAAATTTGAAACATATTTATATTCCAGTAAAGCCTCCTGGAAGGCTATTGTGACAATTCTGTCGGCTACAGCTAATAAAATATCATCATCAACAATCACACTAGTGTTACTTTTGGAATCATTTTTATTAACATCGTCTTCAGAGATGTTATGTTCAACATCAGTATTGTCTACTAGATTGTCTTCACTTATATTATTTTCTTGATTGTCTTCATCATTTATATAACCATGTCTGAAATGTTCACAAATTTCTTGCCTAATCTCTTTATAGATGCTTGTTTTTCGTTCAATTTCTACACTTTCAGCTATTGGGAATGGCCAAATTTCAAAGAATAAAATATCAACATAGCTTCTAATACATTCTTCCCGTAAAACAATGTTAAAGCTATTATCACCAGAAGTAAAGAATGATTCTGCAGGAGAGGTCGGTGACAGTTTTATTGGTGTGGGTTTTTTATACACATTTTCATCCGGCAAGCTTTCTTGAAAGTCTCTCGGCGAAGGACATAAAAACGCTGCTTCTTGAGTCCCGGCTTGTAACAGACTCGCAGCCAGTGTAGAAGCAAATTCCATGACAGCAGCTGAGCCGACTTCTTCTGTTATTGTGTGATACTTGTATCTCTCCTGCTGTTGAAAGTTGTCATAATATTCCTCAAACTCAGAGCTGAACTCAGAGCTATAACCTCCCCTTGCACTGCAATTGCTGCTGCGCCTTGAAGCACAATCGTAGCTGCTTCTACGCGAGCTTAAGTCACTCAGGTTTGAACTCCGTCTCCTGTAATTGTTATACCATTCTCTGAAGTTAACGTCGAGGTGGTCCATACTAGATTGTCGCTGTTGGATGCTGTCCACCAGACTGACCGCACTTACAACGTCTGTATCAGAATTTGTGCTGCTGCTCTCTCTGTTAACCGGGAAGGTGGAAGCACCGGATTCTTCAGCCTAAAAGAAATTATTACCTCATAATTATTTGAAAACCTAACAAGATGCAGAGAACTAATTTATACTTATGGCTAACACAATGATGACAATGTTGACATTTATCAAAGATATCACAATACCCAGACATTTTGGGTTTGAAAAACATAAGATAAGACCTAGCCACGTTAAGCATAATATTTAAAATAAGCAACATGTTATGTACATGTATAATTTTATACAATTTTATTGTTGGTGTTAGCCAAGTGACTTAACAATCAATAAAATTATAGTATTTTTTTTATATTGAGTCAGTTGACGGTTGAGTCAGTTGACAGACCTAATTTATTTGTAAATGTCAGTTGACAATAATAATAGGATTTAATGATTCCAGTCAATAAGTCGAATAAGTTACCTGTAAAGCCCGGGAGGCAAGAGGAAGGGCCAAAATCATTGCAGAAGACAACAGGTTCTCCACAAACTCGTCAATTAAGGCCAGGTTTGGTACTTGCTCTAGAAAATAAAAAAGAATTTTTTATTTGATTATGGTTATAGGTTTCCGCATCTTTGAAATGAAAGAAAATTCATGAACAAAGTTTAATTGCTTTTGTTTTACTGATTAATTTTCTGTAGAAATACAAATTTTACAATTCATGACCTAAATTTAATTCTAGGAAAAATGAGATTAAATTCATTCATTTGACTTGTACATGTTTGTTTTTACAGGAGGCAGAAAATAAACATTGTAACTAAATAGAAAAATGTTTGGTTGGAAGTAATAAAATCATGTTCATATACATGAAATTGGATATTATTTAACCATTTAACTTACCAATCAAGGGAAAACAGTTAGTGAATTGATTACAATCAAGTCTTATGATTGGACTATAAAAACAAGAGCTGTTGTAGGAAAGCATGCTTGATTATACGACACTTTGTTTTAGAAATAACAGACCTGTAAATAATACCCGCATGTTTCAAGCAAGCACATATAACTCCTTACCATTACACTCCGTGTGCGAGCCTTCTGGGGTGAAGAAATCCTCTGATCTTGGCGAGTCCGACTGTACACTAGCAGGAAGACTGAACGGTGCACAGAAGCCTGTAATATAGAATATGCAATAGTCCACAAGCTGGCAAGCCATGCATTGGTTTAAGGCTTTTCAGGTTTGCTCTTATTCTCAATTTCTGGATTTTATATAGCAGGGCTTGTTAAAAAAATGATTTTTAGCACTAGTGTAAGAATTATAAATCAGTTTGACATCAATTTTCAATATATATGGTCTACTTTTATGTTTGGTTATTTACAGGAAGTGATAATTTGAAACTGAATAGGTTTTTAAGATAAAAACATAAACTTCAACACAAAAACAAACTGATATTAAACTGATGGTGAATAAACTCAATTCAATACCTATATATTTTGAAGTGAATATGTTAAGATTGCAAACCAAATCAAACATACTATGGGCGTTTTTGTTGGTAATAAACTGGTTTCGGTTTTATATCGGTTTCACGAACTGTGTATTTGTTGTAACAGTTTCAAATAAAATCAAAACCATTTTCAATCGTTTTTTAACGAAAACCAAAACCGGTTTTGGAAACAATCGAACCCCCTACTTATACTGAAGGCGGTTTCATCGGTTCGTTCCATCCGAAAACTAGTTTACTTCGAAAACAACATGGCGGATAGTGGTCAACTTCATTGTTGAAACTCGATCTTTTTTATAACAATGCCTTAAAATGGGCAAATGAGCTAAATGAAAAGGGTTACATTAGTAATTGTGTAGCTCAGTAGCTCCGCCATATTGTTGAAAATGTACACAAAACCATGCATTTGTTACTTCAAGCAAAACTATCAAAACCGGTTTCGTAACTGCTGAAACCATTGAAACCAAAACTGAAACTGGTTTGGTATCAACAAAAACGCCCTATGTAATTTGTAACATTGTGCTTAAATTAAGTTATATGATTGTAAATTTCGTCACAAAACAATGAAGAAAGGACTTTATACAAAGACCTCCCCTTTCTTCCGACCTGGACTTCCACTCCAAACCCATCTTGCCCCACTTCTGTAACTACCAACCAAAGCCTTGTTAATATCTTTTCATATTGCTGGTCATATTTTTCTGGCAGCTTTGCCCCCATCCCCGACCCACTAACTCTCCGTACCTACCAACAAATGCCTTGTTGATGTCCCTAAGCAGCACCCTATCATCGTATTGCTTGTGATGTTTCACTGTGGCTGACCGCTTTGTCCCTCTGGAATGGTCATCTCTGGATGCATCTATGGCACATAATGTCGTCTTCAGGTTGCCTCTCTCATCAACCTGAACATATGGAAGACCCTAATTTTAAAGTATTTTAGAGGATGAGAGAAGTCCTGAAAATGTCTAAGCATTAGAGTTGGGAATTGGTTCCAGTTTGACTATTGATAATTATTTCCACTAAAGTAACCGATTATCGATAGTACAATTATATGGTTATTGACAAGTTTACGTTTGTTGTCAAGCCATTAATTGTAGTTTTATTCTTGTGCAATAATTTATAATCCTAAAAAATGCCTATTGCATTTGTATGTTGGAAGTTATTTGGTGTTCTTGTTGCTTTCGGCCATATTGTTAACAATACCAACTGGACACTTCAGAATATACAAATGAACACTGAGGAGAATATTGGCAGACATTAACCGAACACAAATAACCAGAAGAAATAAGAAAACAACTGGCCAGTGGAACAGATGATTGATTATGACCAAATACCATAGAATGTCACTGATTTCAGGCCCAATTTTTCAATTTTCAATTATATCTGATCATCTAAACATCTCTAGTAAATGTAAAAACTTTGTTTTGGCTTACCCATACACATCTTTAATTGTCAACCATAACACAGTTTAGGAAATAAAAAAAAATCTGTAGGTATTTTTCTTCTTTTTGTGTTGGTTCGCTAAAATGTACATGAAGATTATGTTCTAAATATATCATCATTGAAAATAAAGTTGTTGTTTTCTTTATGCCTAAAACAGCTTCACTTACCTCAGCTTTATCTTCATTATCTCCAACAAACTCCAGCCCAGCTGCATAGCCACACGTCATCGAGTATTGCTGGAAACCACTGATAACGATAGCTTCGTTTTCCTCCATTGATTCCATAAATAACATGGCTGCGACCAGCTCTGGACAGACAGTGAACCGCACCTCTTCCTGTACCCGGCCCCTCCCCAATACTCCTCCACCAATGAAACGGTTCGCAAAGTCCACCTATAAAATAATTAACAGTGGTAATTAACTATAACCTTGACCTTGAGCCCACCCACCTCTAAAGCAATCCCAAGCTACATATAGATCACCAAATAAGCTACCTTCACACCAACTGTCATTACTATCCATCAATGCTAGATTAAGTAATTCAGCAGGAACCAATGTTTGATGCTCCTCTCGTCCTCCCAAAGACATCCCCATTCTAATAACCTGTTTTACATTGAAAACCTTGTTAAAAATGAAAAATAACCTGTAATGTGCCACATCCGGAATCCTCAATAAGGCCTTCCTCTAAGACATCCACAGGACATAGATCACTGGTGCAGTTGAGCCAGGTGTCAAGGGTAGGTAACTCCTCAGCACGTATCACCTGCCATGGAAACAATCATGTATGAGATGGAGCGGTAATACCACAACCTGTACTGTTTAAAGTTTGTTTCAGTCTCATCAAGGTACATCAAATACACAATAAATATATAAATATACATAATGAGTACATTGCCCATGTGCCCTGCTTCAACATAAAAACGGTGAGAGGTTTTGTTTGAATGATATATTAAAAAGTATATTACCTGTCTGGTGAAGATAATGTTGCCGCTAGCGTTGGTCTTCTCAGCATGGACGCGGTCAAAAAAATGAAGTATACACTGCAGCTTGGCGTTCTGGGACCACCTGTGGTATAAACAATTCATGTTATAGTTTCCTGGTACTGTGTATGTCTGTACAGACATGCAATGGATCTTCAAGTTGTTGTTTTTGTATCATTATGGGACTTTAACATTGCTCCAGTCTAAAAACCAAGTAGTGATTAAAAGGCCCCAATTTTCATCAGTGAATTACCTTAACCTTGACCTTCTGGCTTAAAAATCAATATGTTTGAGCTACTGGTCATGAACCATCAGTCTACCAAGTATAAGGGCCTTGGGATCGAGCATTCTTTTTTATTTATCAGAAAACAAGGTCACCACAACGTTGACCTACTAACCGAAATAAAAGCTTTACCTACTGCCCAGCCTGCCTACCAAAATTTTCAGTGTGTGTATACCACGTAATAAATTGCGTCATATATGCTACGCCGGAAGGCAACTTTTTGCTTAAAATAAAGACTTAAATCAAAGATAACTTTTCTTTTACTACACGATTTTAAATAAAACAAAGGGCAGTCTATGACACATAAAGAGCCCCGCCTTTGTTTTATTACCGAAGTTTGATAAGGTGACGAGTTTCATCAAACACTGCGACAAACCTATTTCCAAAATAATGTTTTGACAGAGCTCCGCCAGACGGTCGTATTGTGAAAAGGTTTGTTGAAGTGTTTTAAGAAACTCAACTCTCAATCAACGTAGCATTTATGACTTAATTTATCACATGGTATACACACACTGATTTTAGGTCCTGCATTATATCCAGAAAGTTGAACAAAACTTATAACATTAACATTAAGATTCATAACTACTCGGTAGGGCTTAAGGGGTGAAATTGGAGACAGGAGGGGTGTCTTTAAGGGCAAATACGATATACACAAGACAAGATACTGTTAAGGATTCATACAGGAATCAATAGTAATTTCATTTTAAACATTTATTAACAAGATATCAATCTATTCCGAGACACTTATCTGCCCCTTTTGAGACTGAAATTTGGACCAATTAGCAACTTCAAAAAGTTCCCTCAGAAAAGTCACAACTTACAGTGGAAGATGGGCAAAGAATCGGTTAAAGTTGATGGTGTTAAGCCTCGTACCAAATCCCCTTTCCTCGTTTGGGAAGAGACACAGAAACCCACATGCCACTATAGACCAGCATAGCAGACGCGGGATCTCACGCTGGTCATCTGTAAGTGGGGGCATTAATTAGTTAAGCCTGGTACCAAATCAATCAACTAATCTCATTGGCACAATTTTATAAGAAAAGTTTGGTCTTGAATAGGCAAGATTTAAACCTGGGATGCTTTGGTTAAAAATGAGTGAGTGAACCACAGCTGAAACTCAACAACATTGATTAGTTTAGGATTTCAACTTGCAATTCTTATTTATTAGGGATGGAAACCGGATACCAAATCGGTATCCGGATATTTGTATCAAGTATTCGAATACTATCCGGATACTCGTATCAAATTGTTGTCAAATTTCCTATTATATGTCACCCACCTTCTGTTATTTGACATAATTGTCCACTTAATTTATAATTCATCATATGGCAATTTCACTTTTTCATTCATTCTTTCTCAGTCTTAATAATTTATAATGTTATAATCAAAGCTAAACAACTCATTTTACGTCATAAAACTCATGATGAATACCACATAAACACCTGGTGAATTTGATAGTCACTTCGGCCGAGGTGGTTGCTTGGTTACTGCCACGAGCTTTCGAGGTTGTTATTTATCAGCAGGTTTCATGTTAAATGACGCTTTGATTATTTGATAGTCGATCGTAATTTTATTTCATTACATTGTTTGATTTAATGCAATACCTACAATTTCTGCGGTGTTTTGTAATGCAGGATATAATTGTGGGAAAGATAAGATGACATAAAGACGATCTAATTTTTCTTTATTTGCATGCGTGTACTTTTTTTATTTATCAATAAACTAAACACGTCTAAATACGATTGGTCATTAAAAGCTTTGATTGCACGACCCTTAACTTCTGATTGGACGATCAATTCCTACGGATTAATGATCAACTAGTGCCAATTAGTGTCAATTAAGCACATCTGAGATTATAAAACAACACTTGTCATTGTAAACAAGGTCATAGAACTTCACAGGGTGTTGCACAAGGACACAATATCACGCCTTGTGCAAACAGCCAATTAGCAGACGACACATACCCGCTTTGCGACAGACACTGTTGAACACCTGAAATATTTCATCTGAAAAGTTTTATAACAAATGTCTCTGCTAAGCTATTTCATTGAAATTTTAATTCTTAACATATATTCGAATACCCATTTTGGTATCCGAATACTTGCGTGATATCCGGATACTCGGATATTCGCTTCCATCCCTATTATTTATATATTATAACTTGACTGTGAGTTTACAACTGTAAGTTGATATAGGCCACTCTCAGTTTGTTTCTTGGGTAAAGACAGTATTGTGACTCTTTGGGTAGAGGCGGATACCTACAACACTAGACAACTCACAAACAAACAATGGTAAACAACTACTGAACTAAGTGTCTACCTTTCTGCTGCACACTGATTGCTACACCCTCTGGTGGTAAAATGTGTTCAACATCGAAGGCAAGGTCTATAATGGCTGGCAGAGTGTGAGAGATGAATTTTGGCAGTTCTCCAACATGGTCAGGCTTTCTGAAGAACTTGCAGAGCCCACTAAAGATGCAGTTTTCCCAGGAAGTAGGTTGCTGATATGGGAAGCCCATGTTAATGTCCACAATAGTTTGGTGTCTGACTGCTATCATCTGCATGTCAACAAGACCCTGAAGTGGAAGAGTTCGTAGATTGAATCACGATTCAAATGATGCCATAAACAATGATGACCTGTCTGCTATTGTGAAGCATCATTTATGGTCATTCTTATAAGCAACGGGCAGGGCATTCTGTAGAATACCTGCATTTATAATTCATGTCCCCCTGTGGCTTGTTAAGGGATTCTGTGTATTCCACACCCTAATTGGTCTTTATGTAAACATCTAAATTCTTATTAAGAGACTGTGACAACATGATTAGGAGACTTATCTCACTGATAGGGTTGGGATAGTGATGTTTATGGGATGATCGGATCAATATCCCACAGATTTTTGTGATTGGGGAAATGTAGACGAGATTGCATTGTATTGTATATTTTTTAACAACATATATACTCAATACAGTGTTTATTCCATTAAAAACAAATAAATGGCTTTTAAAGGTATATTATTAAGCAAAATAAATGCCTGTGCTGGAACAATAAGTGTTATATGATACATATGAAAATCCCCACAGTTGAGGACATAATGCTTTTTTCAGCAAAATCTCCTAGAAAGCTTTCCAGAAATATGGCAAGTATCAGATATTGACTAATTTTTTATATTCGTTAAATACCTCTGCTCTATTGTAAAACATCCCTGGTTTCCTTAACAATATCCCTCGAGGAGGTCTCTTGAAATATGGCATGTATAGTTTAAACCCGTACTGGAACCAACCTGTACACAGTCATGCCGGAGACTGGCGAGGTTGTCCTTCACCATCCACCAGCATTCCTGGTCACACGGGAACACCACACGCGACATATCTCTCCTCCCTTGCTCTCTAACACTGTTACTCCCTTCAGTCAAGTCTCATTCTGGCTTGTCCTGCCATGAAATAAGTTGTGAATAAATTGTAGTAGTAATAGTAGAAAAGAATAGCTCAAATCTAACACTTGTTAAATGCCTTGGAGGTTTGTTTTAATGTTTCTTAAAACAAGTAGCAAGGCTTGATTTCGGGCTTTTTCATCCAAAAATACCATGTTAATGATGCTTGGCCAATCAGTGATGTTGCACTGTCACCACTTTATTCTTAAGTGGTAAATAGAACCTTTTTGTTAAGTGAATTTGGCTTGGTACTGGTACTTGGATCCACATGAAATTGTTTACCGCATTATGGAAGAATCTTCATACTAAGTCAAAATAGATGTGAACTTTACCTCATAAATCAAAGATTCCATCTTTTGGCATTCAATGTTCCTAAAATATCGCTAAATTTAAAATGACTACGTAAACTAATAGAACGGAAAATAATAACAGCATTCAAATGTAAAAAAAATACAAAAGATAAAATGCTCTCTGTCTGGTATGTACTTATAAATTCTTAATTAAAATTTGTATGGATAACATCTGGGATCAATCTTACTCAGTGATATTGGTCCCAAATTTATCCCTCCATTAAAATACAAGATTATATTCTTTACTCAATTTATTTTAAGGTCAGTGTTACTAGTTCAAGTATGTATTACCAAAAACAATAACAAGCAAGCTGCAAATAAAACAATTAAAGTTCTGAAAATTGATACTAAAATGTGCTGGCATTTGTGATTTCCATAGCTTTTTTTGAATTTTATGTTCTGTAGTTTGTCTGGGTAAGAACCAGCCACCCGTTCTGCTGGAAGCAAGACTTTTCAACCCCAAGACTTTTCAACCCCTTCTCAAAACGAAGATTTTTCAACCCTTAGACTTTTCATCCCCTATTTTAAAGACTTTTCAACTCCCACCTGTTTGGACTTTTCAACCCCTAAATCTAAGACTTTTCAACCCATAGTTGAAATATCTTAATAGCCATATTGAAGACTTCTCAACCCCTAAATCAAAGATTTTTCAACCCCAATTATTTTTGTCAGCCAGTTGTTGTCTTTTTCATTGTTTTTTTTGCAAGAAACTTAACAAATTGTTATTGAAATAAAATTAAAGATTTGTTTGTCTTGTTTATTACACTTTTCTCCAAAGTATTGGATGAAATTTACAAAGGCTTTGCCTTGACTTACTAAGCACTTGATGGTTAGTGTTTTTCAATATGCTATAATATTCCGAACATTAACAATGGTACAGTTAAGTAAGATTTTGATGCCTGGTTACCCTGAACAATTGTTGTATTATTCTAAAGGATATTCCATATTTCAGCGAATTCACATATATGATGTACAAAGTTACGAACATACTTTTGTTCTTTAAATAACAAATTTGAATAAATGCAAAAGAAAATGAATGCAAAAAAGGATTTATGAAACATTCTCCTTATTTTGCCTGTAGAACGCCAATAAAAACCTCAACTTGAACATTTATAAAACTTTATTGCTTTTAAAGCTGACTCTCAGAGATTGAACGTTTTGACAACTTTTTATTTTTTTGTCTTGGAACGAGCCATTTTTTGAGAAAATCCATGGAAACCAGTTATATAAGACTGCTGACAAAAAATTAGATTGATGTTTGGTGAGCCATAAAACATTAATTTTTGAACAGAAATATGAAAATCTGCGATCAGACTTTTTGTCAGAAATCTTATATCACTGGTTTCCAGATATTTACGCAAAAAATTGCTCTTTCCTAGACAAAAAATAAAAAAGTTGTAAAAATGGTAAATCTGTGAGAGTGCAGCTTTAAAAATGGTTAACAGTCCGAGTCAAACCATTTTTTGTACCAAATTGCTGTTTCAGTACAGTTTGATTTTAGTTCTTGATTATATAAAAATTCTGGGATTTGGGGGTATAAATAAATTAAACATATTTTTTTTTTAATTTTAAATCTGGAAAACCTTACCATGTCACACATGTTGCCCATTAATGAATGTGCAACCTTCATTCCAATCTTTAATTGCATTTTTTAGAAGACAATACAATGCTTATAGCATTTTTTTACATATATACCACTTTATAATAGAATGTCCTGATTATTTTAATCTGAGAAATAAAAAACATTAATAAAATCTTATGTTACGCTTATGTAATATTTTATCAACACATTTTAAAAGCATTTAGCACTTGGTGATAAAAAACGTTCTCTTCCCCTAGATTTTTGATAATTGGCATAATGTTCTTTATTCTCTGTGTTAAAATGTTTCATCTTGGCTTGACATATTAAACTATATTTCTATGTAATTGTTATTCTATTTGTAATTTGAAAGCATTTGAAACTCAATCTATAATACATTTCTAACAACTTTGAACTGAATGTATTTTGTATTTCTTAAACTTCGTCTGCTAAATCTAGATATTTTGAAATATTATGAAGAATTTTATTTTGAAGTTCAACTCATTTTGATGTCCTTTTTATTGATGACAAAATGTTTTTAAAAAACTAAAAGAAAAACAACTGTTGTTTCAATTATTTTAGGGAGTAGTACCATGCACATGATATAATGCGTGAGAATTTCCTCAGGGAGATAGGGAAGATTTATGGCTAATAGCTAAATGGACAGTTGAGCATTTTTTATATTTATTTCAGTGTAAATATTTAATGAATTATTGTATTATCATGTGTTTCAAGTATGTATATTTTGTATGTATTACATATTTTCTGTTTGTTATATTTTTAGTCTTAATATTTTCTTGATTTTTAAAAGAAATTTCAAAATAAATTGTTTACTATTGTAGTTATTTTCTTAAAAAGGTGAAAAATTGAGGGGTTGAAAAGTCTTCGTTTATTAGGGGTTGAAAAGTCTTTGTTTTAGGTGGGGTTGAAAAGTCTTAGCACTTTAAGGGGTTGAAATGACAACAGGGTTGAAAAGTCTTTGATTTCACTAATGACAAAGGGGTCGAAAAGTCTGACAGCCATTCTGCTCAGTTGGTAAGAATGCCGTGTGGGTTTGAGTCTGAAAACGGACACACTTTTCCTACCTCCAAGTTTACTTTACTGGTGTAGTAGGAAAAAGGCAAAAGTGCCTGAATCAGCCTGAAAAGTAACTGGGGAGGTGTGCAGTGTGTGTGGGTGTGCGAACTAGCCACCCTGCTATCGCAGTTGGTTAGAATGCCATGCTAGTATTCCACAGGTTGTTGGTTAGATGCCATGCTAGTATTCCACAGGTTGTTGGTTAGAATGCCATGCTAGTATTCCACAGGTTGTGGGTTAGAATGCCATGCTAGTATTCCACAGGTTGTTGGTTAGAATGCCATGCTAGTATTCCACAGGTTGTGGGTTACAATGCCATGCTAGTATTCCACAGGTTGTGGGTTAGAATGCCAAGCTAGTATTCCACAGGTTGTGGGTTAGAATGCCAAGCTAGTATTCCACAGGTTGTGGGTTAGAATGCCAAGCTAGTATTCCACAGGTTGTGGGTTAGAATGCCAAGCTAGTATTCCACAGGTTGTGGGTTAGAATGCCATGCTAGTATTCCACAGGTTGTGGGTTAGAATGCCATGCTAGTATTCCACAGGTTGTGGGTTAGAATGCCAAGCTAGTATTCCACAGGTTGTGGGTTAGAATGCCAAGCTAGTATTCCACAGGTTGTGGGTTAGAATGCCATGCTAGTATTCCACAGGTTGTGGGTTAGAATGCCAAGCTAGTATTCCACAGGTTGTGGGTTTGAGCCCACATGTGTGCATTTTTCCTTCAAGATTTAATATATTTTTTGAGAGGACATCCCTCCGGAACCATAGGGGATGCTAAGCCCGTTTTTGTGATGTTCATACACACTTGTACGACTATTGCTAGCCTAATGATATCAGTGCTCCAGCTAGCCCGTTTTTCAATGGCGCAGCGCCCGTGCCCCTTTTCTTTCCGCCCTGCCCCCTTTTTGAGTAGTGCCCTTTTCACAAATGCTCTATTAGCGCCAAATATCCCGTTAGTGCCCTTTTTACTATTGAAATCATTAACAAGAGCACCGCGAAACGGAGCATTATACGCCGGAAGAAGATTCGGCTTGAGGTCTTTAATAAACATTTAGGTTATGCTATTTATACTGCTTTCTAGGTGTGAAGTGTTTACAACAAAGGTAATAAACTTCCAATATTAAAACTTTAATGATACTTAAGTTAGCAGTGCTAATAAAAACCTTTGTTCAACAGTATTTTTTTACAACATAGAATAATTGTAAAACAACATACATACTGGTAAGTAGTGCAATGAAGGATGTACTAATATGGAATCAGATTTTATGAAATGAAATATTTCTATAAAAAAAATAGAATATCTGAAACTTCCTTAGAAAATCTGAGAATACAAGTTTAAAAGTAGCAGGACTTGGAAAGTGCTCAAAACACATCCTTTTAATGTAGCAATAATTTGTATAAAGTTATCTAAAAATTGCTTTATTGGTTACAAAGTTGTGGCTAGGACACGTTTTCTAAAAATTCCTTTATTAGTAGTAACACAAAGTTGTGGCCTGGACACGGAATTGCTAACGGAATTGCTAACGCCCCCCAGTGAAATTAGCCTTTGAGGTACGGACCTGGAAAGCATGCTTGACAAATCCTTTTAATGTAGAGATGATTTGTATAAAGTTATTTGAAAATTGCTTTAGTAGTAACCCAGTTATGGCCTGGACATGGAATTGCTAATGTCCCCCCCATGGTGATTCTAGTGTTTGAGGTATGGACCTGGAAATGGCGCGCGACACATTCTTTTAATGTAGTGATGATTTGTATAAAGTTATTTGAAAATCGCTTTATTAGTTACCAAGTTATGGCCCGGACATGGAATTGCTAACGGACGGACGGACAGACAGACGATGGAGGCCATAACATAATACGACCCTTCGGGCGTATAAAAACGATTGAAAGCCCTTAATCCGCTGTCATAATTGAGACAAATTACATAATACTTATGATAATAGTGTTCCCACTAGGTGTCACCATGCCCCCATTGATTGCATAAAATATGCAGTACTGCCCTTTCATCTTCCCATGTGCCTTGACCAGGTCATGTGACAGCTAATTGTGTATTTGTGTAGTGAGCAGACGACATGTGTATTCATAATCGGTCATCTACTAATCCGATAATTAGGAAGAGCCAAATAGAGAAACATCGGCAGGAGGCGTGCCTATTAAATGTCAGCCAATCAGAATATACATTGAGAACTTGTTCAATCAATGATGAAAGTTCGTAAAATGCGATAGAAAATGCGAAGGGATGGTGAAAAATGTTGTCAAGCACAATTAAATCTTTTAAAATAATTGTTTATTGTATTGTACAGAAGAGACTCGCCATTTTAAACATTGTTGATTTGAAGCAGATGGTCACTGCCAATATGTAAACATAAGAAAGGTGGCGCTAACACAATCAAATACATCACTTTTTCAGTAAATGTTTTGAAAGTTTATTTGTTAAATATGCATATGAAAATTTCTTTGTCACCCAAAAAAAATATGTTGATTTCTTATGCAGCGTTTACCTATCATGTCTACGATCATGTCAAAATTCGCCGAGACCGCCATTTTGTTATAACGATTTTCCGAGTTATTTTATCAATGTTCTATGTTTTATAAGTTATTTTTTTTAGCATAGGGAGTGATTTTTATTGTAATTTTATTCTAAAACATCAACATATTAAACATAATTTTACTAAAGACAATTAAATAACAGCCAAACTGAATATAACATTCGTACCCAATCCTGATCGTACCAAACTAAGATTCGACCCAACATTGTGCATTTATTTATTTGATTGCTTCAAATGTTTAACTGTCTTTGTTTTTCTTCATTTTACATGATATTTAGGAGAAATATGTGACATCGCACAAAAGAAGACTTCAGAAAAGTACAATCATACTAACACAGACAAAAAGACAAATTTTAACTTTGATATTCAAACACACCCTTCTAAATTTTGAGAGAAAAACAACCCATTTTGTTAGAGTCTGAAATCATGGAAAATGATTTAAATTGAGTATGAAAACAAAACAAATTATATGGGGGGACCCCCCAAAACCCCCCTTGTGACAGGGGTGGACCCCCCTCATAACCACCCCCCAATCGCCCCTATACGACTCATGTAGCTTGCCCTTTTCAAAACTCCCTGCCCTTTTCAAATCCTGGCTGTAGTCCACCTAAATGGCCGTACACTCGTCTTTTGACGATTTTGTTTTACTATGGCAGACTCGTGACGTCCACCATCCCAGCAAAAAGTAGCGAACGGTCATTGCGCAGAGAATCCTCGCGGCCACAATTTTGCAATTATTTGCGTTGAAAATTCAAATTTTTACGATAACATTATTGCCTACTATTAAACACATCTTTATTTATGCCATTATGCCAAAATACATGTTCAGATATCATAAAACACTAACTGTAAATCTGGGACAAATCTGACTGGCTGAGTTCATATTTAACGTTATTTGTGACCAAGAATATATTTATGTGAAAATAACGACTCTTTTGACAAATTAAATCCAGATTAGATCATTGTCGGGTATATATTGAACAACTTTGTCCTTATTATTCAACATCGATGCATAATATTACTATATATTCTGTCGCCCAGTGTTAAATGGTAGAGAGTTGTAGCGTTACAGGGATACATAAGAAATGTCAAAATAATAAAAAAAGTATCCCTGATCGCTCATTATTGTACAGCTAATCCTGGCTGGAGCACTGGATATATTAAGTGCTACCTAGTCTAAAGTTATTAAACCATTCGTCATCTACAACTATGAAAACATACCTAATAATTTGATATATTATTGAAATCAGTTTTCACTTAAATGTCAACAATTAAGATGACAAACTGTCTGAACTGAAGAAATCTTCCAAAAGTTAACGAAATGTAGGTCACCACATGATGTAAATTCTAGTAATGCAGGCCTTAACCGACGTAACGACGCAGAAGCTAGAATAAACAATATCATATTCTATTGATTGTCAACACTAACTTACATCTTACTGCCTTTTTATAAAGTTATTTTGTAAAACTTAGGTCAAACTGGATGCATCTGTTTACGAGGTGCGCGCGCACCTGTCAATTTTTGAACACAACGAAATTATTTTAACCCTAAGAACTTAGGATACATACAACTGATATAGCAAGATTCTCGATAGCCTGCAAGAAGCTAGCAAACTTCGGTTCATCAATTGGCAACATCAGATGTGCAGCTAGTGCCTGTGCCGATGACATTTGCCTATTTGCAGACTGACATTGATCCGAGCGTTGATGATGAACACCTTTTAACATGTGAAGAAAGGTTGAACATCATCAAATCTAATATGCCAGTAGGAAATTATGTTGACTTCCATCTAACAGAAAATGTAATTTTACAATGTTTGAAAACTTGCAAAAAAGGAAAAGCAAGTGGCTATGACAAAATTAATTATGAACACTTATTATACGGCGGACAAAAAACAATTCTGTTATTATGCACCAGTCGATTGTAACCACGGCCCCCAGGTCCGGGGGTATACCAGGGATAGCTGGGGAAATGGGCCGTGTTTTTACTTTCCAGGTGGCCCCGCAGTGCCGGGTGAAAGCGGTGGTTTTGTCTTCACGACAAAAACAGCGGGGAATAGGCCTTACCTAGGGTCCCTGGGGTGCGGGGGCATTTGGCGGGGTTCTTACCCGGACTTGACTGAGCCGAAAGTCAAAGTCCCCGCTATTCCCCGGACCTGGGGGCCGTGGTTACAATTGACTGGTGCATTATTACGAATGTTTTACAACATTATAAAATTTGCTCATTTCCCAAAACAGGCATTATCACGACTTTATACAAAGGCGGGAACAAACAGAAAAGCGATCCAAAAGCTATCACGCTATATCATTGTGCTCTACAGTATTGAAACTTTATGAAAAGGTTATTATATTTGAAATGAAAGGTGAAGAGTGGCTTACGTGCAATAACCTCCAAGGTGGCTTTCAAAAACATTTTAGTTGTATCATTACATTATTTCTTGTTCGTGGAAGCATATATTTTACAAGGGAAAACAATAGTAAGCTGTATACCTGCTCACTAGATGTTCATCAGGCGTTTCATCATGTTAATTTTACAGTTCTGCTTACAAAGTTATACGATGTCGGTGTCAACCCATATTTGCTGAAAGTTTGCATTAATATGTTCGAAAACGTTTAAAGTTGCGTACGAACACAAGGATGAGTATCCAAATTGTTCCCTATACAACAAGGAACGAGACAGGGCCAGTGCTGGAGTCCATTTTGTATCTCCTCTACATTTATAATCTTATGCACACTATTGAGAAATCAAGGCACTCGTTGACTATATTAGAACCCGGTGTAGGTTGTCCAACGCATGACGACGACATGGTACTACAATCACTCAGCAAAAATAGCCTGAGGAATTAATGAACATTTTGTTATTCTAATTTAATCAAAGGGCGATATCAGAATAATTTTAGTAAAACAAAAGTATGTTAACCAATATATAAAAATGGCACGTTTCCATAAATGTATACGTAGAAAAACATCGTTAAGAAATCTATTTACGAAGTTGCTAACGCAGAATATCAATCAAGGATATTGAGTGAAGACAGTTTTGCGTGGTTTTCTGTCTACAAATAATGAAATATCACTATGTATTATATGAAGGTTCAGACAAATATATCGCGAGCAACTCAAATATTGCAGGGCGGTGGCTCTAGCTCTAAGTAAAATTTTCAGTAGACCCTACGTTACTAAGTGCACGCTATGTTCTGATCAAACGTATTTCATTTCAGAACATGTTTTGTTATTTTGTCGTTCGAACGATACTACTAGGCAGTGCCTTTGGCGAAAATTAAGTTTATTGTTCACAGCAAAACAATATGACGAATTTTGTCAAATGCATTATTCCGATCGTTTACGCTCAGCGACCACAGTCGAGTACATATTTTCAAGACGGTACTACGATACTTACATTTCTCAGCAGGCCACTGGCTCAATTTTTACCACATATGTAATTACATGTACAATGTGTGTAAACATACACTCATTTGATGTCATGTTCATTTTGGTTGTTTTTGTAAAACTAACTATTTATTTCACTGTGTTTACAGTACTTATAAATATCACCCCTTTATCATTGTCATAATTCTTATCTTAAATGCAGGACCATGTTTAGTGTAGGTACATGTCCTTTACTTCCCATTCTTTGTATTGTTGTGTACCCTGCATATTATTTTCCTATTCTTTTCTATGTTATGATTATATCTTAACTGTATATTCATGTATTGCATGTTATAAATATGTTATGCTCTCCATTGTTGGAGGACTAAAAAGAATCTAATTATCTATCGTTATGTATAACGCCAAAATATCCTCGCTTACAAATACAACCTATCTTTACATTATAAAAACTGAATTTATAAGTGAAAAGCAAATAGAAAATACTGATGAAACTTCAGGAAAGCTATGCGGTATTGTCCCTGGCAAACTGAATAGCAAGTTCCATTTAAATGCCAGAAACTGTTTAATTATATAAGTGTAACGGTAATGTCAAAGTTCTGTACATCGCTAATTACAACGCATCCAATGCCTTAACTTTAATAACGTGTTTTTTTCTCTTTTTAGTGATTTTTTACATGAGATATACCCTGACTTAGAGCAGTTTGCGACGAGAACGACATTGTTTGCGCTGATGCCTCTTGCTCAGTGCCCGTGGAAGCCAGTGCCCTTAACCTAAAGCCGGAAGTTACCAAACTGCTACTTGTAAGTCAGGTTGAAGACAGGGAACACAACCACGTTGGTCGCTCCTGGCTGTTGCTAACGCATGCAAAATAAGCGATTCAAATTCAAACACATACTGTAGCTCCCGACGAAAGGCAACACATATATGGCTTTGCATGACACAGCCAAGACTACGCAATGTCTATGTCTATTACAAAATAATTCAAACAATGTCATAATATATTTCATACTATGAAAATACGCAGAAAATTAATATTATTGTGTCAAGTTAAGAATCACTTCATAACAAGTTTGTACGCTGACACATAATAACAAATATTTTACGAGTGTACACGTTGACATTTCTACTTGTTTTGACGTTTTGTTTTAAAGTCCTGCAAGTTAAAACATCTAAGAATAGTAGAATCTTCTTTTAAATCGAAAAGGCCACTTCAAAACACTTTAAACGAATACCTGCGGTATTTTGGGATGGTTTATGTTAGCGGCTACGACCGTTCAATGACTGTTCAACAATTGGCATCTTATGTGAAAAGCCGGGGTCCAATTGTCACAAATGGGCGAACACAAGAAATTATGCATTAAATGTGAGATTCTGGCTGTATTCCGACAAATGTTAGCCATGGTGGTCACGGAACACTTTACAATCGGAATGAGGTAACGTGGCACCTGGTCGCTCGGTACTCGGGCCTTGTTTCCATCGTGACACTACGGACGCTGGTCACCATAGCCAGCAAACCATTAGAAGATGGAACCCTGATTCCCCAACCAGAATTTTTCAACGGTATTCAATGACCGACGTACATCAAGACTGTCATTTACCATTACGTTTAGCATATTGGCCACAATATACGATCATACTGGAATGTTGACTAATGTTGATATATATTCAAACTTCAACATTATTTGCTATTAACATGTTTAATAATTATATTTAATGCAGTAAAATATCGAATTTAATTGTATTCGAGTATTATATTATTAATTTCAAGAAGTCTCTACAACAATTAAAAAAGAGAGTTGTTATAAATCACATCCTTTGAAGGTTGTTATGTTTGTTAATAGTACTCCTATTTTTTAAATAATTTGGGCTGTTTTATATTTTCTAGCCAGTGTAGGTTGAGATATTGTTCAATCAGCCAAAGGAAATACATCTTGTTTTTTTTGTTGTTGTTTTTTTTTCATTTTGACGTTCTCTGTGAGACTTAGCACACAAAAATACATATCTAATGGCAGTTTCATATTAATACAGCTACGGCCTGACGAAATATTTTTTATACAAAACGAAATCGTCAATTCTTCCTAATAAGGTCCCACAGGGCCTAATAATAGTAATAGCCACAAAGCCTAATATTTTCAGAATTAAGAGTTTGATAAACCAGGATATAAGTTCAAATCAAAATTATTTCCAAACATCAAAATAAATAACCTGTTCACCCATTTTTAAGTGTTTGTGGCTTTTAAACATAATTTCTGCCGTATCTATTTTCAGTAAAAAAACTTCTTCCAATATGGCATGACCAAAATACAAATAAACTTTGGAAAGAAAAGCTGTTTTCTAAAAGCGAAAATGAGATTAGTAAATCGATGCCTTTCACGATATTTGAAACAAGTCAAAATGAATTTCAATATTCTATTTTTATGAAGTTACGATTTACCGGTCAATATGCCCGATATTAAATTCGATTGATACAACAAAGATTATGTTAACAAAACATTCAATAATAAAATCGCTGATGTTAATACGACTGACCAGCTACCGAAAGAAACCGTGTCTAGTTCTGATGACACACAAGCAAACATCGAAGAGAAATGACAAGATTCTTTTTTCCCTTGTTGAAAATTACAAGTTCCCTCTCGAAAATATTGCCTTTACACTCTGGACGGAAGTGGTAAAATGTTTCGAGTGCACAAACACAAGTGTGATGCGCTACTCCGATAAAACAAAGCAATTTGGGAAATTAGGCTACAATACATTCGGAGGACAGTTTGTTCGTTTTATGAATGACTACAAATACAATGACTGTTAAATAACTGATAATGCTAATGAAGGTGTATACAGCTCCACTGAATCCACTATTGACTTTGCAGTACCAGACATGAGAGTTATTAGACATGTTACGCCATATGCTGTTCCGATTGACCTGTGCAATAGTAGAACACCTGGTATTTACCATGACATGATTAAATATATGGCAAAAATAATGAACGGAAAATCATGTTGTTTGACTTTCGACGGGAAAAAGATAAAGAGTGGTCTAACAGAAACTGGAGGCGATGCAGATATTCTAGGTTTTGGGAGAGGCGATTCGTTAATTGAGGGAAAAGAAGCCCATAACAAGTTTGCATCATCTGAAAGAAAACGTATATGCAGTGCCGAAAGATGCATTGCAAGATGTGTCGAGATATTTGAGATATGTAAGTAATCAGAAAGAAAAAAAATAATATGCAAAAGAAAAGATTATAGAAAGAAGTGGCGAAAGTGATTGGAGAAATGGAAACTTCGTTCTGGCAACAAATTCCATAATCGCTTTCATTCATGATATAGACAAGTTTCATGAAAGGAGCATTTCGCTGATTGAGGAAATGCCTAAGTGTATATCCTGTCTCAATAGCACTCAAGTCAGCGAGTCAGTAATTGATCAATCTTGATGAGAGCGATAGCTACAAGAACATCAAGGAAACTGATGAAAACTAGCATGCAACAAGCACGAGAGAAACAAAGTAAGTCCTGGATGGTTTGAAAACAGGAAACAGGCACTGGTAGCAAATTCTTCAGTGCATAAGGACTGGATCGATTGCAGAAACAGAAATAGCATTTTGACACCGTTGTCTGTGGCGTTCAGAAAAGGTCGCAAACCGAAAAACTAAGGAAGTTTTACATTACAGTTAATGAAATAAATGCGACGGCAACCCTCGTGGGTAAAGTAATGCCATAATTTTTTCCGGAACATGTTTCGAAGATGGTTACATAGAAATAGGTGACTATGACAGCAAACCATTCATGACTGTAACCTAACGGAAGTAGGCGAAGTACAATGTGTGTAACCGAGGAGTGGACACTAGCAGGCATTGCACTTACATATCCGATACAACAGGTCCACTAACAGCTGCCGACCCGGTTCCTGTTACAGTGTTTATCAGAGATTGAGGCACTGAATATGAATTCACTGATATGTCTTAGCTGGACTCCTGAACTTTCAACTGACGTGTTTCGAATAGAAAGAAACAAAGCCATATTCAGGAAGGCATACAACCTAGCAGAACATTTGTATAACGTACAAAGGCCAAGAAAACCAAGTAAACTGACAGAAAAAGCCAAACTGCTTAAGCGGGGCATTGAGGAGGAATGTTCTGATAAGAACTGTTGAGTTCATAGGACTGATCCGGTACATGCGGCATTACGAAAATGCTGTAAATGTTTTCATCAGTAAGACCTTTAGACTTCGCCTTGTTCAATACATGTTAAACAATCTGCACGAGTCCCATCAATCGTGCACAAATCGTTTTGAACATAGTTCAAGCAATGACCAACCTCTGTTCGCTGAAGATTGCTATCGATATTAAGAAATACTTTAAATCATATCAAATATTTATAGACTTGATAACTCAGAAGAAGAAGAATAAAACTAAATAAGGTGAATACAAGATATCGGTATAAATTCTGCATTCGTAAAAGTAAGCTATCTTATGATAAGTTGCAAACAAAGAAGTTAAATGAATCACAGATGAAATACAAATACTGGAATATGTTTAAAGGCTTTGTTAATATAAAAGCCAGCAAAATACCATTAGATACCTTTGAACGGTATTTAACTCCAATGACCCATTTTCGATAGATGAGGATGTAGTTGATCTCATAGATAGATATGAAAAAAATGCATCCAATGTAAAGTTCATGTGACTTTAATACACCAATAACCTCTGGTTGTTTGATAAAGTTTATTTTACAATTAAACACAAATGAAAGGGAAGGTCCCTGTATGTATATATTTGTTTTCATTCTTTGAAGGTCTGTTTTGTTACCGCATCTTTTTACTCTTTTTAGTAAGTTGTTTGAACTAGTGTATTTCCTAACGTGGTTTGGTGGGTTTATTATACTGAAACATTAAAATGAAAACATTTATAGGGAGATAACATTGATGAGTGCCTTTGGTTTCAGTTCAAATATGGGAACTGTGGACATCATTTTTTGTCTTACGTGGTATCATAATTCATATGTTACCCACGGTAAACGATTATATTGTGCTTTTAAAGACTACACAATGTTTGTATGTGTATTGTTAGAGAGCGTCTTTGATACAAACTCATTAACCTTGGAATTAGAGGTTAAATATTAAATATAATTAAAACAATGTATTATATTGTCAAGCCGAAGGTTAAACATAAAAATGTAAGGAGAATGGTTTAACTGTGTAGCGAATTTGGGCCGAGCGATACGTTGTTAAACTGTTGTCTGCCGCTTTTACAGGAAGGCGTAGGATTTTGCTATTGTACACGTTCACATTCATTTTGAATAGTTAGGAAACCCGCTATATTTCAATCATCTTAAAAGTTATTATTTCATTGGCAAAATACGTTTCGGAAGAATAGGAGGCGTAAGGAAATAGTAAGTAGTCATAAACAAATAGTATTTGGATTACTTATATATTTGTTATGCACTCAATGCTAAACTTTTAATATGGGGTATGAAATTAGTTTAGAGAGTGAATTTCTCAATAAAAACAACAGCTAATAATACAACTTGATCGTAAATTGAAATAAGATGGTTGAATAATAATAATCATGATGCGAACAGCGATTTATTATAATAATGTTGTTTTCTGAAAATATGAAAATATAAGGCGAAACCCCCTATGAAAAAGACTTAACGTTGAAAATGGACTATTCCAACTGGTTAGGACCGTCCAATGTGGTCACGTGATATCGTGGGTATAAATACAGCAAACCAGCGGGTTTTATACCGTCTCCGTGGCCTTGTGGTTAAGCGTCCGCCTACGGAGCGGGAGGTCGTGGGTTCGATCCCGGGCCGCGTCATACCGAAAGACGTTAAAAGCTGGTACAAGTAGCTCCCTTGCCTGGCGCTTGGCATTTAAAGGGTAGTGCTTGGGAAAATGGTGTACTCAGTACTGGTTCTACCCAGGAAAGTTGTATCCCGTGTATCGGTGCTTTACACCGAGCACGTTAAAGAACCAAGAGGTCTCTTCGCAAAGAGCTAGGGTATCGCACCCGGATATCTTGTATCTCACTCTGTTTCTTCAAGTCTTCCAATGTCTGGATTTGACTGCGAATTGCTGTCACTTCTATCTGATGTCACTTATGGCATTTAAGCACAATTTAAGTCGTGATGGCGTCACGGCGGGGTCAAGCCATAATGCAGCCAATGGGCGCGGGCAGACCTTGATAAACTCAAATAAACAAAACAAGTTTTATTCATTCTTGTGCTGGCTTCTGCGAGAGCAACAACTTGATAAGACAAGGTGTACTATATTTATTGTCTCTAATAGGGGTTAAACACTATTTGTCCTAGCGGCAAATATACATGTTAATTCCCTAGGGGTTTATACCGAACTATCTATATTTAATATAGATATAAGTATGGTATAAACTGTGAACCAGAGAGTATTAAATAGAAAAGCGCCTCCTTAACAATAGAAGTAATGAAAGTAAACTCAAAAGTCCTTACCGTACATTGATATAATACTATTAGAACAGTTTTTAAGTGGAAAGCTAGGGATATCGAAAAAGTAAGATAATTGAATATGTGCGTCTATGATAACTGTAAATATTCCAGTCTTTGTTGATTTATCATTGATTGAACGATAATTGTTTCACTATCCAATCATTTTAAATAATCATTAGTGCAAATTATTTGGCAAAGTAGCCAATGAGGAAAATCTTATATATAACAATTTGAAAGTTAGCCCCGGCACGTTATGTATTTTATGTGTACGACAAGGCGAAAGTTGGTCTCCCTTCCTGTTTGTCATGTTTTTAAATGATTTAGAAGTTCTTGTTTTATATACAAAGGCCTAGATGGCATAGAAGTTGATATGTTTAAAATATTTGTTTTAATTTTATATGGTGATGATAAAGTATATTTTGCTTATTCTAAAAATGAACTACAATTAAGTTAAAATGCTTCGTTTGAATATTGCTATAGATGGAAGTTTGTAATAAATACAACTAAAACTAAAATATGCTATTTTATAAAAATGGAAGATTAAGGAGGGATATGAAGTTTATCATAGACTTATAGATATATATATAAACTTTATTAAAATATATCCTAAATTATAAAGTCATTTATATGTATTGCAATAATGTTGATTATTATTATTGGTATGTAAGTTTTCGGTAATGTATGAAATTGCATAAACGTGTATAAACAAGTACACATCTTTTGTCCTTGCCGCGATTTACTATGATATTCGGCCTATATAAAATGTGGCGGATCTATTATGATTAAAGTCTTGATAATAGCATTTTTTTTCAAAGTTATACGATGCCGGTGGCAACCCATATTTGTTAAAAGTTTATATTAATAAGTTCGAAAACGTTTATAGTTGCGTACGAACACAAGGATGGGTATCCAAATGGTTCCCTACACAGCAAGGAACGAGGCAGGGCCAAGGCTGGAGTCAATTTTTGTATCTCCTCTACATGAATAATCTTATGCACACTATTGAGAAATCAAGGCACTCGTTGACTATATTAGAACCAGTGTAGGTAGTCCAACGCGTGCCGACGACATGTTACTACTCAGCAAAAATGGCCTGAGCGAACTAATGACCATTTGTTATTCTAATTCAATCAAAGGGCGATATCAGTATAATGTTAGTAAAACAAATGTAGTTGTATTTAACGAATCAACTTCGATGTTCACACGTAGTGAACGATCGTGGTGTTTAGGAACAGGCTGTGTAGAAGAAACAGTCAGTTACGTGCATCTCGGGGTACTATGCGACATTAGTATATGAACTTAAATAAGAGTATAGAAGATGCATGCAGTAAATTAAGAAAAACTTATTTCGGTATAACAGATTGCGGGGCATCAGATGACCAAAGTCTACACCCCTTAACCATGAAACATTTGTACGAAACGATGGTACTTCCAAAGGCTTTATACGGTTGCGAGGTCTGGAACAATATCTCAGTAACACAAATAAACTCCCTTAGTCGTGTCCATAAACAATGCATTAATTCGATTCAAGGATTTTCACGCGCGTGTAGATTAGACGTAGCACTAGGCTCTATTGGTATTTTATCTATTAACTACATAATAGACAAAAGAAAACTTTTGTTCTTCGGACAACTTTGCAAACTGAACCCCGCGAAAACAGTTGAACAAATATTTATATACAGACTTCTTGAATTACTTGAGAATCCAGGTCAATAAATAGGATTTTCCCCCGATTTATATCAAATATTGTGCTCATATAATATTTTGGTTTATGTAAATCAATATCTAGAAAATGGCATGTTTCCAGAAATGTGTACGTGGAAAAACATCGTTAAGAAATCTATTTATGGCGTTGCTAACGCAGATTATCAATCAAGGCTATTGAGTGAAGACAGTTTGCGTGATTTTCTGTCTATAAAGATATGTTATAAGAGCAACCACAATTTAAATATCGGTCCGTTGTGCTTGAAATGGAACTTTGTATATTTCAGATCATCGAATCAATCATGACAGGAAATGTTCTTATATACCGCGTGCAATGTTCATCGCATGGGTATTCAGCTTTGACCATATCAATTATGCTCGATGGCTTTCGATGCATATCAGAGACATGTACTCCCTGTCAGAAATGCACCCTGTCATCTACGAAGAGCTTGCCGCAGGAAAGTTACTTGCACACAAAACAAACTGTCCATTATCTGCAACGGCACTTAATCAAGCACAGGCAAATGTCAATGCGAAAGGTGATGGCTGGACTGTCGGCTTAACTGACAATCCATTTGCACTACAACGCTGGATGGTTATAGGCCCCGAAACATTTAACATGGTGGCAGTTTGAAGATGGCACCATTCATGGTTCAACTAAAAACTATGAGCCACAGCTGTTCAAACCTCATTTGCCAAGAAAGTGAAGGCTCTTGTTGAGGTCTTTGAAATTGCTTTTAAAAAGAACAGTGGTGACCTGTTTACACTGATAACAAAGCCCATTATGGACACTGAGGTACATATAATTGTAGAAAAGGCGTACACAGTAGACCAGGAGCACTATGATCTTTTTGTCAAAGAAAGGTTTGTTGATCAAACAACGTCATTTAATGACCCAATAATGAAAAACAAACGTCCAGGTTCCAACAATGAAGGAAGACTGTTTCCTGTTTTTCAAATTGTACATTGTATGCTAATCCAGGGAAGGACTTTTTGAAGAGTTTTTCACACACAAAAACCAGCCATAGCCTCCAGCACTCTTGAAAGGTTGGGCACTAAGATATGGAAACAAGGCAGACTTAATTGTAGAACTTGCAGCATTAGCGTGATCAGAAGACGCAAACCCGCAGGTTACTGCAAAGATACTCGGTGGTGCAGTAATAGTTAAAATTCTGCCTCCAAGATAACCCACAAACACTTGGAGACAATTCTAAAACAATATTAATGGCATACATTAACCAACAGCTGGAACATCCCAATAGGATTGATTATCGTGCTGGATGTTAACACCCAATTGGATATGGGGTAGGGTGGAGGTTTCCTCAAATATTCCAAGTAACTGTTAAAGTTTTCTTCGTGTTATAGAGAGCAAGACATAATTGTTTCACCTGTTGTTGGCAGAAGAGGCATTAGGCAGAGACCATTCAGATAAAAAAACAAGTCTTCAACACAAACAGGTACAACCTGCTTTCAGTACCAAGGTGATGAAATAAATTGCAGATTTGCAGATTTAACCATGCGCGCAAATGCCCACCAGAGTGGAACATCACTCTGGTCATGATTAAGACATACGACACTGATGTAGTCTTGAACATTTTGTCTTAACTAGCAAGCATTCCAATGACACATGAAGTATTGATATCATTTGGTAAAGGGATGTAATTTGCAGCACATACAATTACAACCACTTTGGGCCCACCACAAGAACCATCATTGACCTAATGTATGCGTTCACGAGAAGTGACGCAACGTCCGCTATTTCGGGCATCGGCAAGAAGAAAGCATGAACACGTTTGCATTCTAGTTACTCCTTGCTGCCCCTTCAAATATGCTTGTCAGCACAATTTAAGTTCTACAGAAGTATGTTGTTCTCTTGTACGACAAAACATGTCAACAAACTGGGGTAATTGAAGCAAGACATCATCTCTTTAAACATCAGTTTAGAGCATTTGAAAATATCCCTCCAACTCAGGCAGCCCTGAATCTGCATATACTACAAACAGCCTCACAGGCACACATGTCTGGGCCAACTAGTACAAACATTACCCATATAACAAGTGCTGTAAACTGGGGATGGCACCAAAGTGATGGTTCATGGACACAGAAATGGACAACAGTCAGGCACAAGACATGTGTAGTGTACTGATACACTGAATTTGTCGCAAGTCATGCAGTGGTGTGTGCAGATGCAGCAAGGCTAGCCATCAGTGCAAGGCCCTTTGTCGTTGTGAAAGCATTTGGTTCCAAGAGTAACTATCAATGGGTAGGTTTGATAGTGATATAAACCTTTATTCATGATGCTCATGTGAAAAGTAAATAAGGGACGAATGCCGTTTGTATGAAAACCCTTTGTATTCTATGTTTTCATACAATAATTTATAATGTCACTCGTATGGGACATGTATATTATTAATTCCACACTGTCATTTGCTGTGGTAGTACAAATCCTTTAATTGTTATAACACATTATACGTATGTGGGTTGATTTGTTGGCACAATTCAAATAGTCGTTTCTATTTTTACAACTGACAATGATTCACTGGTTGTATAGAATTGCCATCTCAAATAATATAAACGTTTTTTAAAAAGTCGGCCATTTCGGTGGCCATCTTTTGAAATGGCCATCATGGTCACCAGGGGGCGCTGCTGACTTGGGTCCATATCTAAAAATATTCAGTAGGGGGTGTTTTATATGTGTGCCATGCTTCATGCTTTGAACCTAAAGCGCACGATTTTGCCCATCAGAACAGCCACTGTATTCCAAATGATAACCTGAAGTTAAATTTTGAAACAAAGTGACGTCACTCGCTGAAACATTCCTAGCGGGCTAAAAACGGTTTCAAAGATAACACGAATCTGCATTTTTTATTAAATCAAAGGACTGCTTAGTTATGAAGGGACGCAATATTCAACTATATTTTTTATGAGGAATTCAACATCAAAAACCAGAAGGCAAGTACTCTTCAAATTATTGCCATTTATCCACGGTTTAAACAAGATTCAAGCCATTAATTGAGTCTATCTGCCCAACTAGCTGCTGGAAACATTTTAATTTGACGAATTTTTCTCTAAAAATCACCATAAAAATCGGGATGAGCAGTACTGTTTGCAATGACTATTTTACTTTGAAATAATATTATAATGACCATTTATACATTTTTCCTTAATTATAACCAGGAAATTCCTTTTATTGTTGTATTGTTGTTGTTGGAGGTCGAAACGATCACACGATGTCATTAAAGTTAAACTAATGAAGAAACGCGATTTGAATGGTTGACTTGAAGTCAATTTGGGAAGTATAAAATGCTTATCTGAAGCTGGATACTCAGTGTGGCGGATCTCTAGTCAAGTGGTAACACACTCCAGAGGTCGTAGGTTCGATTCCCACCGTTCCACTAAAATACTAATCGTCTTCCGGTAGGAGGGGGTGGGGGAGGAGGCTTAAATGATAGCCCAGAGTCAGCAAGAGCCTGAGACTGCGTCTAGTTAGGGTTCTCGAGATTCTAGATATTCTGCAAAGTGATTAAAATTAGTAAAATGAAATTGGGCCTGCGAACTGGTCAAGATTTGAGAGTCTGCTTTGCTTTCATTTTAGAAAATAAATACTTAACTACTAATAAATAAATATATACCAACAATAAAACTTGTTTTATCGGACGTGGTTGTTTTTGGCTTTATAAAATGTGGGTGAACAGTGGTGAATTAATATTACTTTAGTAAATCACAAGGGGTGTCAGATTCATTTAATGTTAAATGTGCTTACACATAAACCGTAACCAGAATTGCTGAGTCAACGGATAAAGGAGTTATTGTATTATATACACTACCCAAACACTACCATATGCAATGAGTTAGATTGCATTAGTTCCCTTTAATCATAAACGATTGCATGTATTGTTCATTAATAATAAACTGATTTTGCACAGTTTAATAGCTCTTGCTAATCGCATTTCTCAAATTAAACCTGTGCTCTAAACATTGTGGCTTTGCGCATTTCACACCAACCCCAAGGCAAATAACAGGAACAGCATTTGCTTTATTTGCAAGTTATAGTTATCCTGCCTGGTTGTATAGAGTTTCAATGCAATACCTCCAGTAGTTGCTGAGTCATTGACTAAAACGTTTTAACATGCATAATTTATAGTTTTAAACTCAAATAATGGAAGGGCAAAAAATATAGAACAAGCAGGATATAGTGATTACGCTTGGTTTATTTAGTAGGTTGGATGATTGGTAACACACCCCTGTATAAAGTTTCAATGCAAAACAAGTCGTTGATGAGATAGATATTGACTATATATGAGTTTCTACGATTGATAGTTGGAAACAACTGTAGTTTCATTCCAATACATGACGTCTATCGTGTAATGTTCAATATAACGTGGTAACATGCAAACCCTTAACCAGAATTTCGCAAGTAAATTAAGGGACAATATACACGGGAATAAAGGGACTTGAGACTCAATATAATTCATTACATAGTTACTGTGATATCAACCTTTGTGTGCTTAAATGTTAAACCATTTTTAAAATTGATTAATAAAGGGCAACAATTGCCATTATATGCAATACAGATTTATCGAACTTGAAAAAATAGTTAGGGTCAATAAAATTTACGTATGGCCAAGGGTAGCTGATTCTCTGATTTCCCTAAATTTGCCGCCGATGTGAACTATTAAAAAAATCTGTTTTTCAAAGGTTTTGAAGCAGACATTTTTCTTCGATAAAGGAAAAACATCATAAAATCAAAATAATACCGGTTAAGCAGTTTTAAATCATATTAGCAGTTGTGCGTTTGTGTGTTTATGTGCTAGGGTAATAGTTATTATAATGTAAGCAGACCCTTTGAGATTTCCCAGCGATATCAAGATATATGGTGTTTGGGTTCGTGAATCACTTCAAATGAGTATTATATCGCGTGGAACTAAGTCAATTGACTATAAAATATATAGGAATTTATTTAGTGATCTTTAACCATTAAGGATCCATCTCCAAATTTACAAAATATATGCTGTTTTACCATTTTTTGGCTCCATTTGTAGAACTATGATCTTTGATCGTTACAGCGTTTTAATACAAATTCTGGGGATTTTGGTATGTTTTGTGTAGCTATGGAAGGGCAGGGGTATCAACATGGACTCATAAGTACTTTTTGCATGATTTAGTGAAAACTCGTGCCTTTGATGCATTTTTTTTTTCAAATTTCAATTATTAGACAGCTAAAATATCTTAAGAAAGAATAAATATCAAAATATAGCATAACAAAAAAAAAAAAAAACAAAAACATGTAGTAACATAATTAGATACATATTATATAGGCGTGAAAATAAAAAAAATCTGTTCATTGGTTGAACATTAGGCACTGCATTTTTTTAATCCTGCCAAAGAAACAATATTTCTAGGACAAGTAGAGACGTAATTCCATGTTTTTACTGCAGTATATAAGAAGGCTTTAATTCCAAATTGATATCATATTTTTACATGACATATATCGTTATTGGTAGTGGATCTCAAAGAATATTATTTGTTAATGGCGAAGTGCACAATGTCTGGTAAATAAGGTGGCGTGTGCCCATGTAAGCTCTTGTGAACAAGGATTGCTGTGATATTTAAATCGGTTTTAGCCATTCTGGCGCTTGAAACAATGACGATTAGGTTTTCGAAGAAATTATTTACGCAAAACAGTAATACATTGTTGATTATATGAAAGAATTAAAAAAAAGAGCTTTTTTATCCCTAGATAGGTACTGGTTACGTTTCGATAATAGTGTAATGTTTGACTTTAGTTTATAATTTAATAGGTACTTCAATGGAAATGCCAAGAACCTTTTGATTTGCGATTTTTTTTTAATATGTGTGTTGTTTATTGATAATTTTATAACGTTTTAGGATGAAGAAGCATATTGTTGACTTTGCACTAGTCAACGACAGAATTAATATCGAATTGTAGTTGTGACTGCCTGCTGCATACAACTTTGAATCATCTGCATACAAGTCATTAAAGGAATGGTTAAGATGGGATGTAATATCATATATGGAAATTAGGAACAGGAGAGGGTCCAATGTTGATCCCTGCGGAGCGCCACAATTAACAAATTGACTCGAAGAGGACTTGTTAATACTCAATCCTATACATTGCTTGTGATTTGATAAGTAAGATATCATTACATAAAATTAGAGTTTCAAAAATTGTAAGGTAACAATTTTTTAAGAAAGCAGTTGCGATGAGCCTTTCTTAGACCTAAATATACGAGGACTAATTTTCCTGAATCGATGTTTTTGTCAAAGAGTCCATCAATCTGAGTAAAGCAGTTTGACATGAAACTTGGATCTGTGTACACGAAGAAGCTGTCACTGTTCTAAATATTCTTTCAAACGATTCGCAAAATGTCCTTCAAAAATCTTTGATATAGTAGGAAGAATTGAGATTGTCCTGTAATCGTTTGTGTCGACTACTCCTATAGTATATTAGAACCATAATCGATTGGAAATATATATGCTGATTTTAGACTCTCGGGAAAATTACCTCTAGAAATACTATCATCAATGATGTTCTTTACTCCATAAGTTGATATATACTTAATAAGAAAATACACATTCCCTAGTTTGCTGTCAAAGGTAGATTTTAGGATCGTGTTGAAAGAAGAGTCGTATTGTGTCTTCTGTTATAATTTGGAAACGTTTATGAAATTATCGATAAATGCATATCATTAAAATCGTTTATTAAATGTCCATCTTGATGTAGGTATGAGGGTAGTTTAAAAGAGTGCTGATAAGATGTGATTGATTTCATATTTTTCAATAGATATGTCGTTGACTCGTTTTATTTGATAGCATGATTATAAAAAAATATCCTTAACGTTTTTTCTTTACCTTTTTATTCTTTACGAGTTGTGTCAATTTGTATTCCTTGGTATTGTATTCAGTTTAGTTTCGCTAATACTTTTAAGTTAACCCATCTCTATCTTTAAGACTTTTATTGCTTATTTAATACCATCTGTGAACCAACCAGGAAGATTGATAGATTTTACTGGTTTTCATTAATTGGTGCATTCATATCATATTCTTGTATTATATTGAGAAGTGTATTTTAAGCGTTATTTAGATAATTTATTGATCCGACAGACTCTATTATCAACCTTATAAGCTCTGATTGGTATTCAATATTATGCTAACTAACTAAAATATGTATTTGAAAAACAAAAAACAAAAACACGTTTTGTTTGGTCCTTTAATAATGATGCTGTCGAAACAGTGAATAGTTTCTGTTATTTGGGTATAAAATTCAATTACAATGGAAGTTTTGTAAACGCAGTTAAAACGTTGAAAGATCAAGCTTTGAAGTCATATAATGACCTTGCTCCAATTTTTGTTAAGAGTTAAACTCGACGTTAAGACGAAACTGTTATTGTTCGACTCTATGATTGCTCCTATCTGTATGTATTAGTTGTGAGGTTTGGGGTATATATGATATGGAAGAGGTGGATAAATTCCACCTCAGATTTGGTAACAAATTCTTGGGGTTCGCTCTCAAACTTATAATGCTGCTGTACTTGGGGAGGTAGGAATATTTTTCATTAACTTTGTTAGGTAAAATCAGAGCACTAAAATTTTGGTGCAAGATCAAATCTTCCGCAAGCTCGCTTATACACTGTGTGGAACCGGACACCGGATATAGCTCAAAAAGTGATAAAACAGACAATTATGCAGTTGTTTTTCTTTACCAGAGGTAAGATCTTGCTGTGTTAACGCATATCTACCGTATCCACAAATGAAGCAAGTGTTTGAACTAAAACCTGAATGCTAAATTTGGCCTATAGTATACTTTTAAGTGCTTACGATTTAGCAGACCTCGAAAAATGTTTCTTCAAATCTGAGATGATTACCTCAAAGCTTACAGAATTTCGACAAGTATTGTTATTTTTAGGAAATATATCGATTAAATAAAAAATCTGAATCGAAGGATTTCACAAGCATAAGCTCAACTATTTTATTTTAAGAAATTGCAATGTAACTTTTAAACTGTTAAAGATATGCCCTTAGAAATGTTCACAGTACTGTACTGGGGATAACCGTATTATGTTCTGGGGATAGTTTCAAAGTTGAGAAATGTGTCCTGGTGATAACATGTAAAATGGGACAAAAATTGATAGTAACACTGTTAATATACAATATACATGTATGTCTATTTCGAACTTTCAAATGATCTGCAAAAAGTGAGAGTACAATTTGATAAGAAATTATTGAGCAAACTTTAGTTAACAATGAGTTTGATCCATGCTCTCCTAAATGAACGTATATATGCAAGCTGCTTAAATATCAGGTTGGTCACAATACATACTTTCTCACTGAAGTGGACGAGCAGAGACCACTATTCTGTTCTAAGTAATAGCAACATCGACCCAAGCTTAGAAAAAAGCTTCACGTTTTCCAATTTTGATCACAATATCTCATTCCCTACTGATGAATTTTTGTGTGCAAAAACGTACCTACATGATTTACAAAGCAATACTATATATATGAATAGCAAACACCACATAAATTCTACGGCCATATGTTTTGTGTTCCTCAATAAATCAGATTAACGGCGTATTTCAAATATTTAGATATTTGCGACTCGAACGTTGATGCTTGTGAAAACACATCATGGTTAACTAATCTGTATAAATAAAACAGTTTTAAGTGCATACAGATACAAAAAACAGCAACATTATTTTTGCTCTCATCCCTCGATATGGACAACATCAAACAATTTCCCTCGAGCTCGCATATAGGTAAATGGCCGTAATCATGATCACAGTCTCGTTATTCTAAATACATCGTTACTATCCTCAGTCCACTTAATAGCTATCCTCTTTGCAGTTATTTATTTGCTTCATCTATCCCCAGTACACCACCAGGGCATCAAAAGGTATTAATATCTCCGTAACAACAAAACATATCGTATTGATATCTTATACACTACTAGATAATGTAATTACAATGAAAAAGCTCGATTCAGTTTTTATTATTTTCAATTTGTTGATTTATGTTTGAAATCGTACCACATAAATGAACATTTGTGAGCGATCATGCAACTTTCGGCGATAATTGGACAATTATACAAAAGAGGAGACACATTTCCATCAAAGTCGTATATTGCACAGGATCAAGTTATTCAAAAAATTTCAATTTCGATAAATATATCACCATAAAATACGAAAAATGATAGAAAACTTTCCATGTGTCAAAATGAAACGCTTATCGATTTATCACTTTTTGAGCTGTATCCGGTGTCCGTCCCCCCCCCCCCCACAATGTTATAAATAATACATATTGTGAACAAGTTAATGATGTTAGTGCTTAGGATTCCTGGTTAAGAACCTGTAACGCATGTTTGTACACCCTGGACTGATACCATTCATTCACAACCGAAGTTAAACTACAGTAAACAATTCGAGTTTAATTTTGAATTTGAAAAGTATCTTAATTTAGATATGAATCGGGGGGGGGGGGGGGGGGGGGGGTACACGTATTCCGAATCTGCAAGGGTTTAAGTGAGGTTTTGGAGCTTGATATGCAAGATGGCGACGAAACCATGACGAAATAGGATTTTTGGAACCTGTTTTCGCCTGGTAAGTGGTATAAAGTATATATTTCAAAAATATCATGACGCGCATTCGGCTCTACAATTACCATGCCTCACTCGGCTTTTTATTTCATGCGTCTAGGTTGAGGAATAAAAAAGTTATTGAAGGAAAACCTTCGACCAGTCTGTTGTTTACAAATATGGGAAGCGAGAATTTGATACTTTTTAGGACGTTTAAGTTTCAAAAACACATATTTTTGCAACGGTTTCTGCTTTAACATTATTTGAATGTGGTATTTTAATTTCCTGACAGTTCCTTTGCTGTACAAGAGCCTTCATGGTAATTTTATTTTGGTTTAACCACCTAAATGTGTGCTAAAAATAGTTCAACCACCTTTTGGCATCTGCACTGAAATACACGTTTATAAACGAAAACAAACTGTGTGACAAAGGTTCCATAATATTATGACAACTTTCCACTATATTAAACTATCACGTGTTGAATACTTTCTATAAAAATATTTTTAAAGCGATTTATTTGTCTTTTATTTACTGTCTAATTTTCTTTTTCTCACATTATAAGTACTTACAACCAACTGATAAAAATAGAAACTAAAACAACCTATTACAACCTCCAATGAATGATACGTATAAAATTGCATTATCGAGATAACGACTATGTTCTCACTCTCTTGAAATAAACGTTGGAAGGTGCAATAATGTTGCACGCATAGAACGAAAATGAAAACTATTCAATACTAATATGGTTAAATCTGAATCCCATTTTTGGCTTGCTTGTCCTTTTTACTATAATTTACGTCCGCAATACCATATTACCAGGTCATGGAATACAATGAATAAATGTAGGGTTTGAATGTCAAATATATTTCCAATGCTTTTCAACGACGTTTTGTCAGCATCGATGCAGTTGCTTCGATCATAGCTAAAAAGTACAATCAATTATGTAATTAATCTGTTTTGTATAATAAGTACGTGTGAACTGTTATTCTTGGGGTTTTTTTTTTGTTGTTGCTTTTTTGTATTTGTCACTTTTTCAATCTATGTTCATCTCATTCTATGTGTATTGTTTATGACCAAAGGCTGATGTATTGCTAATACGGCCAATAAAACGCGAAAACTTGGTATTCAATGATAGCAAAACGAATTATATTGTCTGTGTTTATTGATGTATGGTGACGGTTTGTTATAACTTTCATTATTTGTGTGACGTGTAAAGCGAACATGAACATTTTCAGTGAGAGCATAGGCTGGAGTATTAACTTCAACAATTCTATCAGTCATTCAACAATTCTATCAGTCATTCAACAATTCTATCAGTCATTCAACAATTCTATCAGTCATTCAACAATTCTATCAGTTATTCAACAATTCTATCAGTCATATGTGATTAGACATGATCGATAATTTAAGATAATTAATTTTTATTCGTGTAGGAGATTTGACCATATGGGTTAAATCATACTCTACTGATGTGGATGACCTTTTTCTTACCCATGAATGTATTTGAGTTTCGGTTGTACTGAATATTATAATCGCCGATAATATGGTACTCTTTTTCTTTCATATCAATTTATTCAAGCTGCTTTTTATATATGCATCAATCAATTTCTGTGTAAAATCTAGAATCTAGATGAAGTTGGGAAGAAATGGTTTTGAGTCTGTATAAAATATTTCTATCCATATCGATTCAAACTTGTCCTTTTGTTGTTTACATGTGTATGTGTTTAAATGGTACATGTGTAAGTTATCTTTGATATAGATGTGAATTCCACTACCCCTTTAATTGTATCTATCCAGTAAAATGAAAGTATGGTTGGCGATATTTTAAATAGTATTATCTATATTTCCACGCGAAATTATTTACCAAAATCCGAATATATCAATATTAGACATAAATATGTATTTAATTTCACTTAATTGGGGCATACGATGATGCACATTTGAGAAAACGACATGGAGACCCCTCTCTTTCCATAAACAACTTTATTTAAAGAAGGTTACACCTTAAGTCTAACACCACATAATATACAAACATAACTGTCTTACTTCAAACGCATCAAGGCAATAAACAAAGCAATAATAATAATAATAATAATAATAATAATAATAAGAATATATCGAACACACACACGCACGCACGTACACTTGCACGCACGTAAACTCGCGCGCACACATGCACGCTCCACACACGCACACCCACGCGCACGTGCACGCACGCACACACACACACACGCGCGCGCGCAGGCATACGCACGCATGTACGTACACACTAACACACACACGCTCCACACACACACACACGCACGCCTACTCACACACACGCAGGCAAACGCACGTATGAACGCACACACGTACACACACACACACACACACACACACACACACACGCACACACACACGCACACACACACGCACACACGTTCACACACACGCACGCACGCACGCACGCACGCACGCACGCACACACACACACACACACACACACACACACACACACACGCAGGCAAACACAAAAGGCAAAAGTGGACGTATGTCATCTCGGTAACGCTACTAAATACCTTTTTCTCCTTGACATTAACTAGACATTCGTCCAAGCTTCATCGGATCATGTGAGAAAACAAGATCTTGAACTGTTCCGAGCTATTAAGCCTAAGCCAACATTTCTCGGCAACTCTGCATATTGTCTGTTTTTCTCACCGGAATAATATAATATATAATACTGAAGCGACGCATAACATGGAATCACACGGATGGGTTGACAATCAATCATGTTCATGGCTGGTCGTACTTCCAATCAATTTTCCCTATCAAATAAATGCATTGGCAATCATTGCTGGGAATTCTAGGGGCGAAGGATCATGAAAACAATCAACCAGTTCCAGTATGGCTGTACATTTTATACCTGTCATCTAGACGTACACGTCCAGCACCGCTGCCGGCGACAGTGGCTCAGTTAAATTGATGTGTGCGCCTTCCGGTGCTCGCGGGTCGAGGTTTGTGTTCATTTAACGCAATTGAAGGTAGGTGTTGTCAGTTCTCGATTATAAATAAAAGAGTTGGGGCAGCGGAATGCACACCCCTTAATTTTACACGAGTTGTGCATTTAGCAGGTATCATATATGGTAGCGGGTAGCGGGTATCATATATGGTAGAGGGTAGCGGGTATCATATATGGTAGCGGGTAGCGGGTATCATATATGGTAGCAGGTAGCGGGTATCATATATAGTAGCGGGTAGCAGGTATCATATATGGTAGCGGGTAGCAGGTATCATATATGGTAGCGGGTAGCGGGTATCATATATGGTAGCAGGTATCATATATGGTAGCAAGTAGCGGGTATCATACATGGTAGCGGGTAGCAGGTATCATATATGGTAGCGGGTAGCGGGTATCATATATGGTAGCGGGTAGCGGGTATCATATATGGTAGCGGGTAGCGGGTATCATATATGGTAGCGGGTAGCGGGTATCATATATGGTAGCGGGTATCATATATGGTAGCGGGTATCATACATGGTTGCGGGTATCGTATATGGTAGTGGGTATCATATTTGGTAGCGGGTATCATATATGGTAGCGGGTAGCGGGTATCGTACATGGTAGCAGGTATCATATATGGTAGCAGGTATCATATATGGAAGCGGGTAGTGGGTATCATATATGGTAGCGGGTATCATATATGGTAGCGGGTATCATACATGGTAGCGGGTATCATATATGGTAGCGGGTATCATACATGGTTGCGGGTATCGTATATGGTAGTGGGTATCATATTTGGTAGCGGGTAGTGGGTATCATATATGGTAGCGGGTATCATATATGGTAGCGGGTATCATACATGGTAGCGGGTATCATATATGGTAGCGGGTAGCGGGTATCATACATGGTAGCGGGTATCATATATGGTAGCAGGTATCATATATGGTAGCGGGTATCATACATGGTAGCAGGTATCATATATGGTTGCGGGTATCGTATATGGTAGTGGGTATCATATATGGTTGCGGGTTTCATATATGGTAGCGGGTAGCAGGTATCATACATGGTAGCGGGTATCATACATGGTAGCGGGTATCATACATGGTAGCGGGTATCATACATGGTAGCGGGTATCATACATGGTAGCGAGTAGCAGGTATCATACATGGTAGCGGGTATCATACATGGTAGCGGGTATCATACATGGTAGCGGGTATCATATATGGTAGCGGGTATCATATATGGTAGCGGGTAGCAGGTATCATACATGGTAGCGGGTATCATACATGGTAGCGGGTATCATACATGGTAGCGGGTATCATTCATGGTAGCGGGTATCATACATGGTAGCGGGTATCATATATGGTAGCGGGTATCATATATGGTTGCGGGTATCATATATGGTTGAGGGTATCATATATGGTAGCGGGTAGCGGTTATCATATATGGTAGCGGGTAGCGGTTATCATATATGGTTGCGGGTATCATATATGGTAGCGGGTAGCGGTTATCATATATGGTAGCGGGTATCATATATGGTAGCGGGTAGCGGTATCACATATGGTAGCGGGTATCATACATGGTAGCGGGTATCATATATGGTAGCAGGTACTATATATGGTAGCGGGTATCATATATGGTAGCGGGTATCATATATGGTAGCGGGTATCATACATGGTAGTGGGTATCATATATGGTAGCAGGTACTATATATGGTAGCGGGTATCATATATGGTAGCGGGTATCATATATGGTAGCGGGTATCACATACGGAAGCGGGTATCATATATGGTAACGGATATATATATGATGTAATTCAATGCAAGAAAATGTCAACAAATTTCCCTTATGTAACAAAACAATGTTGGCGAAAATTAACAAACACTAATGCTACGGTGTACGTTCAAAATTTCCTCCGATTCGTTAACTGTACGCCTCAACCATTCACCGGCCCCTGGGAAGGGAGGGAATGGTATATATGTACATGATTATATGCAGCTTACTCCACACGGTTACAGTTTTACAGCATTTTGTTCAGTGTTATACAGATGTCTTACTAAACAATCAATTTGGTGTTATTTTAAGGCACACTTGTAGAAAACGTTATTTTACAATATAACTCTATTTGACCAGTTCTGAAACAAAAACGACACAGTATCGTAACAACGTCACATGTCATGAGTCTGAGATGGTCATTTATTAATATAATGTGCATCTACGTTTTTAAGTACAGTTTTTATTGCACACTTTGATTAAATTCCACAGCAAGCACTCGCGGCGCTCGTATTTCATACACAGATAAGTCTATCAGTTAGTTCTAGTCAATAAAACGTTAATGCGGCTGTCACCAGGATGTCCATTATTGATGAGGCTTGCAATACCAGTAACCCTTCAAATATGTAACTACAAAGGCGCCTCAACCAGTTACATTAAAATCGTTTGAAGGTGATTTGTGACAGAGGCGGGAACAATGTCTATCATTGAGCTGATCAGACAGATACAGCAGCTTTAATAAACTGCAAGCATGATTAAAAGAAACCCACATCCCACTCAAATCATTTAATATAATTTCCCTTGATTGCGACATTACACAAAGTTGGGGTGACCGAATGCATTAGCAGACGATCAGACGGCCTTGATGTGCACGATAGATGCACGGGAGATGCATGAATTAATAAATAACGACTGTGATGCGCATTAATGATGCAGATTTTAAGCTGGTTTATGCATGATATTGTTGCTCAACTGAAGCAGTGTTATCAGCACTTTTGTACTGTGCACAAAGGCGAGCAGTTACATTTCGCATGTTCCATCTTTGCTGTTGTTTAATCCTGTAATTGCTGAAGTTTATTCCATCCAACACTTCAATGAATGCACTGACTGGACAGCCCACGAGGGTCACGGTTACATACATGCTGTTTATATGTTTCATGGTTCATTAGGACAGTGTCGCTCAGCTTATTTTCGTCACAATCGAGAGTAAATAGAAAACACTAAACCCTAACTCGAACTTCACCGATTAAATCATTAGGAATCTTAACAGATCTGCAGGTCTGATTACGAGGCAGGATTTGTGTGTTTCATTTAATAAAAAGCCAAATATCACTGAGGAACTCCTGCCACTGGCAATAACAAATGGTTTTCATGCCAAATCATAAAATCTGGGCAAATAGTTTGCATAGTTTATCTTGAAAGCTTATTACAAAATATTTAAAAACACACACTAAAACAACAGATGCATGTTAGCTCTGTTGTGGCTTATGAGTCCAGCATTTAATATCAGAAACAAAAACACGCAGGCATAACCGTTTTCAAAATACAGTCGAAACTCGTTATTTCGAAGTCGTCGATACCTAGGAAAAGGTTCGAGTAGTATGATTCTGGTAGAATATATATTAAAAAATAAATAAACAGAAGCCATCTCTTTAAAAAAAATGCATTTTAATAGTTATTTTACAGAGATATTTAAACGTAGACTATGCAGTAGTTAAAGCGTATACTCCAAAATAAGATGATAAATGCAATAATGCCATCTTGGCTACATGAAAACACAATAATTACATCCATTAAAAAGCATCAGTAAAGCATTTGCACGTGCATATCGCCATCACGTGCACTGATTTCCCGCCATGTCCCCATGGAGTACGCTGGAACTATTTACAGTGTATATCGCATATAATAAACCATGGTAATTACATCATCCTATTTTGTACCAATTTTCTGGATAATGTCTAGAAAATATGCCATTGCAGTCGGGCAATAATAGACAACATTAAGAGCCCGTTAATGAGAAATCAATCCCTAGTATCGGTATATGGTGCTGGATCACAGTCATGTGTCTGACAGACTTGTTAGAGATATCTCAGTCTGCTGCCATAGTATTGTTAGTACAGCCTACTCGAGACTCAGTGGTTGCTTGCATGGATAATTCATGAATTACGTTCTAGAACTAAAGCATATGTATATATTATAATATATAGTACAACGAACAAGGTAATTTCTCGCGTGGCTGTATTTCATATAACATAAATCAGAAATGATATGTGTACAGTTGTGAAAAAAATCAAACTTAAATAGTGTGCATATTCAAGTTGTTTATTAACATGTTAAAAACGTACATGTATATTCGTGGTGTTACGTTTTATGTTTTGCCATACATACTTTATGTTTGATCAAGTGACTTTCATATATGGATTATTTTGTGTATTGGTACATATGACAAACTTAAATTATTGTTTAATACGCAAGGTCGTACGGTGATTTGCAATTCAGTGAGACAATAAAAGGTATGTAACTTATACTCGTGTGCGTCAACTCGACTCCACTCTACTTGAATATCTGTACTCGTATCTCGATTACGTCTGTCATCTCCCACTGATCTTTTTTTCTAAATGAGAAATAATTTCCTGTGGATCTCTCTTTTGAATTAAAAGCATGTATAATCGATGAGATGACATTGCACTTAGAAACATTGATAAAACAATACTTTGTAAAGAATGTAAGTGCTAAATAATCGTACTGGCGCATTTATCAATAGAGTTTTATCATTAATCAAGATGGTCCAAACGCTTGTATTCAAGTCTGCGGCTTCACTTTGCCGACTATCCAAGACACGCGGTGATTAATGAATTTCTGCGATATTGCTTAAACAAATAAATTGATCCGTTTCAAAACAATACCGGTGAAGGTAGAAGTTCTACACCTACAGTGGAGTGGGTTGAAATGCAAATGTTTGCCATGCGCAGAATATCATGCATATTTTATCAACTTCCGGCGAAGTAGAATTAATTCCACTTCTGTTGTAATAGGGCATGTGCAAAAGTAAGTAATTAAAGGAAAGCTTATTTCAGCTTGCTAGAAATCAAAAACAAAACCCTGAACTTACTTGTCGTTTTGTCGCCAGGTATACGGAAAGGAAGGTTGTCTAGCAACGCACAGAGGAGCGCAAAAGATGATAGTTGCCTAGCAACGATTTCCAGCAGTGTCAGAACTTTACCAACGAGCAGACTAATATTCTGGATTAATAAAAACAACAAAACTGAAGTTGGTGTTGGCAGGAACGTGTCTAATGTCAGATGAAGCCATAAGCGATTAAAACGATATAGTGATTTAAAAAGAAAACATATTTTGTATGCTTGTGTATTAGGAATAGTAAACGTCCATGGTTCAACATAATTATTCATGAACCAACGAAATTTGAGTACATTTAAAAGAATGAAATTTACGTCCGTGCACATAGCTGGGATAGTTCGTTGACGGGAAGTAGTGTCGGGATACCGGAAGTGATTAAGATGTTTGGGGAGCAACGACATCCGTGTCGCCGGTCTGTTTCACAGCAAAACTTCAGGTGAGAGAACTCAATACAATCCTAGACTAGGCAAATAACTGAATCATAACAAACTCTAACACAATTGTATTTAACAGTTGACTCTGGCGTCTCTGACATTTAAAACGTTTACGACATTACCGCTACAAACATTCCACAGCCCATGAAATCAAAACTTATGAAAAAGTTGTCTTTTTAAACATGATGGCTCTTAATATACTGTAAAGTATTTTGCTATTTTATTGAGTTCTTAATATAAACCAACTTTCTACAGATTTGATGAGATGTACTATATGAAAACTATCTGTCAAAACAGTGTGTTACAAACCCCTCATGGTACATCATTGTAATCTCATACATATGATACTATGTTGGCACTGTTATGTTGTGTCTGCGAAATTATACTAGACCTCAACATGATTGACAGAATGCCTATACAGTGTCTGTGTATTTTAACATATTTTTGCTGCTTCTGGAAATGACTGCGTATATACTACACAATTATAGCTTATTCTAGCCTTGAACCTTTGTTTTCAAAGAGGGGGAAGCTTATCTTGAACCTTTCTGTTCAAAGAGGGGGGGGGGGTAGTCTTGAACCTTTCTGTTCAAAGAGGGGGGGGGGGTAGTCTTGAACCTTTGAATTCAAAGAGGTGTGGGGGGGGGGCTGGTCTTGAACCTTTCTGTTCAAAGAGGGTGGGGGTGGTCTACAACCTTTCTTTTCAAAGGGCGGGGGGGGGGCGGTGGTCTTGAACTGTTCTTTTCAAAGAGGGTGGGGCGGGTAGTCCTTGAACTTTTGTTTTCAAAGATGGGGAGGAGGGGGTGCATATTAGAGTGTATACCTTTTGAAACCTCATCATAAAGAAACTGTTTTCATAATTTCATAAGTTGAATATGGCTCAACGTGACAAACAACAAACACAACTTAAAATATGAATTGCAACATTTTAACAGGAATAAATACTTGAGCTGGACATTCAGTGCACACGACTCTGTGAAGAGGTCTACAATAAATCCCATATTAGGATAACTAACAACTACGTTTCTCCGCAAGAACTCATAGACAAGATCGCTTGTGAGTAATATGCCATATCCAGGCGTATAATTACTGTTTGCTCTAATCATGGGGCCCGAAATTGGTTTCCAGGGGCAATATCAGTTCGCAGATCACTGTTATGGCATCCCAGATTATCGGCATTGATCTGACAATAAAGTTAAAGTAATAAATGAATGGACGAGAACTAGTCCCTGCCATTCTGTTGGACAAACACTGGCATTGTATGTATGGTTTTATGTGCATACTGCCCACATTAAAAATGTATACATGCCAGAAAAAATGTAAAAGGAGTTATCGAAGGCAGACAGAAAACATGTATAAGCATTGGTTAAAGGCAGAAAACATGTACGATGTTTAAAGCGTGAATTATTTCCTTTTTCTCAAGACTCGTTTGAACGTAAAGGAAACAATTATAACAGAACATAACAGCACATAACTGAACATAACTGAACATAACTGAACAGAACAGAACAGAACAGAACAGAAGCACATACAGTTTGTCGTCATAGAAACAGTCATCAACGCATGCAGAGACGCATACAATAATACATGATTATGGTCATATAATAACGCAATGTTTTAAGATAGCAAATTGCATCCAGTTGAATTTTATCTACAGAGTCTCATTTCTGATTTGCCTCCATGATAAATACAGGCAGCTTATGTTACAATTACTTCTTTTCAGAGTTAAGAAGAGTAATTCATTTGAACGTATTCGGTCTGGCAAGATAATAACTAGGTATATAATGATCTCTTAATTGTTTCTATATATCACATAATAATAATACAAAATGATATTCGTCTTCAAGATCATTCGATGAACATAATTCACATTTCCTTTCATGGCGGGGAATACACGCATGTATTTTGCTTAATATTGTAAACTATGCATTAATAACAAGACATTTCAAAAGTGGTTTTTATAATGGTTTTGCAAAAATAAAGTATTCCAGCTCAAGATACGTATACAAGGTACATATACAGTTGTAGAAATATAACACTGTTCCAAGAACAAACGTTCTTGCAAAAATACATGTCAGTAATTGAGCGCGTGGAAGTAGATAATTTTGATGACTTTAGAATTGGCTAAACTTTCATAGTAGAGATGTCTCCAAACAAAGGGACAATAACATAGAGGATGAGTGTGGATGTTTTTAGGACTAAATATATCTCCGTCGGTACTTTATGTGCTGTTGATAATGTAATTGAACGAAGTTTGAATCTGAAGTGACTATTGACACGCAATAAGGGTATATGTTGTAACAAGCTATGTCACTGCCACATGCAACTCTTCGAAACTGCGTCATTTGCTTCACATTGCAATCATTATAGATAACGTTCTAAGAACTAATAAACTTGCAACTTCATGAAAATTAAACTACGACCCAACCTCTTATGGCCCCATTGAAACGCTCAGTATTGCAACTGCCAACATAATGCAGCGGAAAAGTGTTTTTTGCTCATTGCATGAAAGGTTTGCATCGGTGGTTTTACGACATTGATTTGCCGTAGACACGGAAATATTTCACGTAAATCCTACGCATGAAGTTCTGACAATGTTATACACGGATCCCGGAAGAGAATGTACTCGATATTCAAACAAGTTGCTTTTCAATGCTCGTCCTAGGCCAAACAGTCATAAACTTGACACGCGCATTGATTAAGAGAAATCCAGCCCCGTCCTTCATCCATCACTTGCTGACAACGTATAACAAGGCCGCCATTGTAATGTATCTGTCTGAACATGGAATGGATAATTAGCAAATCACGTAAATATACTGGAAGTCTCCGCAGCTGTAGGCGAGGTTTCCAGGGAGCGTATTTAAGTACTAGGGCCGTTTCATTCAGAGTCCTTGGAGCGATACCATACCGATTAATATATATATCTCCAGCAACGCAATACTACTGTTGAAAATACATGTATATGAGGCCAATTGTATACAACTATGCAACTTATCCGCAAGTGAGGTAAGTTAGCAGACATGGTTATGGTTCAGGTAACCGGACCATACCTACGAAATAAGTGCCGACTCTACCGTGTTCAGGCTGTACCAACTCCAGTACCGCAAAACGAAATCAGGTATTGTCAAATGTAATTTTTGACATGTTAAAAGAATTAATGCGCTGGTGTTACAAGGTGCAGTGTGTGTATACCACGTGATAAATTACGTCATAAATGCTACGTCGGAAGGCAACTTTTTGCTTCGAATAAAGACTTTAAACAAAGTTAACTTCACCATTTCTTCACCATTTAAAATGAAACGTTGCGCAGTCTACGCAGCTTACGGTGTCCTGCCTGCGGTCTTTTACCAGAGTTTGAATGAGGGTTTAGTTTCTTAAAACACTTCGACAAACCTTTCTACAATCCGGCCGTCTGACGGATGACTGTCAAAACATTATTTTGGAAACAGGTTTGTCGAAGTGTTTGAGGAAACTAATCACCTTATCAAACTCCGGTAATAAAACGAAGGCGGTGCTCTTAAAGCGGCATAGACTGCCCTTTGTTTCATTGAAAATGGTGTAGTAAAATAAAAGTTATCTTTGATTTAATTCTTCATTTTAAGCAAAATATTGCCTTCCGACGTAGCATATATGACGTAATTTATCACGTGGTATACACACACTGAGGTGGGGCGTATGATGCTATGCGGTTAAAATAGTGCGAATTAAAATACCACTGTATTTGAATGCGTTCAAAATATTGCAACGTTAATGTGAATATGAAAGCAAGCCGAAGAATAAAAATATGTGTTAGGAACCGAGGGGAAAATACAATTATAGATAATCACGCAGAAATTGACAAAGTTTTGACTGGAAGACCCTGTCTTACTTTACCTACAACAAATTCAAAATCTGATATCATTTACTAAAATTGACACTAGCTATACCTTGCGAGATAAACAATGTTTATATATTCTACTATATAAGGGTGTATCAGTTACTGTTATGAAACTAGGTAATTGTAATTAAATTCATGAACTTACATTACCTATTCCTAGGTAATGACAGGCACTTACTGGTTAAAGTTTGGGGTCTTTCTCATTTTTTGGATTAATGTCTGATAACAGAATTGTATAAAAAAAGAGTAAAATCACGCTTGTCACGCCTACGGCCTTTCTAGGTCTCCATTATAGTTTGTTGGTTAAATATCTTACTTTTTAAAAAAGAAAATAAACAAGCAATAATAACTTTATTTTCCTATTCCTTATGTTTCTGTTTAAATATGTAGTTAAAAACCTTTTAAAGCATAATACTGAATATTGCTTTGAAGCCATTCCTCAATGACGACAATAACGCTCTTACATACAGTCTAATTACAAAAGCCTACTTACGGACCGAGATGCAGCGGGTGACCAGTTTACAGACAGATGACCCATCGGAGGGGACAACTGACCGACCACCCGCTGGGCAGGTTCATGAATGCAGTCGTGGTTTGAATCTGATCCGCCGGTTGATTCTCTGTTTGAACGCAGTGACCGAATGTTTGACCAAATTCCAGAACGGCTAACCCGATGTCGAGACCGACCATAGCTGGCTGGTCGGCTCAATAATCGACCGACCAAATTTTTACCGCATGGTAATAAGTACCCAGTTTCAACGTTTTCAAAATTTACCCGACTAATGTGGGGTTGGGATCCAAAATTGGATCTAAGATTGATGTAGCCAATCGGACTGCGTGGTAAAATCACTTTTCAACAAAGGGCCATTTATTAACGGTCGGCCAGCGCAGTTTTTTTACGATAAAAATTGAGTAATTCGTTGAAATATGATGTATGTGGTCAATAAGCTACAGAATTTGAGTGGAAACGTTTTATATCCCCCTTCTGGGACGTATTTGCTGAAGAGAACGCCGTAGCCAAAGCAAACCAGAATTCATGACAGTTTTATGTTACGCTGTTATTTCACTTGTAGCATTTTATTGGATCATCGTAGTCTGTTGACACTGGTTGAAACTGGAATTGGGGTTACGCCATAACTTTAATATGTAGTAAACATAAAAAATCTACATTTAAGTTATGGATTCCAGAACTAGGGTTCAGTATGCAACGGGGTCAAAATTTAATGTTACACTGGCGACCCTTACATTTTGGTGTTAGGGCGCCGAAGTTCGTATACTTGTACGTGGTTTAGCATAAAACACATCCAGCTGAATATTCATAGGCAGCTCGTTTGACCCTCCAAAATGACGGATTACAAGGCCGGCACCAAAGGCGTCTGATCACGCCGTTTTTGGTTTGCAAATTCCCGATCTTAATCAATCAGAATAATATTTCCATAGATGTGTAAGAGTCCTGTATTAATTCTAAATCCGGGGCACCGTGGGACGTCAGCCTAGCGAGCAAGTCCCGGACGTCAGGCGAAACTGCGGTCATTAATTAAGGGGAGAAAGGTATGTGGCCGATGCGTTAATTATTTACTCGGGTTGTCTTCAATATATTTCTTAGAAAATGCTGTTCTTAGTTATGGATGATCTGCAACATAAGAACACTTCGGATTAAAAACTTCTAAATTATGTTCTCTCATTCATGCGGAGATGGACCAGAATTGATTGTTTGTGTGTTTGTTTGTTTTATGCAAGATGCGCTTAGTTGCTTTTTATTACACTATATCTTGAAATGAAGACAAAACACGCAGGCACTCACACCCATATCAGCCGATTACTCGCGCACGCACACGCACACGCACACGCACACGCACACACACAATAACAGCGAAAGGAACATTTAAATAAAACACTTGCTAAAATTCTTACCTGAAGCAAAAAAACCCCTAAACTTTCAGTTTTACAAGTATTTTTGGAGTTGTTTTATTACTATTGTGTGCAGTCCTGGGCCAAAACTGCCTACGTGGAGTTAAGCCATTTGCGGTATCTGGCTGGCAGTATTTGCTTGAACTATATCTTCGCACGAAGTTAAGTGGTATTCTTTTCTCAAACAATCTTTCAATGAAATCACCATATTTTCTCAGCAGATGCGACCGCCAGATAATAGTTTATCAATTACGAGACGGTTACACATACAGATATTGAACTCTCTTGGCGCGGCTGATGAATGTGAAGATAAATACAACAAAACATGCAGATCTTGTTATAAATCATTATCTGACAACATAATTGGCTAACAAACTAGTCGACTAGCCAATTTGTACAATGATATCGGACAAGCAAAAACCATATAATTTCTCACCCGTGTTATCTTGTCCTGTTTTCTTTCCTTTGCGTTTAGTGATGTACTTCTAGAAAGTTGATTTACTTATAATGATAAATTATGAGTTGAGTTGAGTTGAGTTGAGTTGAAGAACTACTTATGTATGTCGGACGATTTTAATGAAACTTGGAACAAACAATCGTCAATCGTTTTCGAAATAAATACGTCACACTCACCGATGGGTATCTGTAGTCAAATGGCGTGTCCTAATTAATAGCTTTCTGTCATAAAACTTAAAATTAATAACTTTTTCTTATATACGCATACTATAAAGAAAGCAGTAAAATTATATTATTCTACTGTTTTAACAACGTTTGCGCCAAAATGCACGTTTCCGCTTAGGGGCGCTCTAAACCAACAAACTTCGGAGGAACGTGGTCATGTAAGGCATGCCGACTTAACAACTTATTTATTTACGTTAGCACGTCGGCTTCGTACCATTGTGGCGGGAAAAACAACTATCCTTCAGAGTTTAGTGAGCTTGACTCAATTTTATTAAAATAAATAGAAAACACTCATCACAGTAGTACTATTAAAATCACCATTTGAAATCTAGAAGACAGCTCTCTAACTTTAAACGTATTTCCATATGGTCGGAATTCAATGAAAATACTATCCATATTAACAACTATAAAAAAACAAAAACGATTCGCGTCCTATTTGCAATCATTTAATTGAAAGACTGTCTATTACTTTTAAAAGCAATAAATAAGTATATAAAAGCAATTTATGAATTGCCCTGATAATAAATGTTCTTTACATATTGGTATGGAATGGCTGTAAAGAAATGTACATATAATTACATGTATATACGTTCATGGAAAGCAGATGAGAGACACAACAAGTGCTAGAGGACAAATGACGTTAAGTGGTCATTTGGATAATTGTTTAATGACGGAGCCTAAATTTTCTTCATGGCCGTTTTATGAATTCCACTCAAATAACGTTTCAAAGTTTTGCAAACTAAACTGAAAACGAAGTCATAATTGATGACGAAGTGTACGCTATATACCTCAGCATAAACATCGTACATAGGATAGAAGACATCTCAGCATACATCGTACATAGGATAGAAGATATCTCAGCATACATCGTACATAGGATAGAACATATCTCAGCATACAGCGTACATGCGATGGGAGATACCTCAGATACATAGGATTGGAGATATCTCAGTATATACAGCGTACATAAGATGGGAGATACCTCAGTATATACAGCGTAAATAAGATGAAAGATACCTCAGATACATAGGATTTGAGATATATCAGTATATACAGCATACATAGGATGGGAGATAGCTCAGTATATACAGCGTACATGAGATGAAAGATACCTTAGATACATAGGATTTGAGATATCTCAGTATATACAGCGTACATAAGATGGGAGATACCTCAGTATATACAACATACATGAGATACGAGATATCTCAGTATATACAGCATGCATAATATGGTAGATATCTCACAATATACAGCGTACATGAGTTGGGAGATATCTCAATATATACAGTGTATATGAGATGGGAAATATCTCGGTATATACATCGTACATATGATAGAAGATATCTCGCATACATCGTGCATAAGATGAAATATATCTCAGGTACATAGGATTGGAGATATCTCAGCATACAGAGCGTACATAGGATTGGAGATACCTCAGTATATATAGTAGATAAGATGGAAGATAATCCCAGGTACATAGGATTGGAGATATCTCAGTATATATTGTGCATAAGATGAAATATATCTCAGGTACATAGGATTGGAGATATCTCAGCATACAGAGCGTACATAGGATTGGAGATATCTCAGTATATATAGTACATAAGATGGAAGATAATCCCAGGTACATAGGATTGGAGATATCTCAGTATATATCGTACATAAGATGGAAGATATCTCAATATGTACAGCGTACATAGGATTGGAGATATCTCAGTATATATATCGTACATAAGATGGCAGATATCTCAGTATAGACAGTGTACATAGGATCGGAGATATCTCATAATAAACAGCGTGTATAAGGTGGGAGATATCTCAGTATATGCATCGTACATAAGATGGGAGATATCTCAGTATATACATTGTACAAAGATGGGACATATTATAAACAGTAAACATAATATGGGAGATATCTCCGTATAAGCAGCGTTCATAAGATGGGAGATGTATCCGTATAAACAGCGCACATAAGATGGGAGATATATCCGTATAAGCAGCGTACATAAGATGGGAGATATATCCGTATTAACAGCGTACATAAGATGGGAGATATATCCGTATAAACAGCGTACATAAGATGGGAGATATATCCGTATAAACAGCGTACATAAGATGGGGGATATCTCCGTATAAGCAGCGTACATAAGATGGGAGATATATCCGTATAAGCAGCGTACATAAGATGGGATATAGCTGGTATACTCATCGTACGAAATATGAGCGGTATCTCAGTTTATACATTGTACATACGATGGGATATAGCTCATTATAAACAGCGTGAATAAGATTGGAGATATCTCAGTATTAACAGTGTACATAAGATGGGAGATATCTCAGTATACACAGCGTACATAAGATGGGATATATCTCAGTATACACAGCGTACATAAGATGGGAGGTATCACAGTATATACAGCATACACAATATGGGAAATATCTCGGTATATACATACAGCGTACATAAGATGGGAGATATCTCAGTACATACAGCGTACATAATTTGGAAGATATCTTAGTACATAGAGCGTACACAAGATGGGAGATATTTCAGTGTTTACATCGTACATAATATGGAAGATATCTCAGTGTTTACATCGCAGATAAGATGGAAGCCTGTTTATATCACAGTTAAAAAAACCAATGCTTCGTACAATATCATTTTTAACAGTTTCCAACAGATCTTGGTCCCGTGTCTAAATAAGGTAAAAAATAACAACAACAACATGTTACCACTATTTACCAATATGATCACTTCATGTTTAAAACAAAGGTTGATGAGTTTAGTGAAATTAAATTGTTTCTGTTTGATACTTAATGTGCAGTGGAAGAAATTATCTGATCGGGGAACAAGCGGATTCCACATATGTTAATGTGAGTTCCCATACGGGAAACATTTGTCAATTTGTCGCCCGTTCTTGCCATATGGTGTCTGGTAAACATGCTCTCTGCATAAAGATATTCATTTTACAGAGAGTCCGAGGTTGTATGTTAGAAAAATAATTCTAAATTCCTACCGTTAAAAGTTGTTTTTAATTTCCCCGATATTTGGGGAAAATCATATGCTTTTTAGTGTGTTTTTCGAAGTAATGGTAGTAAAAGAAAACTGCTACGTTTCCCGATCAATCACACCTGCATGGAATGCATAAATGTCTTTTTTTCCGGCCAGATTGGGAAACAAGCGCTTCCAAATTAGGAAACTGTACTCCGGAAAATTCTCGATTTCTCAAGAAAGAGTAAATCTGGGTGGTAGAAATTTATCTTTCTATTACACTACCATGATGCAGGCTAGTTATTCGTATGCACGAGACCATTTGACTCAGGAGCATAGCTGGGAATCATTGTAGTCGCAACATATTTTTATGCGATGAAAAGGCTCCAACATATCTTCCGCTGTGGTGCCAATAAGTTGAAAAGGGAGGCAAACGTTGAGTTGAGTCTGCAGTTTTTCTTTTTCAAAGGTTCTTACCAATGGAATTAACATTCAGGTGTTAACTTCAGACAACTGTTATCAGACAGCTGGTTCAGATGGCTGAAGTCGTCTCCCTTCAAAAAATACTTTTAACGGAATTTTCTTATATTCATATTTTGTCGCACAACACATGCCGGTACCGTTAAGTTGACGACTAGAAATTCTCGGGGTAGGGTCGGGAGGTGTGGCGCTCGTGTATTTCTGGTTTAAGACTTTTTCTTATTGTTTAATGTCTTGTTTTTTTAATTGGTTTCAGTACAACGTCAAATGACGAAGGTGTCAACATGCGATATTTTGCTGCGTTTACATCGATCCCAGGAAATATGAGCAGTTTCAGGCCCGACACCCGACAATCTTGTCCAATTTACACAGGTGAGTTTATCTGGGATTTCCCCAATTATGACGTCACTGGAGTTTCCGCGCGCACCTGTATCCTTGACCTTAATTTAGAAAATCAACACGAGGAACGATTTACCAAACGATTGTGTTTACCTTTTGATAATAACCTAATGGAAATAACCTTGCATTGTTTTGAAAAGGTAAGCATCAAGAAAAACATAAAATTACGAATTTAATTTGTATGCGGCAAAATGCTACGGTCATTTTGGCCACTGATGGACATTTTAACGTAGGAGTGGTTCGCAAGTGTGAAATGTCAAAATCCAACATGGCCGCGATCACTTCCTGTCTTGATTAGGTAGCCTTATATAATATATTTAAGCCTTTAAGTTGAAGCTATGCATCATTTTCATAGAAATGCAATACGAGGTCAAAGGTCGTGTTTTGATAACTTTCAAATTGTTGATTATCATGCATTTGTTGAGCAGATGAGGTCACCCAATTGTCATCTAGTTGAAGTTACTACAAATAGTTGCGATTTGGCAAATCCTTCCTAAAAGAGAGGCCTACTGTTTTTTGCAATTAGCGTATCAAGATTTTAAAGCATTGAATGAGCTTTTAACTCTGCCCAGTCTATCAACAAAATAAAAAATCAATTTCAACATCTTTAGAAAATCAACTTTACACATCAAACCGACTGCCACTTATCCAAAATAACTCGAAGTCAAAAACCTTGTTTTTCCTGTAAACAACAAACAGTGTCATGCCAGGATTGGATTTTGTAAAAGAACAAAAAATTTTGGTAGTTGTATATTGTTGTACATGTGAATTTCTTACAGTGGATATTTTACATTTATATGAATTGGCTACCTTGTGGGAATATTATTGATGTCCAAATGTTTAAAAAGTTTCCTTTAAGAAGGTGCATTATTGTGTCTGGTGTAGGACGTGTCGCGTGCAAGACCTGTGTCCCTACCTCAAAGGTCAAGGTCACACTTAGTGTTTATTCACAATGGAGTGCTGCATATATAAGGACATAGAGTATAGGTTGTCGTGTCCGGGCTGTAACTTTTCCTTGTATGGACAGATTTTAAAATAACTTGCCAAATGTGTTCCACATACCAAGAAAACGTGTCGCGTGCAAGACCTGTGTCCCTACCTCAAAGGTCAAGGTCACACTTAGTGTTTATTCACAATGGAGTGCTGCATATAAGGACATAGAGTATAGGTTGTCGTGTCCAGGCTGTAACTTTCTCTTGTATGGACAGATTTTAAAATAACTTGCCACATGTGTTCCACATACCAAGACGACGTGTCGCGTGCAAGACCCGTGTCCCTGCCTCAAAGGTCAAGGTCGCACATAGTGTTTATTCACAATGGAGTGCTGCATATAGGGACATAGAGTATAGGTTGTCGTGTCCGGGCTGTAACTTTCCCTTGTATGGACAGATTTTAAAATAACTTGCCAAATGTGTCAATACAAGTGAGTTCTAGTTAAATGTTTAATGAACAAACTTGTGTCAAACATTACTTTTTCGTAAGAACACATGACAAAATTATTTTAATCAATAGAACAATAGACATTTTTTCATTTCACATATTTAATTAGTCTGAATAAAACTTCTGTCTTACAATGTCACTGTAACATTCAGGAAAAAACCCAAATGGTATGGAATCGCACACACAAACAGTGGTTTCTTCCCCTTGCTGTACTTCTCTGCTTGTCAAGGGAGATTACTGTGTTGGAATTTGTGTACGTCATCAGATCAGCACACGAAATTAGTGTCACAAAAGCGTTTAATGGTTACCTTTTATGCGTTGTAAAGCGTCTTAGCAGACATTATATTCGTTGCATACTCATAACCATTCGTCTTTGAGTATTTTGTTTTGAAATATGGGACTCGTGAATTTTAGCGAGTAGATTTTTTATGAGGTAGCTATCAGCAAAACTGACTTGCATTTAGCGAGTATGCTTAAATTTGATCCCTGGGGTTTGTAATGAGATAATTTGTGACCTTTGTAATGTCACCAAGGTCACATTTGTCTGTAATGCTAGAAGTGGCCTTGTAATTTTCATATTTATTTAATGTTACAAGAAACACAGAAATGCAGCTGCTGTTAGGTTCTAGAGAAAAGCTATTGTAAATGGTTCTTAATTGAAAACAAATAAATCAAGTGTCTTCTTGACTCACACTATTTAAGGAATCAGGAGGGATCCTTCTGATTAGGAAAAAAGTAACATTTTGATGAAAATGTGAATATCACTTTTTCCTAGAAATGAATAAGAATACTTTAGAACTAGAAAAAAATACGAAGCATGTGATAAAGTTTCATTTTTTACAGCAGTTGGGAGGTCTGATCTTTTGTTGGCATAATTTGTAAAAATACAATGACAGAAATTGAGAAATTGTTGAGCATTTTGAATGGGACCTACATGTAATTTCTGCCTGAATTTGGTAAGAAAAAAAACTATGAATATATTAGTAAATATTTTTTCTTTTGATTTCCTCAGTATGCCTTGTTTTGTATGCCATAAGGGAGAAAAATCAAATTGAATGTTTTATTAGAGAATGAAAAAAGAGCTTTTAATAACATGATATAATAGTGAATTTCTTATGATAAAAGAAACGCAATAATGCCTTACACACCTGTATGACATTGTATAATTGGCAGAGTAAGTGAAACTGTGACAGTCTTCCTTCAAGAATTGTTTACAGTTGTGAATAAAGTTATTCCAGAATTATATAAATTAATCACTCTCATTGGCATGATGTTGGGCTGAGAGTGTTTTGGGGGAATTTGAGTACCTGAGGGAAACCCACTTGTTAGATTTGTGATCACAAACCAAACTCACTTGTCCCCAGGCTGGTTAGTGAATCTGGGATGCCTTTACGTGAAGCAAGTGCACAAACCATTGAACTTTATATTGGTCGACCTTCAATTCTACATAGAGAACTACTTAAAGATCCTTTGATTTTGTTGAAAGGGCTTGTTACAAATGTTTTTTAAGCAGTTATATAAGAATAAGGGTTCAAAATTGTTTCAGTGACATTTCTTGGTGCAATTTGCTTCCTTCTTATGGCTGTTTCCACTTGCAAATGTTTCTATTTTTTCCACAAAATATTAATGTTTTCCTTATAAAGATACTATAAACAGAGTGACTGGTAAAATGAATAAGTATGTTGAGAAAACCAGCTCTAATACATATGGACTCTACATGAAAAGTCAAAACATGTATATTTGATATCTGGTATTTTGGCATGAGTTTATATTTTCCCAAAGTTTGGTTTTGGTGGCATAGGTGCCAATTATTTTTTTTAAATCACTGCACGTAACCGTAAACTAAAGAGTGAAATTTGAATACTGCGAATGACTTTTGGGAAAGCTTGCAAAATTCTGCAAGTGCTTAATTGTTTATCTTTTCTTTATGGATGTATTCATTGAAATGAAGCTGCAGTCTTATAATAATGTATGGTCTTGATATTTAATGTCATCATATATCACACAGATTTTGCAAATGTTTTGTCATTTCGGTTGGAATCACCAAAACCAAAAAAATGTGAGTGCATAATAAAGCTATTAAAGTCTTACTCCGAGAATTTGGGGATGTTCATCCCAAACTGAATTAAATGTTTATTATTGTTTTGAAACTAGGTTGAAGTGTCACCTTAACTTCTCAATGAGTGGGTATGATATTACCTGACCTTGATAATTCTACACCTTGGGGAGGGCTTGCATTACAGTTCATTCATAAAGAGTTGATAAAATTATCTAAATGTGCTGTAATATATTCCAGTCACGCCAGATTGAGTTACTCTCTATTCATGGTTTCATTCACATCATTTATTTTAAAGTTTTTTTCACATCATTATGTTTTTGACAATAGCACAAGAACAATTATGTCCCAAAATATATTTTATTGTCTTGTCTTGAAATGAATTATGCTGTGTCGTGCAAATTTAAGGGATAACTTCACATGATTTTGACAAATTTTGTTCTAACATAAAAGTGTTCTGTACATGACCGATACACAACATATATACACACAAAAATGCTTGTGGTTTGAAAAACCTGCCATGCCCATAAGCCTTAAAAAACAGAGTGCTATCTATTTTAAAGTCTTTGAATTTAGAATTGATGCTCCTAAAAACAAGAGACAGCCATGTGTCACCCAAGTGGGATATGTAATGTATGCTGTACATTGATCCACCTAAGAATAATACCATTATGGAACCATATTTATACAATATATTTATCTACAAAATCATCTTGAAATGATATAGTTAAAAAACAACAACAGGGATCTGCAATTTCTTTCTTGTGTTGTTCTAAGTTGATATCAGTGTTGTATTGTAACATACTTATTAATTTGCACTGCGGCATGATCTTTATGTGAGGTGTGGTTATATAAATATAGTAATTCTATCATATGAACTGTCATGATTTGGTGACAGAATTGTCTGATTAATGTCAGAATATTTTCTAGGGGCAGTTTATTCTTGTATTCATTACATCCATCACTTACAAATAACTGCTTGTATTTGATAGAATAAGTTTAATATTTTATTGACTTGACAGTATTCAGACCAATGTGTGTTTAAAAGCAGCAGATATATTGATACCATTGATATGATGCTATAACACCCATTCTGGATAATCACATATTAATGGTAAAAGGCTGGAAGTATGTACTTTCAAAATTAGATGTTTTGATGTGACATAGTCCCATAACCAATAATTTTGTGTAAGTACATACTAACAATCTTTAACTTTTTTAGTGGTCTTCATGAACTTGTGTCAACTGACCACTTACACAGTCTGTATCTACCACTTCACCTGATTGCAGTCAGTAATGGCTGACTGCTGATTTACTATTAAAAATACGTGTAAATTGGCAAGTTCAAAATATATATTATGTTGCAGGGTGTTTTTTTCCCAGTATTTTGGGAATATGACCTATACCCGTGAGTTTGGGAATTTTCGTGTCATTTTTGGCAAAATTGGGAAATTCTTCATAAATAATTACAAAGGATATAATTTATATAATACTATAATGAATAACATTGGTATTTTCAACATAATATGCACTGACTCCGTTAACACCTTACATTGTTTAATCCCTTGTAATAACTCTTTGAAATAGTCAATTGTTTGATTAAAAAGTTCTTAAAAATTTCAGAGACAATTTAATGGGCTTACCTTCCTCTTAAAATTGATACAAAATCGGTTGTCTATTAAAAATGATGACTTTCAGACTCATAGAGATAATATAATGTAAACATGTTGGTGAGGCATGACAAAGAACAGCATTGTCTATTAGTTATTTTAATCCCCTTCTGCATTGAATAATTTACTGTCAACTTTAAATAATTAATCCTTTTGTTGACATTGACACATGTTTTTAACACATACTGTCTGATTGAATAAAAAATATAGTTCAACCAATGAAAATCCACCTTTCACCATGACGGGGATATGACATCATTCTATGTCTCTGTGAATAGACGCATTTAGGTGAAAGAACTGTTTTGTTTATATTTTCATCGCCTTTTTTTATATTTTCTTTTGAACTTTTAGAACTACAGATTGGGAATTTTTATTCGGAAATTGGGAAAAAAAAGATACGTTTTGCCATTGGGAACACAACCAAATACTGGCCAAAAAAACACCTATGTTGACTACTAATGCACCAGTCAATTGTAGACACATCAGTTCATCCTCGCAGGACGGGGATTTTACCCGAGGTTGGCTGGACAGAAAGTCTAAGTCCCCGCTTATCCCTGGACCTTGGGGGGGGGGCAGTGGTTACAATTGACTGGTGCATAACATTCTAAAGCAAAATAATATATTGAAACCAAATGCATGTGAACTCAATTTGTATTTTGTTCTTCCAAGGTTTTAATGTGACTAGTAAATCTTGGTTTAACAGTTGTGAATATTTATATGGGATGGTTCAATGTGAACTAGTTCACAATAGGAAGATTTTGCCTTCAAACAAAGTCATCTTCGTAACAGATCAGAGATTCTCGCATGCCACACGTGTGTTTAAGCGAAATCAAATATATAAGTGTGCAAGACTTTTAATTAAAACTGAAAATAAATTTTTATAGGAACTATTTGACATCAATAGTGATTTGAAATTATTGCGCTTTATGACATCAGTTAACAACGTCGCACAAGCTTTTTGGTGCAATGTACATAAGGGCAATTTATATGTCAATTTTACCACAAATTGATACTTTTAGATATGCAAAAAAAATATCATTCATGTTTTACCGGTCAGGAGTGGAAAATCCGACCCTCCTAACCCGGCATGCCTCGTTACTGGCTTATGCGCGTGCCCTGGAGTTGGATTATTCTATCCGTACTGGAAACACATGATAGATACTTTTATTGTTATTTTGACATTCTGCCGATTTCCATTTCAGTTCAAGTTACATTCATTATATATTTTATATGTTTGTATAGTTAAAACACCTCAGCATATTTATTATAAATTCCCATATTCCATCAGAATATGCATAAGTCTGATGGTAAAAACCTTGCAATAGTTTTTCGGGCTATTAGTAGTAAATTCAATGTTCCTATGATTTATGTAAGGTCTGACTTAAATAGTTTTTAGTTGCTTTGCATTTAATTAAACATAGAAATCGTAAACTACCTACTAAGGAGAATCATTTGTTCCCTGCCTACTGATATTGCATATAAACCGGTTATGATGGTGTAAGAGGAAGGAACTCTAGGTTAATCAGTTTATTCTTGCATACTGGACGTGTGTTTCCGGTCATGTGACCAGTGCTGGAAAAACCCATCTTACATAACCCATGTAAGATGAGTCACGCGCAACAACGCGCCACTTCTTATTTAACAATTGCATGATTTATGAAAAATATATTACGCAATTTAATTAAAGCGCAATCAAATATATATGTTTGCAAGACTTTCAATTAAAATTGAAAACAAATAATCGTAATAAAACGATATTTTTAGTTATTTAAAATTACTGCGCTTTATGACGTCAGTACACAACGTCGCACGCGCTTTTTGGTGAAATGTACAAAAGTGCGTTTTCTACGTCAATTTTTCCACAGACTCATAATTTTAGGTATGCAAGAAAAAATATCAATCATGTTTTTCCGGTCCGGACTGAAAAATCCGACCCTCAGGCACGCTGCGTTATCGGTAACTCGGCAAGCCTCGTTACCGGCTTACGCGCGTGCTTGGGTCGGATTTTTCTATCCGTACCGGAAACACATGATAGATACTTATATTGCTTCATGGGGCTGTAGTAATCAAGGACTAATTCCAAGGCAGAGTTGGGATTATTTCCCTTGGTTGCTTAAATCAGATTGATATATTGCATGCCTTTCTATATCTCACTATATTCCATGATCATTTAAAAAAAAATTATTGTTCTTGACACACAATACAAGATTACCGTTTGTCGAAATTAGTCCATTAAAAGCATTCTAAGCCCAAAAGTGTGGTGTTACCAGGGCCTTTATTCACAAATAATGTCTTCAATCTGAGTTCAGGACTGATGGGCTCAGAAATGCATATTTATATTTCATGGTTAAATGGCTATTACAAGATAAACATTTCAAAAAAAATCTGTATACATATGTAAAACTAACCTGTTCTATGATCAGGCATATATCTTTAGTAAAAAATGGACTAGTTATATAATTTAAAGGCATTTTAAAACACTGAAGAATTCATTTTTCTGAGGCTGAGTGTCTAAGTCAGACTCAAGACGTACGTGAATATTGCCCTAGGGCTTGTCAAAATCCTCAAGACCCTACTGTTATTTAATTCATTTTGTTCAGTAAGGATGCATGAGGAGGCACTAAATTTGACCATTAAAAGTTCGTGAATCCATTTAAATAGTTATTTTCAGCAGTCATTGTAAGAGCTACTCAAATATCAAGTAACAGAGAATGTCATCAATGTTTCTATAGAAACCAACCTCACACAGTCGCGCACTGACATTTATTAAAATCTAGGGAAGCTACTCGTAAATATAATATATATATATATATAATATATTCACGGCACAAATTTAGTCTTAAAGGTATTACTAGTTGTATAAAGAACCACTGTGTTCATTGGTATCATTTTAGGAAAACAGTCATAGAGATAGACTTGACATTTGATAGGTTTTCAAATGGATTTACTGGGCTTATAATGTAGCCTTATTTGGGGTTATTTACCAGCAGTTTATTTATCATTAGTCCTAAAATAAGGCCGTTTGCGACTACCGGTATACGCAATGTGAGAAATTAAGGGTAATATAAGTTGTTGAATTAAAACTTTGTTCTACCATCTTAGCATATTTTTCAAAGAATGGATGATTACTGGAGGTTATTATCCACTGGAAAAGATGGTAAGTCTTATCTGAATTTTAAAAAAAAAAATTCTATCTCACAAAGTCTTTTTAGCTTTAGACAGTTCACGTTTACAATGAATCGCCCGCAAACATCAGTGAATTGATACTTAACATTTTAAGGTTTATAATTCAGGACTTGGTCCGTATGCATTTTTTTTCATGGCAGATTGCCCCTAGTGTAATCACAGTGATCGGCATTAAATACATGACTGTGGCTTAGGGTGGAGCAATCAAAGGTGCTCGTCACATTGCCTGGATACAGTAATATATTTATTTTATAATTTTTTATTTTTAATATTTTTTTTTATTTTTTATTTTTATTTTGGTCAAAATAGTGAATATATGTCATTTAAAAAATTATTCCACAATTTTTCATGATAGAAAATTAGTATAATATATAAATAAATATAAGGTAAACATGTGCAAAAAAATTATCCTAAAAATCCTAAAGTGAAAGTAGAAAAACTGCAACAAAAAACGTTCGATTTGGATAAATATGCGCCTTACGAGTTTTTAACGGTAGGAAGGATATTTTAAGCTTCTCTTTGTAATGCATACGGAAAGTTTGCATGTCAGTCTGTTTTTAACGTGTTTTAGGGGGGAAAAATTCTGTTGTTTTTCAACCTCCCGGTTCTTTCGTAATGGCGAATTTCAGCTTCTGGTCGGTGCATTTTGTTTGAATATGCCGTAAAGGTCAATCTTACTAGCATAAAAGTTATATTTTTCTTGTAGATGGGAATCTTACCTTATCAGAACAGTAAAAATTATTAGATAATCTCAATTATTTTAGGAACTATGCTCTATTGATTAGGTCCGTTTGGAATTGATGATTTTTTGCACATGTTTACCTTATATTTATTTATATATTATACAAATTTCTGGAATAATCTTTTAAATGACATATATTCACTATTTTGACTAAAATAAATAATTAAAAAAAATAAAAAAATATAAAATAAATGTATTACTTTATCCAGGCAATGTGACGAGCACCTTTGGGAGCAATATATGTTGAATTTTTTTGGGACTCGTTGGTAACAAAATACTACATGTTTGGAATATTATAGTAAAAAATGTAAAAGGTACCATTGCTATCAGCTGTGCAGTCCTGTTTTATACTGATATTTCTCTTTTCTAAATGGAACAGTTGAAATCATTTATAAACTTTTGAAAATAGGAAGTTTCTGCTCCTGCAGAAGACAGACAGCCATTTTCTAAGACTTGGCACATAATTTCTGCTACCCGTGTGGGCTTCTAGAAGCATCAGCCAATTGGTTCGTTGATTTAATTAGTTTTTGAAATTGTAAAGGAAGTATTTAAAATAGTTACGTTCTTCAGGTTTGGCTGAAACTCAATGCTTCAGGTTTGTTGTCTTAGAATTCACATGGCAGATCTCGATGATTTTATTTACTGGGTAAAGTGCCAAAGAATATGAAGACAAGAGTCAGATAGGGTCCATTTGTGCATATAAATTACGTTTACCAGCATGTGTATTAAAAGTTGACTGTTATTTCTTGCAACTTATAGAAATTCACATGAAATACCAAAAAGAATCTAAAAAAAACCTGCAACAACTATTGAGATTCTACAAAGTTTTAAGATTAGAGAGTCATTAATCACCTTGGCAGAAATAATTCATATTTTCCAGAACTACTGAAGCACAATACGCTGGTAAATTATTCAGACTATTCCATTGATGAAATGCAATAGGTTCAGAGGAAATATCTATTTGCCTGATTTAACACAACATCATTGAACGCTGTGGACTTAATTAATAACATGTATCTTCCACAGAAAAAAACCTAAGTGAATAGTCTGTATGGAACTAAACCTATTCCCTGTGAGAAATTAGGAAAGATAGAAGCATTCTAATCATTCCTAATAATTATAAGGCCCGGATGAGAAAGGGTGATTTCTTTCAAGTTGATTGAAGGCTTTATTAAAGTGCTTACAGACAGAGATGGTGAATCAACTGTTCTAAAACACCACTTCCTGTATGGGCTATTTATGTTGGTGGAAAAATGCTTGGATCCAGTTCAAAAACTTGCTGTTGTAATAACGAAGGATGGGGGTCTGTTATAACTGGGAGTAATTTTTTCGGATTGAATATCTGTTTGAAAATATAGGCGATCAAGCTGTGTATTGGAGTGATGAGTTTTTTATGTGCATTTTGTAATGAGCAAGAAAACGAGTAACACTTTCAGTGCAATGGATTAATTGTGATTTTAGATGTATTCTGTAGTTTTCTAGTCAGAAGTACATGTTACCTTTATATTTAAAATAAAGTTTGATCTTTTAATTCTAATTCAATTTCTTTACCAGGTGTAGTATTTTGAATATTATTACAAACTTAAATGTTATGAAATGTTTGGTTGTGTGTTGATAATTCTTTTTTTCCTGGAACTTTGGTAGATAAATGACTTGAGATGTTCAGAAATATAGAAAGATTTTCTCTTTTTAATTACAGATGGTTTACTGTATTAGTATTGAGTGGTCTGGGAAGAGGAATGGTTTAGCATTGATTTGATTTATAACTTGAGAGGATTCTTATGGTTTCCTTCTACCATGTCATGGATTTCTTTCTAAATTAAATTTCGAACTGGCTTATAAATAAATTTGCACAAAATAATAGTTTTTAGCTCATCTGTTTCTTACTGAAAAAAAGTTGTTGTAAATATTGTGATATCGTTGGTTTTGATGTCCTCCGGCTGCCAAACTTCTTATTTTTCAACAATCTAAAAAAACTTTGCCATAACTTAAAAAAGACATTCAAAATATTGAAATATTGAACTGAAACTTGGTACAGATGTTTGCCAGTTACAAAATCACAATATGACTTGAATATTTGTTGAGGTAACCCCTTGTTCAATGGGAGAGAAACAGACAACTGCATTCAGGCATTTGTTCCTTGGCGGTCTTTAATTCATTGTTATGACTGTTAACACTGTTTACACTTTCCAGCTATTACTTTGATGAAAATAATTGATTAATAAAGATAATGAAAAAAATAGAAGGAAATTGTGAAGATTATCATCTTAATTTCGATCCAGTCATGTCATTAATACTTAACTCTTCATTCAGTCTGAAAAAAATCATGGGAGAAGAATAGGTTAGCAGACTTTTTATTTACCAGATGTGGGGTTTTAAAAAGAGTGGGGTATCTAGAAAAGGGTCTGTCAGAAATGTGTTTAATTATCAATTTAATTAAGTTTTAGATTTGAAATGCCATATATAGTTCTTATGTATTTATAAACATATAATAAGCTGTTTAACAAAACAAGTGAAATATTTCAAATTTTATTATTTTAAGCATTCAATTCCATATGAGTTGCATGCTCCCATAAAAGGACAGGGTGCAACACCCTTCCATAACTCTTTAGCTAAAAATCCTTAAGGCTAATCTTGAGAAGATTGCACAACAGAGGGAGAGTGTTTATCTCCGTATTGCAGTATTGTGTATTTTATCCCCAGAATTTATTCAAGTGGTCTGCAAGCCTCATTTACTGGCGACACCCAGCACCATACCGATCTATGGCAGTAATTGATTACAGAAAATTGTCAACAGGGAAACAAAATTACTGATGTAATTATATAGTATACCAGAGGCTATCTTATTCACAGCAGCACATTTTCTCTGCGATAATTACATTTGCAATGGATTTCTGAGGCGTTTTTTTTTCGAGAATTCTATCAGAATTCACCCCTACGGCAATGTAAATTGGAAAATGGGGAGTTTTACTGTTATATCAAATGTGGAAAATAATGCTTCTCTGAGCGCTTTTGTCAGATTGGCTTTGACATATAACTAAGTATTTTGTTTTGTTAATTGTTTTGTGGCTTGGTTAAAAATACTTTTTTATGTAAGTTTGTGGCAGAAAAAAAAGTGAAACTGTGCATGTGTGTGCACTGTGAGGGATGACAGTTACTGCTAATTGTGCACATAACAGTTACTCTTACTGCTAACATTACATTTTGAATTGTTTTGAAAGGTTTTAAGTGTCAAACAGTTTTGGGTGTTGAAAGATTTATTGAAGTAAAAAGATGGTGATTGTTTATTTGTTATGTTTTAGTGCTGATTTAATGCATTAATGTTGGAAAGGAGTTGGTAGAATTTCAGATGGTTAATTTCTGAAGCTGGCTTGAATTATGTTCTGAGAAATGATATCAAATTTTGACTTAACCTATCTTTCTATCTTAACTGATTTCAATTTTGCTCTGTTAAAATAATTCAATTATTGTGACATAGTTTAATACATATGCAGTTTTACAGTGTAAATTAATAGGAAAATGGAAAAGAAAAGTGATAAAAAAATGAACAAGGATAAGAAACAGCCCAAGTCAGTTAGCCGGAGTATTTCGATGAGATTTACAAATTTTCGGAATCGAGGAAAGGCTGTCGACAAATGTGGACGAGTAAATGAACAAGTTTTATCGATTGGTCGCCCAGTCGGTTCGTGTAAGACACAGTCTGTATCTATGGGAGCAATGAACCATGCCCAGTATAGGGCTGATATGGGTATCCCTCGGGGCATTGTGAACTTGTGCCAGCGGTGCTCTGAGCGGGCGAGAGATGGGCAGGGGGTTGGGCATTGTTCAGGGAGTGCTGAAGTTAGGGTATCGGAGAGGAGGTGTCGAGGAAAGTCTGCGGACAGGTCACACTGTTATCAATGTTCAATAGAGAGACAACAGCGGAGTTACTGTGATTTTGACGAAATTTTCACCTCTGGACATACTAGTAATCATTCAAACATTAGAAATAATAACAACATGATGTCATTGTCATTTCCAAGTTCAAGGTCACTTCACTCGGGCTTAATGTTAAGCCAAGATAGCACCCCTGTGAGCCCCCACGAGGCGCCATCTTGTCCACCCCCTGCTCTGCCGACACCCACAAAAGGCTGTGTTATGATTGGCTCAAATTGTTTACAAGGTCAAGGTCATTCCTCTAACAGGGATGACTCCTTGTCCCGCAGTTGGGATAGAATATATGCATCAAGACAAGGTGGGTCCTGCATGTGTTTTTTTTTGTTTTATGTGGGTAAAATGGCTATAAAAGATGTTAGGTGGGCTCCAGGCATTTCAAAGTAACATGTCAGTGCATGTAAACAATCTCGAGCTGTGTCAGTCTGTAGGAGTTACCTTTGGACATAAATCTTTCAAATAGTGTCTGCGACAGTACGTAAATGAAATCATTCATGTGAAATGTTGTTACCTTAAAAAAGGTTAAAAGAAAAAAAAGGAAAAGTAGTATTATATTAATGAGTGTCTCACTTGACCTCCATGCCCCCCCCACCCCACCTTCCCAGAAGTCGAAGTTCTAAACTGCTTTCTTGAAAAACACCTGAGTTTTAGAGTATATACATTTAGATTTTGCCCAAGGTCTCTTTGCAAAAATAACATGTATATATATCTGGCAATAAAGTAAAATTACATAGAATATCTGGTGTTGAGGCTGTTCATATGAAAACAGGCACTTGGCAGGTAGTCACGGCAACATCTGTTTACTGGTGGCTATTTGCAACATATTATAATATCATATAGGTAGCCTTTTAGGAGCGATATAAACCTAACTGGTTTTTGCAAGTCCATCATGCTAAAGGCTTATGAAGGTGGGGGTATGCTTCTTAGATTTTTTTATTCATTGAATGCTGGTTAACAGACAGTTTCTGGCATTCCAAGAATATAAAAGCACATAAAAAAGTTTTTAAAATTTAAAAAAATGTTTTTACTGAAAATGTGGCAGAATTTCAGCTCCAGTCACAATCCTAAAAAGTATACTTAATTTAAAAAAATGACTCAATTTTAATCCACAGACATTTTGACTTTTCACTAGGTCTTAGCAAGTCAGCTATTACAGATATGCTTATAATTAAATGCGGTTATATTTCCTTAAAACTTTTCAAACACAGTATCTTAAAGGGGCTTTGCTTTTTTTCTTTGATTGAGATAATCATTATGGTCAATTTACTACTTTTAAGTCATTTTGTTGTTATTTTGACAATTTGAAGGGCCCTGACCCCATTGAAAAATGTAAGAACATACACCAAAACAGCAGGCCCCCGGCTCCTGTATCACAAAAATACTGATGCACTGAGATGTCTATATGAAGCGCTGAAGTTGTCTATATGAAGTGCTGGAAATGTCTATTTGAAGCGGTAGAGATGTCTATATGAAGCACTGATGTCTATTTGGACAAAGAGGATAAAATGAAGTTCCATGATTGTGAACCTCCTGGAATTTGATGCACTCAAAGAGCATCTGATCAGATAGTTTTCAAGATAACTTATCTTGAAGGAATTTGTCTTAATTATGAGAGCCAATATAAATGTTTCAAGTATCCAGTTTTTTTGCCAGTAAATATTTGAATTCACATAAAATGCAAATTTTGTGTTTATTATTATTGCAAAGAAGATACATTGCATCCTTTACAACAACCTAATGATATGCACTCCAGGCGTGGGTCTTTTCCATGGATTTATAGTCCTGCAAATCCTGTAAGAGGAATGAAATTTCATGAGAGAAATTATTTTGTTTGAATCCCGGGGAACTGCTTGTTTGCCTCAAAATTTTCAGAGTGGAGGATGCTTTAAATTGGCCCCTGCTGTATTGTGAAAAGTACAATTAACTGTTGGAAGGATAATTTTGGTAGCTTGTTTGTTTAAAAAAAAGTTCAGGTAATGTCTAAAGGTCTGCTATCTTCACACTCAAGCTAAGATAAATGAAATGGAATTAAGTATGCAGGTAACAGATACATGATACAAAACTCATGACTCTGGTTATAATAATTGTTCAGTTTTGTCCCTTTACAAACTCATTACTCTGGTTATAATAATTGTTCAGTTATGCCCCTGTACAAACTCATGACTCTGGTTATAATAATTGTTCAGTTATGCCCCTGTACAAACTCATGACTCTGGCTCTAATTATTGTTCAGTTATGCCCCTTTACAAGCTCATGACTCTGGCTCTAATAATTGTTCAGTTATGCCCCTGTACAAACTCATGACTCTGGCTCTAATAATTGTTCAGTTATGCCCCTTTACAAACTCATGACTCTGGCTCTAATAATTGTTCAGTTATGTCCCTTTACAAACTCATGACTCTGGCTTTAATAATTGTTCAGTTATGCCCCTGTACTAGCAATAACAACGTAAAAAATTAATTTAATGCGGTATATTAAAGTGGTATATTATTTTAAAGGTTACGTCATTACAAACTCAAATATGCACATTTTTTCAAAATCCATCAATTATTTACAGAATTATGGCCCTTTTAATTTTACATTTTTATCAATTTTTCTGCCAAAATAGGTCAAATTCAAAACGTCGGAATTTAAATGAAATAAATAATGTCAAACAACACATTTTGTTTATTTTTTATAAATTTAATACACATTCCTAAATATCAGAACCTAAACAATGTTTTAAGCAAATTATTTCACTTTAAAAAATGATGAAAAAACGTCCATTTTTAAGAAATTTTAAAAATGCTTTATATTTTGAAGAATGAGCTTGAAAAAGGTAAAAGACAAAGAACATTTACATTCTTCCATTCACTGCTTGACTGTTGCATTTTTACAATTAATAGTATTATAAATAGGAAGATTAAAGGCAAACAAAAAATTAGTTGCCATGGTAACCATTCAATAAAAATACAAAAAATGCTTTAAACATCGCTTTTTGTTAAAAAGGAGAATTATGTATATCTTGCCATGATTTGCCTGACAATTGTAATATAGTTGAACTTCAACCCATCTAGTGATTCTGAATATTTCAATATAAGTATGAGATTGTCAGCAATTTTCAAGGTTAAATTATAAAAATAATTGTATACAAAGTATGACCAAATGATTAACAAATAACAGAAATATTTCCTTGACTGAAGCGGACATGCTAAAAAAGTATCACATTGAAAATACAAAGGTTTTTAGACAACAATTACAGTTTCTTAAGAAAACTAGACTCTAAAGTTACCATGGCAACTGTTTAAAGTGACACTCTTATTCAGTATCAATGCATACACATGTATAACAAACCTATACTTTGACTGTTAACCCATTTAACAACTTACTTAATAATTCATTTTTGGAAAATATTAAGTATTGATAAAAATATTGTAACCGTGTATTTAAGCTGAAAACGCAAACATATTAAATGATTGGTGAATGCATAAAGATTTACTGTGATCTACTATGATCTCAAATGGTAGTAATACTGTCTTTTATGCACATTTCCTTCAAGTAGAAGTAGGCATCCTTCATTAGAACAATTGTTTTTAACATTTATTCATCCTTTTTGGAATAATAAAACAAAAGTATTAATTGTGGTAAATCTTATGTGGGAGTAAGAGTGCATCTTTAAAAGAACTGACTTTTTTTTAAATTGACATGGAAACTATAAACACGAATAATACCAGATAATGTTTAGAAACAAACATAAGGACAATATTTCTGTTTCAAACCAAATTTAAAATACTTTTGTGGTTAATTATTGGAATCAAAATGTGCATAGATTTGGAATCATAATGTCCATGCATGTATTTGCAACCATTCATAACAAGTGTTACACATAAAAAGAAAACATTTTATATGGAAACATTTTCACTCTATAATCACTCAAAAAAAAGAAGGAACTGTTCATGCTGTACAGGGGTATTTGGAAGTGCAGATACTTCTTATTGCAAGAAAATTAATCCTCTTTGCACTACACTGTAATCTTGGATATTGCAGGAATTGAGAGAGAATCTGTGAGACACTTCATGGTATGACTGTTGCATGATAGAACCACTGTCAAATACTGAAAAATACTGTCAAATTACACCAAGCTGTTTTTTTCTCAGAAACCATCATGAGCCTGAAAATATAACAAAGGAATGTGTTGATTTCAATTAATACACATGTTCACAAAAGAAACTACATGCATTCAGTTTATATGGCAACATACATATACAGATGTATACATACAGTGTAAAAAGGTTTTATCACATTTAATTAAGGGAATACATTATATTACCAGATATTGTCTTAATAAAGTTGACATACATACAGAGAGAAATAAGGATTTTCTAATTTAAAACTTCATACTGTTCAACATTTTTGTCCACTTTTTGTACATAACAAATTACCTTTTCTCTATAATAATTTATTTTTCCTTTCAAAACTATTCCTCAAAAAGGTCAACATTATATTTTTAATAGAGCAAATACACAGTTTGGTATTTACCAGAATCAATTTAAGAATCAATTCAACTTTACAGCTCAAAAAAATGTCAAAAGCATTTATTTTACAAATAATAAAATATGTCATCATACAAAATGTCACAGTTTATAAAGAGTTCTCAATAACTTCAGGTATGATTTAAAAGAAAATGGCATGTTCATGAGATATTCTCTGGTAAATATGCATCATAGTTCTAAGTTACCTCAGTTCTGCAATCCTTCCCATCATTCTGACTGGCTGAATTTGAGTGGTATGAATGTATTCTATGGCTTTATTTCTCACTGAAAGGAAGAAAAGATTAAATAAAAAAGGGAAAAAGACTAAAATATGACAAAACTGACCACCCATGAATTGGCAGACTTACTAATGTGTAAGAATACTCACAATATTTAGTCAAAAAGGAAGAACAGCCATTTATGGAATGTGAAGTTTAAAATAATTTCAAATGAATAATCAAAACATTGAGTTGAAAATTTATGACAGCAATTGAAATCCTATCATAACAGGAATTCCAATAAATCTAAAGACTAATAATGTTTGAAAAGTTGAATAATTTTTACAGAGAGTGATTTTATAATCCAAGTAACTATACAGAACATAAAAATGTTTCCTGAAATTTACACATTAAAACATTGATATGTTGAAATTTGATACTTTCCAATTATTATTTAAGTATTAGTTACTTGGTGATAATGTATGAGCTATAAACAATTAAAATTGGTAGGCATCCAATTAACTGTTTAGAAGATTAAAAAAATGCTTTCTTTCTTAGTTTCAATTGTGAAATGCTTATATATAAGCCAGCCTTCATTTTTCTTATTAAACATTAAAACACTAAATGGAAACTTGGCGTTGTAATTTGATTAATTGGGTTTTGGTTGTCGAGCTCCTTTAAGTTATTTAATATGAATTTGTCGGGCAATGCCCGTGGCAGAAACATGAGCATAAACAATAACAAACTTCAGCTTGACAGATTCTTAATTAATAATTTAGAATGGCTTAATAAAAAATAACTGCCAATTCTCCAATAGTTTATTTACATTTTTTAAAACCGAAAGTGACCAGATCCTTAAAGAACCCGGTCTGTTTATTTCATTAAAACCAATCACAATATCCAAAATAAAAACAATTGCAAATGTCTTATTTATTCAAATTATAAAACATTTGACCAATGTTCATGCAAAAGAATTGGCAACCCATTATAAATAGCATTCTAAATATAATAAAACAATGATATGCATAAACCTACCTCAATGTTTACTCAAAATAAATTACTATTTACAGAGGTTGGCATTTTAAAAGTAAACAAAAATTACTTCCTGGTTAATTCGGATACTCTCGGCTTTTAAGGTTGCATGCCTAATGAGTCATCAAATTGTTCTTGTTTTTGGCCACTCTCAGAAACGATGTGTTTATAAATAGCCCTTGCGGAAAAATGCGACAGATTACTTAATCAAATGGATAGTATCACTGTGTAGATAAATGAATGAATTTTCAGAAATTCGATGATGCATTGTTGTTCTCTTTCGATTTGGACCTATAATTCAGCATGTTTTACCCCCTGTTTCAGTTTTTGTCAAAATAAAAGCAGAAAATATACATAATAATTCATGAAAGTTATACTCACCGGTGCAGGAGACGTCAATGTATCCTTGTAAAGTCATTGACAATCAAAACAATTCTTAAAATATCCGAAATCGGAAGTATAAAATGACAGTCAAAACGTCCCAAGACCGGCAGAAAAACGACATATTACAAAAAATGCTTGTGAAACTTTTTGCTCGTTTTTTTTTGTTTCACATAATTAGATAAAACCCGTACTACAGTTGATAGATAATTTATTCATGATTATTTTGGTACCATTTTCGGCAGTAAGTATAAATGTTTGCAGGAGTAATATCCATTAGAGTGAGGAGTGGTATTAGCATTGTGCAGAATAGGGAAGTGTAAAAAACGACGTTACGTTGTTATTGCTACCTGTACAAACTCATGACTCTGGCTCTAATAATTGTTCAGTTATGTCCCTTTACAAACTCATGACTCTGGCTCTAATAATTGTTCAGTTATGTCCCTTTACAAACTCATGACTCTGGCTTTAATAATTGTTCAGTTATGCCCCTTTACAAACTCATGACTCTGGCTCTAATAATTGTTCAGTTATGCCCCTTTTCAAACTCATGACTCTGGCTCTAATAATTGTTCAGTTATGCCCCTTTACAAACTCATGACTCTGGCTCTAATAATTGTTCAGTTATGCCCCTGTACAAACTCATGACTCTGGCTCTAATAATTGTTCAGTTATGCCCCTTTACAAACTCATGACTCTGGCTCTAATAATTGTTCAGTTATGCCCCTGTACAAACTCATGACTCTGGTTATAATAATTTTACAGTAATGTCCATTTACAAACTCATGACTCTGGTTATAATAATTGTTCAGTTATGCCCTGTCGTAAAACTTTTGACTCTGACTCTAATTGTTCAGTTATGCCCCAATGTAAAACTTGACCCTGACTCTAATTGTTCGGTTATGCCCCTGTGTAAAACTCTTGACTCTGACTTTAATTGTTCAGTTATGCCCCAATGTAAAACTCTTGACTCTGACTCTAATTGTTAGGTTATGCCCCGTTGTAAAACTCTTTACTCTGACTCTAATTGTTTGGTTATGCCCCGTTGTAAAACTCTTGACTCTGACTAATTGTTCGGTTATGCCCCAATGTAAAACTCTTGACTCTGACTCTAATTGTTCGGTTATGCCCCAATGTAAAACTCTTGACTCTGACTCTAATTGTTCGGTTATGCCCCGTTGTAAAACTCTTTACTCTGACTCTAATTGTTCGGTTATGCCCTTTTGTAAAACTCTTGACTCTGACTCTAATTGTTCAGTTATGCCCAAATGTAAAACTTTTGACTCTGACTCTAATTGTTCGGTAATGCCCCGTTGTAAAACTCTTTACTCTGACTCTAATTGTTCGGTTATGCCCCGTTGTAAAACTCTTAACTCTGACTCTAATTGTTTGGTTATGCCCTGTTGTAAAACTCTTGACTCTGACTCTAATTGTTCAGTTATGCCCGGTTGTAAAACTCTTGATTCTGACTCTAATTGTTCAGTTATGCCCTGTTGTTAAACTCTTGACTTTGACTCTAATTGTTCAGTTATGCCCTGTTGTAAAACTCTTGACTCTGACTCTAATTGTTCAGTTATGCCCCTTTACAAACTCATGACTCTGATAATAAGTGTTCAGTTATGCCCCATTACAAACTCATGACTCTGGCTCTAATAATTGTTCAGTTATGTCCCTTTACAAACTCATGACTCTGGCTCTAATAATTGTTCAGTTATGCCCCATTACAAACTCATGACTCTGGCTCTAATAATTGTTCAGTTATGTCCCTTTACAAACTCATGACTCTGGCTCTAATAATTGTTCAGTTATGTCCCTTTACAAACTCATGACTCTGGCTTTAATAATTGTTCAGTTACGCCCCTTTACAAACTCATGACTCTGGCTCTTATAATTGTTCAGTTATGCCCCTTTACAAACTCATGACTCTGGCTTTAAAAATTGTTCAGTTATGCCCCTTTACAAACTCATGACTCTGGCTCTAATAATTGTTCAGTTATGTCCCTTTACAAACTCATGACTCTGGCTCTAATAATTGTTCAGGTATGCCCCTTTACAAACTCATGACTCTGGCTTTAATAATTGTTCAGTTATGCCCCTTTACAAACTCATGACTCTGGCTTTAATAATTGTTCAGTTATGTCCCTTTACAAACTCATGACTCTGGCTTTAATAATTGTTCAGTTATGCCCCTTTTCAAACTCATGACTCTGGCTTTAATAATTGTTCAGTTATGTCCCTTTACAAACTCATGACTCTGGCTCTAATAATTGTTCAGTTACGCCCCTTTACAAACTCATGACTCTGGCTCTTATAATTGTTCAGTTATGCCCCTTTACAAACTCATGACTCTGGCTCTAATAATTCTTCAGTTATGTCCCTTTACAAACTCATGACTCTGGCTCTAATAATTGTTCAGCTATGCCCCTTTACAAACTCATGACTCTGGCTCTAATAATTGTTCAGTTATGCCCCTTTACAAACTCATGACTCTGGCTCTAATAATTGTTCAGTTATGCCCCTTTTCAAACTCATGACTCTGGCTCTAATAATTGTTCAGTTATGCCCCTTTTCAAACTCATGACTCTGGCTCTAATAATTGTTCAGTTATGCCCCTTTTCAAACTCATGACTCTGGCTCTAATAATTGTTCAGTTATGCCCCTTTACAAACTCATGACTCTGGCTCTAATAATTGTTCAGTTATGCCCCTTTACAAACTCATGACTCTGGCTCTAATAATTGTTCAGTTATGCCCCTTTACAAACTCATGACTCTGGCTCTAATAATTGTTCAGTTATGCCCCTTTACAAACTCATGACTCTGGCTCTAATAATTGTTCAGTTATGTCCCTTTACAAACTCATGACTCTGGCTCTAATAATTGTTCAGTTATGTCCCTTTACAAACTCATGACTCTGGCTCTAATAATTGTTCAGTTATGTCCCTTTACAAACTCATGACTCCGGCTCTAATAATTGTTCAGCTATGCCCCTTTACAAACTCATGACTCTGGCTCTAATAATTGTTCAGTTATGCCCCTTTACAAACTCATGACTCTGGCTTTAATAATTGTTCAGTTATGTCCCTTTACAAACTCATGACTCTGGCTTTAATAATTGTTCAGTTATGTCCCTTTACAAACTCATGACTCTGGCTTTAATAATTGTTCAGTTATGCCCCTTTACAAACTCATGACTCTGGCTTTAATAATTGTTCAGTTATGCCCCTTTACAAACTCATGACTCTGGCTTTAATAATTGTTCAGTTATGCCCCTTTACAAACTCATGACTCTGGCTCTAATAATTGTTCAGTTATGCCCCTTTTCAAACTCATGACTCTGGCTTTAATAATTGTTCAGTTATGCCCCTTTACAAACTCATGACTCTGACAAGGAATTGTGGTGCTCTTATTTACCCATTTTATCTATGAGAGTGTTGTGTGTTTCAGAATGGCTGAGGATGGCAGTGTCACAACGTAGCAGTCTGAAAGAGAAGCTACAAGAAGATTTCCTATCATGTAAGTAGTTACATAACAGTTAGGTGGTCTCTCTCATTATATGGTCAGGAAAATAATTTTTGGATTCCTTTGGGATTTTATAACAAGAGTTTCAGTTGTAGGTGTGTATTTAAAATCGCAATTAAAATCATAGAAAAAGGAAGTATTTTAAAAAAAAAACTGGCAGGTAACAGACACATAAGAAATGACAGAATACGCAATTCATCAAATTAAATTATTTTACCTCATTTAAAAAAAATTGTTTCCCTATATTGCCAATCATTTTCCAGCAGCAAACTGGAAATAAACGGGTACTACGTTGTTTGATTATAAAAACTTTCCTTTGTTTATACGATCTAAGAGTAGGATTTGTTATTGAAAATGTAACAGCTTGGCCATCTCCGGCAAGCCTCTGAATAGACCTCCTAAATAGGCTTAGAGATACAAGAAAATGTAGTGTGGTTGTTACCTCGATTATCATTACGCTAGGTAGATACGCCATTTGATAATGTAAACAATGGACTGAAATGAATAATTAATTTCGTGCCTTTCACGCTTTTGAGAAATTTGACTTATATGGGAGCAATATGATGTCACTAATTCTCCTTAGAACATTGAAAGTTCCTTGACAGTTGAAAACACATACATGTTTACAATATGGGCGCTGCCATAGTGACGATTTTCTAGGTCATATCTGTTGGATAATGGCTTACAATGTTCTGATTGTTGTGATTGGTCCAAGATAAGATGCTTTACGATCATAGACAGGTGCAGGAAAATCACATGTTTTAATGCAAACTTTCCTGCAAAAATGTCAAAGAAAGAAGGACAGAAAAAGTAGAAAAAAACTTGATCAAACACTTTTACGCTTTATTTGAATTCACAGCTATCTGAGGAGATAAGCCGAATTAATAACAGACACAGAGCTATCTTGTGATGCTTAAGCCATATGGCAGGATCAATAATTGATGGAATTGTCAACAACATTTGTTATGGCGAGTCCAAAGCAAAGAAATGTCATACGGGTATAATAGTACAAGCATATTCTAATCGTTAAAGACAATATACACTTGTGACATTAAATCCAATGCAAATAATGTTATTGTTTCATATCACACTTAAAAAAAAACAATTGTTCATTGTTGTTACTCAATTAAAATGAAAATGATGGGGTAATAGAAACTTGAAATACTCATTGATAACATCAGATACTTCAGTGGTAGGTTTCCCCATACCAGTAGATGACAGGTCACTTTAGGGTGTGTGTGTCAGCTGACCAAAGGTTAAGGCCACATATGTTACTTCTTATGAAAACTTCTTCCTCAAGCTTACTACAGAATGGTGTGTGACCTAGGACCATGAATTTTGAGTACAATCTCAAATTGGGGTGGGGTGTCTGTTGATCAAAAGTTAATTACAACAGTCTAAACACATAAAACACATTTATTGAATACCTCCACATGTTTCGACAAAGCAGTGCTTAGAGATAACAATAAATGTTTCACAAACATCTCTTGTTGTTGTTTTATTAAATGAAATGAAAAAGCGTGTTGTAAATTTTCCTGATTTTCGATACTTAAGTCATTTGTATGAGTTTCCGGGCATTTTTTGCACGAGGAAGGCTAAAAATATTTATTTTTTGACATACCTGTCAAGTTTGGCTTCTTTAGTTTCAACATCATTTAGCACTGTCATGTATATATGGCTTCAGAAAAGAGCTTCAAAAAGCCTTTATCTTCACCTGCCCTTGAAAGTTTTCCTGTGACTGTGCATGAGTTGCAATTATTGTGTTTCCCATTTTATGTGGTTTGATATCGTGACACCTTGAATCAAACATTCACAAACAACAGTTAATCAATATTTTGGAAGGTCTGATTGATTAGTCAGTAATTGCAAATTTGGACCATCACGAAACGAAAGCAGTCTATAAATCCTATATTATAACTGCTGTGTTTTTAGCTTCAAAATTATATATACTTGTAGTCATATGTTTTGTTCAAAAGTCGCCTATATCTGATATTAGTGCCTAAATTGAGATTTTAATTAAGAGGTTCAGTTGTAGATGATCTGATAAAAAAAGTGAATTTATTGTAGCTTGTTTTTATATTTAGAGGGTTCAAATCCACTTTTTACAAAATTTATTTGGTTACCAGTGGTGACGAAATAGTTTTGCAAATTTTAAACAATGCAAATTAGTGACCTTTTTAAATACGAACAATCTGCAGCAAAATTATAATTGAAGATATATGGTACATTTGGACTAAAATTATACCATAAATGTCCTATTAACTCTTGTTCATTTTCTTTCTCTTTAGGTAAAATCTGCCTGGAGCCGTATAGGCGGCCGAAGGCCCTGCCATGTCTTCACAGCTTCTGTGAGCACTGCCTGAGTGATTATGTGAGGCGCAATTCGGGGTCTCGATCCGGATACTTTGCCTGCCCCATGTGTCGAAAAGAGGTGAAAATACCGCCTGGAGGCATTCAGGACTTTCAGGTAAATATAAGTGGAAGGACGGGACGTTATTTCAACCATAAATTTAATGTTCTGTGGGGTGGTATTCAATATCCAACGTAAGTTAGTATTCAATTTACAACTTGAGTTAATCTTATGGTCATACATCAGTGAGTACATTCACTCAAATGGTCAGTTATTAATAACAAGTTATCTGATTAGCTACATCGTTCTTAGATCCAAATAAGACCAATATTGAAACCAGTCCAGAATTAGTGTTTCTTCTATAGTAGTTACAAGTCAATAGTTATATTTGAATTGTACTTAGGCGCATCTGCCCTGTGGTATAATCCTAATCAATAAACCAGTTAAAAGATGAAAAAGCCCTAAAAAAACAAATTCACATGGATTTGTATAGAGTGGTTATTTTGTAAAACATGTGTAAATTACAAAGGACATTGTATTTGGTTTAATTCAATTAGATAACTTTTCCTTAAAGCAAATCACATATCCCAAAAACAAGCTGGGAAAAAGAAAAAAAAAACACCTTCATGAACTTACGGTAATTGAAGCGACTTCAATCAATATTATTTAAATTCGCCTTGATAAAACAGGACATTCATATTGTATAATACGTAAGGATTTATGACATCATTGTTTATTTCAATATTGCACTCCGATTGGGTTAGTGATATGCCAATGATATACAACGTTACAAAAATCACCTACTCTTTTATACAAACCTATGTTGTCCGTTACATTTCTTGAAGAACAAAATCAATTCTCCATTGCAGAAGATACCGCTTATTTTTAATCACAATGAATAATCATTTGAAATGTAAATATAAGTATTAATCATTTAAAAAAAAATCTTGCTTAATTCTATATGAAAGTAGGGGGGCAAGCCATTCATGAAATTTGCTTGCATGCCCAACTGCATGCATACATAACGCAAGCAGGAATATGATCAATCCTTGAATGAAAAGTCACCTATGTATTTCTCATTGATTTTTTTCATTAAAAATCACCTCAAACAATTCTTCAAAGAGGTTGTAATGAAACTTTTTGTCCTTTTGTAGTATTCCCAAAGGTGGAATGATGCACGCTAATATTCAGATGAAATCACTCCCTGATATTGTGAAATGTGATAGAATTGCAGGCAGAATTATATTATAAGCCTGACAATGGTGAAAGGTCTTCCATTCTGTTATGGTGTATGACTCTCTGGGGATATTTCTGGGCCATTATGCTATAGGTTGACAGTGGCTGATTCTTCTGGTCTTCCTTTTAGTGTTTCTGTTGTTTTTTTATGTGAAGAAACAAAAGTTGTCAAAGCCACTATGGTGCTGCTATTTAATAATGTTGCTCCTGATGTAATGCAAAAACTTCAGTGATGGTCACAATTTAAAATCATAGTTAATTGAAAGATATTTATATGAAACTTGGTACATAATTTAGTATGTTTAAAATGTGCCATTTGACTAATGAGTCTTGCTACTATAACAACTAAGAAATATTAACAAAAATTGCAGCTACTTAAATGCTTGCATCAGTATTGTTTTCTCTATTATCATTGGTCAAGATATATATATATATATAGCATTAAATTTACTGTGGTATAATTTTTATTCAGGGGAACAGCTGTATGAATATGTTGTGAATTGAAACAAATATTAATTCCACATCTGCAGATAATTCACTAGACTACTGCAAAATCTTAAGGAAAAAAGAAATATTAAAGAAGTATATTGAATATTGTGTTTAACTTTCAGGACAACTTCATCCTGCTGAGTCTGTCGGACACACTACACGAGGATGACAGTGGAGAAATCTGGCAGAAGGATGGTTACCCCCTGTCCCCACCCCGTAGCCTTGCCCCTCCCACACCACTAGAGGTGCAACTAAGGCAGTATGAGTAAGTGGTCTTTTGTGTAAAGTTCAGGTGGGCACGGGCTAAATGCTCTGTCCACAGATAACACTCTGCCCCCTCAACAAAGCCCCACCATAACCACCCTGCCCCTTCAACAAAGCCCCACCATAACCACTCTGCCCCCTCAACAAAGCCCCACCATGACCACTCTGTCCCTTCAACAAAGCCCCACCATGACCACTCTGCCCCCTCAACAAAGCCCCACCATAACCACTCTGCCCCCTCAACAAAGCCCCACCATGACCACTCTGCCCCTTCAACAAAGCCCCACCATAACCACTCTGACCCTCAACAAAGCCCCACCATGAAGCCCCACCATAACCACTCTGCCCCCTCAACAAAGCCCCACCATGACCACTCTGCCCCCTCAACAAAGCCCCACCATGACCACTCTGCCCCCTTAACAAATCCCCACCATAACCACTCTGCCCCCTCAACAAATCCCCACCATGACCACTCTGCCCCCTCAACAAAGCCCCACCATGACCACTCTGCCCCCTCAACAAAGCCCCACCATGACCACTCTGCCCCTTCAACAAAGCCCCACCATAACCACTCTGCCCCTTCAACAAAGCCACACCATGACCACTCTGACCCTCAACAAAGCCCCACCATAACCACTCTGCCCCCTCAACAAAGCCCCACCATGACCACTCTGCCCCTTCAACAAAGCCCCACCATGACCACTCTGCCCCCTCAACAAAGCCCCACCATAACCACTCTGCCCCTTCAACAAAGCCCCACCATGACCAACAACCCATCCCTTGGTATGATAGGTTTTGTAGCATTTTCAGTAACTTGGGTTGACTATTTTAAGATCTCCATTAATGGGGAATGTTATTGACCAAAATTGATGTCAATGTCATTAATTATTCAGAGACCATAGACGTAATGGTGAGGCCTAAAAAAATAAATTGTTTGGTTAGGGTTACATCCTTTTCAAAAACAGGTAGGGTAGGTAGGCTTTATATAAGAATATCATTTTCATCATTGGATAATGGTGTTAAAGTTATCTTCTGGGTTTTTTTTAGGTTTTTTTTTAGTTTTTCTCTTCTTTTTTTTCAAACTGACTATAAAAACGGTAGGGTCGGCGCCTATTCTGTCTGTAGGGTCGGGTTACCCGAACCAAATGTATTATTTTTTTTAGGCCTGAGCTTCTTTGAATCATAAAATGACAAAATATGTGTGACATTGAATTTTTCTGATTACAATGTTATCAAAGACAAGAAGACCGATGAATGAATGCTAAAAGGTGGTTCCAAAACCTTTAATTTGTTAAGGTCATCTTATGTGCGATTTATTAAAGGCATTTACCCTGCAAATTATGCTTGACAATGTGCCCAGGGTCAATCAATATGCATGTTGGGTTGAAAGTAGTCTAGTGATATAGGTACCCCTGTCTCATCAAAGAGGTTGTGGGTTAGATCCCCACCAAGGGAAGTTTCTCAGAATGGACTCCAATGAAACAGGAGGAAAATGATTCCAGCGTGGTTCAATTAGCCAATAAGCCCACATTTTTCATCCCAATAAAGCCCAACAGATTTAGTAAAACTAAGCTAACCCCACAAACAATGCTTGCCTGATTTTACAATGTCAATAAATCTGCATGTATTTTCAGCTGGTATTTTGGAAAGGTCAGTCGTAATGCGTCAGAGGAGTGGCTTCTATCATCAGGCTACCCAAAGGGCTCTTTTCTCGTGCGACAGGGCGAGGCCTCCCCAGGTATGCACAGGATTTATATATGGCATTTAGGGCTACATTGCTTGGACTTGATCAGCATTTCAAAAGGCATAAACTTCACCTTAGGAAAATAGATTGACTTTCACCTTGAAATATCTATTACTGTTTTGTTAAATAGTTCCACGCTAGTACACATGGCCATCATTTTAATGGGTTTGGCTTGCAGTTTGATCATGTGTATGATAATTGGGTTGTGTGATGTGAAACCATATTCTCTATTTATTATTTTGAGGAAAACATGAAAATACTGTTAATAGGCTGTCGTATAGAAAAGTTTATATAAGAATACAATTTAAAAAGCCTTCTAAGAAACGCTTTTTAGCGAAATTGTGGTGCTATAAATGTCTTCAATAGTCTGCAGAATTTTTCTACCTGAATACAGCTGATAATAATCTACCTTCCCATTTTAGAATTTAGAGAGTGTAATGATTTTTCCCTTTATAGTTAATTTGCTGGGAGAACAATTTCCGAGACTAAGGACACCAGGTGTTGTTCTTCCATATAATTGCCTTCGTGTAAGGATTGATTTCATCGTATGAATTCAAAACCATATTTCGTTACAGTTCAGATCAGGCAGAACATTGGCTAGAAACATGTCCTTTTACAGTCTGTACGAAAGTTCGTCGGACCTCGGCTCCCGCTGGTAATAAATGACGAGGTCCGACAATCGCAGCTATTTTGCAGGCCCGCGTGTCCGGCAATAATTTGTGGGGCAAAATGATTAAATAAATATGTGTTAATCGTGTATCATGTGAATATTATTAACTAACCTATGTTTACTTGATCAAACCAACTTAATCAGAGCGTTTATCGACCCGAGCTCCACGGGTTTTGACGCACAGAAATCGTAAATGACCCGAAAATGATATCATAAATGTGTATTATTAATCATTTAAAAGGAGCCGCAAGGCATGATCTAAATGCTTTTTAAATCAATTAAAGTCAAGAGCAATTAACACCCGAAGTGACAACTGATTATCGATCTGGAATCTGAACGGTTTCCATGTCAATTAGCAGCACTCAAACTCAATGACGTGTTAACTCCGCCCATTATGCAAATTAACGGATACCTTTCCGGAAGAAAAAAAAATTGCTGGCGAGTTTCTTTGGTAATAAATGTTCCTTACCGCTAAAAACGGCCCTTTTCGCCTATAACATCTCTTTTCGAAATTTAGAGCAGCGCCTTGACTGGTTTTAAATTTTCCGATAATCGGAATCATTATCTTACGATTCGGCGTATTTGTTTATTCAACATTGCCGACATATTGGCACGATTCTGAACCATGACCTGTGACGTCAGGCTCGTGATCAATTAAATATAGTTGTATTATTGGTAGTTAATTATAACTTGCAGAATTGTTTCCACGAGGAAAACGAGACAGGAATGCCAACAAACCTGCGCAGTCAACGTTTTTTTACATCTTTGATACCAATGACCTTATTTCGCGATTTTCCAAAATTCTTAAAATAGTAACATAGTGTGGTTTTTTAGTGCATTGTATTTAGCGATGTTAATACTTCATGGAAATAAATTTTTAGGAAATAAACAAGCAACAGATGTGAAAATAAATGACCCTACATTACAAGTACTTAAAATTGCGTATCTATGAAGCTATCGATCGTGGATCTCGGTATGTATGAAGCTATGGATAGATAAGTAAAATTGCGTATCTAGGAAGTGAAGGGTTAATTAATTAAATACTCCCAAAATGCCCCAGAATGCAGGAAATGAAGCGCTGAATTTCAAAATTTTCCGGGTGGGGGGGGGGGGGGTGCCCACGGATCCCCCTAGCTGGCCGCCTACTTTTCTGTTTCAGTCGCTTCAACAAAAACTTGTTGACAACCCTGCACGTGGTCTAAAAAGCACGGGAAACAGGTGCACGCTTACCTTCTGTCAATTTTAATTAAAGTGAAAGAAGAACGCGTAAAACGTTTTCAGTGTACAATAAAGTTCTGTAATATTATAGATTTATTATTGTTTTATTGTTATGCCATTTATTAAAAAATAAATACGATGTTGCAATATTGACAATAGGAACATTGAATGTTTTGTTTGCTTCCGGACAAAATGAAAAACATGAAAGTGAAACTGAAAATAGAAATGAGAAATGTCGGTGCAACTCAACAATCGCTGTTGCATGTAGGATTCTGATGCATAGGGTTTACCGGTTACATGCATAATTCCTGTTTTCACTGAACATGCATTTAATAAATAATATGTTCACAAGTGTCAGAACATAATTTTCCATGTTTTGACCCTTGGAATTTTTTAACCACCTAAGAGCAGGAAATAAGACAACAAGGTATAGTCCAGTACTCCAGCTAGGCCTATATAGCAGGGTGTGGCACCCTGCTGTACTTTTCCACCCTTCTGTGCCCTTTTGTTTGACAGAGCAAAATTTCAGAAATTAAAGTATACAAAATATACATAATTTTGACACTAATTAAAGTAAAAATAACAGCTAAAGTGTTCATAGCAAACTTATGATTATTGTAGTATTGAAAGTAGTTACTACACATATACACATTATGAATTGAGCAATGGCCCTTGCAGTTATGCCCCATTAAAAATGCGCATCAAAAGTGCCCTTTAATAGCCTAGCACCCTACCCTTTTCAAATACTGACTGGAGCACGGATATACTATTAAGTAAAATTGATAATATTTTTTTTCTCTTACTTGAGATTTTTCTAGAATGAAAAGTGGATTAATACAGCTGATCCTAATAAAACACTGGATTTGTTTGTTTTTTTTATTTCAGTTTTGGACGTATGGATAATCATGTACCTTGCAATGCCATCTTACGACAGATGAGAACTATAATTTATGAAGAAAGACCAAGTATTAAGAAAAAAAGAACAATGACACTTGGAGATCTGATATTGACTCTTGAAAATCAGATCTCAAGAGTCATTGACTTGGATTTTAGACCCTGTTGGAAGCTCTGACTTTCACTAAAATGTACATAAAATTTTTGGTCCTGCAAAAACTAGTCCGGTCCTGCAATGTAGACTGTATTGCAGGACCTCGTGTCCTGCAATGTGATAATGACTTTCGTACAGACTGCTTTTAGTATGTATACAAGAAGGAAATGTCTTAAACATCCGTGTACAGAGGACTCTGTAATCAGACCGTGATATAAAGCTGTATGTGGCTGGCAGATCATTATCCTCGAAATGCTCAACTAGACAGAAATAATACCCTCACTTAGCCATCAATCCTTATTTATGTAAACCTCAATCTCAAGGCTTTGTGTGGCTTGATGTTTTTTCCGAACATTGCCTTATATGATGGCATGAACTGTCAGTTACATGCCCTCCCCCCGTGGTGTTTCAGCCAAGACATTAAAGCCACCATGAGATAGTGCCAAACAAATTGAATCTCATACATAATAGATATTTCCTGGAACATGGGTCTTTGGAAAAAATATGTTTTGTTGTAATTATTTTTATACTTAATTTGTCTGGCAAGGAAAATTGTGCTTCTGAGCAATTGTTTTCATTATCTGTATTAGATATTTTCAAAACCTCTTATTTTGGGAGAAAAGAAGTCCAATTTCCTTTTCATATAGCTGTGCAATTAATTCAGATTTTCCACCAATGGCCTGAACTTCTTCATTTTTTTATATAATCTTATGTAAAATAAAATTAAAAAAACTTACATACTTACATAATCATAAATCATTTATTACGCCCTAAAACAGTTTTACAAGGCCCTAATCAGGCTAGTGTGAATTCCCATCACTGTATTCACTCTAGGGTCAATGGTATTATGAGGAAGTGATGTTTTTTGTATGAGGTTATGCAAGAACAATAAGATAGATCGTAAATCACTTGATCCTTCTCTTATGTCAGTCAAATTTGCATTTACAGCATCCAGTTATCAGGATTTACTCAAACCTTGGACAAATAATTGATATTTACAGGGCTTCTAAACTCCAGTTTTAACAAGGAAATCGGAATTGAGACTTTTCAACTTCAGTCTATTGTACAGTTGTAAACATTGTTTTTTTGCTCAGACATTTGTATTTAAAACTGTAGGAAGTATTTTTAAATGAAGATAAATGACTTTTGAAACAGTTTCAAAAGGGGTCTAAGCCTGCTTTCTGCTTGAACAGACCTTCAGCTACTTTTCTTGATTTACAATTATCAACTATGAGGACCCCTGAATTATATTCCATTCTACTTTGTCAATGTTTTTTGTGTGTCAAACTGGTAATATTGCTTCGTTATATACATCTTGTGTGTTAAAGCAAATTTTGCTGAAAATTAAAATCCATGAAATATAAACCAACTAAAATACCTGTGATAAATATGCTCCAAAATTGACTAGACAGAAATCAGTGGGTGTTAACTTTGTTCTTCTGTTTTCAGACACGTTGACATTGTCAGTTCGCGACTGTGATGAGTTACGTGGGTACCTCGTTAAACACTACAAGATACTCACAAGACGACAGAACAGGACAGAGTATTTCTTTATCACACCGAAACGCATGTTTGACAGCATGTCGGAAATGGTGGAACATTATCTAGGTGCGCATTACTTTTTGAATAGTATTTGTGTTGACAAAGGTATTATTGGATATTTGGCTATTTTTATGAGAGACTTAAGAGACTGAGCATTGATTGTTAGCTACATTCAATTTCCCATACTGTGCTACAAAAAAATTAATTGGAGCGATAAAAATTCATTAAATGGACTGAATGATGTCTTAAATTTAGATTAAACTCTATATAAATTTCCACGGACTTCATTTTGTTTTTAGCTGAATATTACTGATGTTGAATGGATTATTATTTCAGTACTTTAAATGCGTAACTAAAATTGAATGTAGTTGTAATGATAGTCTTCAAGTAGTCTACTTCTCGTGTTCTGACGATAGTGTTATTTCAATCTTTATCATCAATCACAAAAACACTGGAAAGGTTTTAAGAATTTCTCCATTAAGTTTCTGGAAAAAGCTTAATTTGTAAGATTTTATTGAGTTATATATATATATATCTTGGGGCACAATAGGAAATTGTGTCTTGTGGTTCTCAAGGAAATTTGTGTCTCCTTGTCTTCCTAATTGAGGCATGTTACCGTAAATGCACTTCTAGTCATGCGTGTCCTTCACATTGGTAAACGACTAGGTTCTCTGAATCATTCTGGGATCTGTTCAAATCTCAATGTTTACTCAAAATTTGCCAAAAAAATGTTCACATCTGCCTTGTAAAACCTAAGGGCCTTTCCTATGCATGTGAGAATGACAGTTTGCGACCATAAAAGGGAAGGATAATTAATCTGGCAAAATTGTGAAATCTGCATGATTATAGAGATTTTCACAATGGAGAATGGGTGAGACAATATGACCTTGTGGGTGTCAAGGCAAAGGGTGAAATTGAATATGCTGCCATTTGTGTGCGAAAATGAACACCGCCTACCATTGCCTGACAGGACAAATACGGTAATTGTCAGACAAAGATAGGAAGATAATTAAGTTATTGAATAGGTTTCAGGACTTTTTATCTGAAGATAGCTGTTCAGCTGTAATTTTACATGGAATTGCTTTTTAATATAATTTATTTAATTTAGCTAATCAATATGAAGATATTTAAACTGACACTGGTGAGCCTTGGAAAAATATTAAGAAACAAGTGACTTCCAGGCTTTTATTATTTCAGACAAACAGGCTTAGCAAACAAAAACCTGAATTGTGAATCATGTGCTATTATAAACAGTTCAGAAACAAGTATTGTAAAAAAAAAAGGAGGTGATTTAATTATTTTGAAGAAAACAATATGAACAATGCAGATTATAATGCAGTGTGTTTGCGTCCATGCCCAAATAAGTTGTTTTAATGCACCAACTTTTTCATTACAGAGAGAATATTATAATTCTTCTACTGTCATTTTTCTCCCAAAGAAAGTTTTTTTGACATGCATCATGCCAGATAGAGACTGATGTTCACAGAGGAGAATTCAGATAAATGTAACATTTGATATTGGACATTATTGGCGGACATTATTGGCCCGTCTATGTGATTGATAGAGCTATCTGTCATGGTGGAATTTAAGACCTAAAAATGTGTTAGAATGCACTTGGGAGATACCATGTTACCATGCCCTCATGCATATTCATTTACTTTATGTTTCAAACAAATCTGTCAATTTCAGGAAACAAAAAGTAGTTTTTGCTATCTAGAAAGTGAATATACTGTGTGAAATAAAACATACTTATAAAACATTCAAGTTGTATATCTGCTGAATAAACAGCAAAAAAGAATCCATATAAATCTGAATTTATTTAAATGTACAGTTTCTAAGGTCCTGCCCAAAGGTGCTCGTCACAATGCCTGGATACAGTAATACATATTTTTTTTTATTTTAAATATATATATTATTTTTTTGTTATTATTTATTTTGGTCAAAATAGTGAATATATGTCATTTAAAAAATTATTCCACAATTTTTCATGAAAGAAAATTAGTATAATATATAAATAAATATAAGGTTAACATGTGCAAAAAATCATCAATTCCAAACGGACCTAATCAATAGAGCATAGTTCCTAAAATATTTGAGATAATCTAATAATTTTTACTGTTCTGATAAGGTAAGATTCCCATCTACAAGAAAAATATAACTTATGCTAGTAAGATTGACCTTTACGGCATATTCAAACAAAATGCACCGACCAGAAGCTGAAATTCGCCATTACGAAAGAACCGGGAGGTTAAAAAACAACAGAATTTTTCCCCCCTAAAACACGTTAAAAACAGACTGACATGCAAACTTTCCGTATGCATTACAAAGAGAAGCTTAAAATATCATTCCTACCATTAAAAACTCGTTGAGTAAGAAGCGTATTTATCCAGATCGAACGTTTTTTGTTGCAGTGTTTTTACTTTCACTTCGAATTTTGACCTTGACCGCGCACTCGGCTATGACTTAACTACACGAAGCGTTTTCATTGGACGGCTACCATCGACTTTCCTTGTTTTAATGACGTAACTGGAAAAACATTCAAATGTAATCCAAAGTGAAAGTAGAAATACTGCAACAAAAAACGTTCTATTTATAGCATAAAAGTTATATTTTTCTTGTAATTAAAAATCTTACCTTATCAAAACAGTAAAAATTATTAGATTATCTCAAATATTTTAGGAACTATGCTCTATTGATTAGGTCCGTTTGGAATTGATGATTTTTTGCACATGTTAACCTTATATTTATTTATATATTATACTAATTTTCTTTCATGAAAAATTGTGGAATAATTTTTTAAATGACATATATTCACTATTTTGACCAAAATAAATAATAAAAAAATAAAAATAAAAAATTAAAATAAAATAAAAAATAAAATATGTATTACTGTATCCAGCAAAGTGACGAGCACCTTTGGTCCTGCCTAGAAATGTGAAAATAGCAGTTGTATTACCATACTTGCTAAAGTTCAAAGTTCAAAGTTTATTGTTCAAAAGGCCTCCGGCCCATGCTATAAGTATGTACGTCTTTTATTGCCTGCCAAAAGGAGTGTAGTTCTGTTTTATTTTCATAAACAAGCACAATGTGACAGTTTTCAGAATTCACTATTTGTAGTGAAAATGCCGCATTCTGTTATTTTTAAGTAAAAAAAAAACTGATCGGCAGTTAAGTTGACATTTGAGTGTGAATTTGTCTACTGGGTGCTGGAGAGCGTGGGAATATGTGGTCTTCTGGAATGTTCCTGGCCTTCTAACTATCATGAAAGGTTACTCCCTGCAGTAATGGTGCATAATAGCCACAGATTAACCCTAGATTGCCCGGAGTTAAAACGGTGTAATATTCTTCTATTACCTCTTCCTGCTTGAAGTGCCCTGTCTCTTAACTCTGTTCACCGATTTCCCCTAGATATTAAGGGTGATCTGATATTGAGAGTTGGTTGTCTATTATTGTTATAAGTTTATCTATTTAAAAAAAAGTTGAAGTATTAAAATAACCAGGTGTCGTCTTAAGCATCATTGATGGCGCCGTTTGCAATAACCTTAACCTTGGCCATAGTTAGCATCATTGATGGCGCCGTTTGCAATAACCTTAACCTTGGCCATAGTTAGCATCATTGATGGCGCCATTTGCAATAACCTTAACCTTGGCCATAGTTAGCATCATTGATGGCGCCATTTGCAATAACCTTAACCTTGGCCATAGCTCAAAAACTGATTAAAACATTGTACACATATAATTATGCACATGTATATCAAGGCCAATAACTCTGATTTTAATCATTGATTAGTTATGTCTGATGTTTGACTGAAAACAACAACAGTCAATTTCCCGATCAGAGGGCTCTGCAACACGCTTGTTGTTATTCATATCATTCGTTTAACATGTGAACAATTTGTTTTTCATGCAAAATATTGCTGTGCTGTCACCATAGTGCAAGAACTTAGATTCTGCATAATTGATTATAGATATATAGAAGTAGTTAGTAGCTGCTATTGCATTAAGGTGACGTGCCCTTAGTTTGCTTAGGTGGACAATATTCATGTTTATTCAAAAGGTTGATTAGTTTGATGCGTACAATTTATTTCTTGTTAAATGAGAGTGTACCGTAATTATTTTGTTACTCCCTTCTTTTGGTGAGTGCAGATGGACTTATTTTCTTGGTTGAGTCAATTGTGCTGTTCTCTGTCTTTGGTATAGGACCTGCAACTGGAGGACTTATTATACTCTATTTTATTATTGATGAAATCCCAAACAGCTTTAATTTACTTAATTTTAATGATTTATTCCCCTCTTTCAGAGAGCGCAGACGGCCTCTGTTGTCGGTTGAGTCAGGTGTGCAGCAAGCCGCGTTCTCTGTCATGGGCACAGGACCGAGGAAAGGAAGACGACTATTCGACTCACCGAGACACAGTTACACTAGTCCGACGCCTCGGTAGTGGACAGTTTGCTGACGTCTGGGAAGGTAACACCTGATTTGGCAATGGGCTTTATTATTTCTAGAACAATACAGTTGGTCATTTTTTCATGATTTTTGGTTTGGATCAATTTTTTAAGGTTTTGAGCTCATAATCCTCCTACTTAACAGATGTTGGTAATTTAATTTTTATTCCCCTATTCGAAGAAGAGGGGTATATATTGCTTTGCACATGTCGGTTGGTAGGTCGGATATGGAAGTTGGGCCTGACCAGTAGATGACTTCTATTGTTTTTGGGGGTCATCGGGCCAAAGGTCAAGGTCAGTGACCTTGATTGGTTAAAGGTTGTCCGATTAATAATTCGACAATGCCTGCACCCATGGCCCTCAAACTTGACTTGGAGGTTGGGCCTGACAAGTAGATGACCCCTATTGATTTTAGGGGTCATTGGGCTAAAGGTCAAGGTCACAGTGACCTTGAATGATAAAAGGTTGTCCGAGTGATAACTTAACAATGCCTGCACCCATGGCCCTCAAACTTGACTTGGAGGTTGGACCTGACCAGTAGATGAACCCTATTGATTTAAGGGGTCAAAGGTCAAGGTCACAGTGACTTTGAATGTGAAAAGTGTTCAAGTGATAACTCGACAATGCATGCACCCTTGGCCCTCGAACTTGCCATATGATTTTAGGGGTCATTGGGTCAAAATTCAAGGTCACAGTGACCTTGAATGGAAAAAGCTTGTCTGTGTAATAACTTGACAATGCCTGCACCCATGGCCCTCAAACTTGACATTCAAGTTTTTGGTGACTTACTGATGACTCCTATGGATTTTGAGGTCATAGAGTCAAAGGACATGGTCATAACATGCTCTATCCTCACACTTTGAATGGTCATAATCTTAAAACTACCTCAACGGCATCCAATTTTTGTGACAAATCAGCTGTCATTTAGGTCCATGCATATTTCATTCAATTGTCCATATAATTCTGACAACATGGTGCTCGAGGGGGGTGGGGGGGCATAATGTTTGACAAACATCTCTTGTTCTCTAAGTTTTAATTGTGATCTGTCATTTAATCTCATTTTTTTTCATGATCGGTCATTCAATAAAATCGGATTTAGTTCAATTCTACCAAATGAATATGATACATGTAGTTCTTACCACAAAGTAGCTGACTTTTTTTATCATGTGCATGATTTTTTAACTGGTGACTTGATAAATTTGATACCAATTAATTAGTATTATAAAAGAAATATATTATCAGTAAGTTAAGCTCAGCCATTTTAAGCTTCTTAGAGTATTTGATCAGCTCAAGAGGACAAATTTATCACATGTTAAGCTCATTCCATTAGAATTTGGATTCCACTGACAACATAGTACTTTACCTTTCAATACAGTGTGATGTTTTTGAATATTTGGTTTAATGTAATCCATCATTAAATACAAAACAATGCTTCTGGTGAAATTTTATTTTTAAAGTTTGAATATTTTTAAAGTTTTTACTTTTCAGGGTTTTTTTTATATGGACTTTACATTTTTTAAGGAACAAATTAATAACATTGCCTTAGAATCATCGTTAAATTTTGTTTTATTACCCACTTTTAATGCCGTCCGTGTGTCCGGCTCAATAACTCGTGTCCGGGCTGTAACTTTCCCTTGTATGGACAGATTTGAAATAACTTGCCACATGTGTTCCACATTCCAAGACTGTGACAGCTCTTGTTATATCATGTATCATAATATTAGCATCATTATGGTGTTATTCAATAACGTAATCCATGCAAAAATGATATAATGGTTTTAATAGTTACGATATAAATTAAACTTAGAAATAATCTGGATGTTTATAATTAAAATGCACATATATATATGTCTTTGCATCTTAATGATGAATAATTCACCTGAACCATATTGATTTCATGAACAGTAATAGTAGCAACAAACATCAGTTGAAGTAGTTGAGAATTTGATCAAAAGCTGAAAGATAATAAATATATCTTCTTTGAATTGTTTTGTTTGTATTTCTTTGATTTTCATCTTGGAATGTTTTCCCTTGCAGCAAAATGGAATCATCAGGATGTTGCAGTGAAAATCCAGCGTCAGGATACCGTAAAAATGGCAGCGTTTCTTGACGAAGCCCAAATATTAAAGACTTTAGATCACCCAAACATCCTTAAATTGCTGGCAGTGTGTTGTGTTAAGGAGCCGGTTTATCTAGTCACAGAATATCTTGAAAATGGCCGACTGTCTCTGTACCTGCGGGAGGGGAAGGGGAGCGAACTCAAGTTATCGCAACTCTTGTGGATTTGTGCTCAGGTAGGGAACACAGGTTACCTCCCTTAAGTTTTACAACAGCATATTTTGTTTGTGAATGAGAGAATGTTACAGTGTCTTTCTCTCTCAGATTCATTCAGTTCACTTTCACTTTAGCAATGCCTGTAAAATTTAAGTGTGATTTTTTGGAAGTGGGGTGGGGAATGACCTGTACCCTTGAAATAGGAATTTTTATGCCCCCTGAAGGTGGGCATATTAAAATCGCACCGTCCGTCCGTCCTTATGTCCGTCCATGTGTCCGGCTCAATAACTCGTGTCCGGGCTGCAACTTTCCCTTGTATGGACAGATTTTAAAATAACTTGCCACATGTGTTCGGCATACCAAGACGACGTGTCGCGTGCAAGAACCGTGTCCCTACCTCTTAGGTCAAGGTCACACTTGTTTATTCACAATGGAATGCTGCATTTAAGGACATAGAGTATAGGTTGTTGTGTCCGGGCTGTAACTTTCCCTTGTATGGCCAGATTTGAAAATAACTTGCCACATGTGTTTGACATACCAAGACGACGTGTCGCGTGCAAGAACCGTGTCCCTACCTCTTAGGTACATAAGAATGTAGGTTGTCAAGTATGGGTGGTATTTTTTATGTTCAGAGGCAATTTAAAATAACTTGCCATATGTATTTGTTTGATCTTTAACTTTTCATGTACTGACCTTGTTCATAGGTCAATGTCACATTCGGGGGCATTCGTGACATACTGTGACAGCTCTTGTTTGTATTGTTTTTTGTTTGTTTATTAAAGTGAGATTTTTAAATAATTATGTACATGTTTGTTTGATTTAAAGTGGATAATTGTTTCAGTGCAAGATAGATATTTCACTTAAGTGAACACTCACAAAATATATTTTTCAAGAGTGAAGTAGTCACTTTTGGTTATCATGAGATGAAACTTGTTGCTATCTTTCACTGAAACAAATAAATTTTATTTTTATTATATGCCTTAATTGGAGTTAAAAGTCATGTAATTACACTTTTTTAGGAAAAGTTGCAATTTGTATGCACATGTAATGTCATTGTGGAAATGACATTGTTGAATTTTGTCCTAGCATTGTGCACTCTAGTTTGATTTGGAACTGAGAGGTGGCTAAAATTTCAAACCGTTGAATGAAACAATGACATATCCATTGCTACTTCTTTGATAAATCTCAAGAAAGCTCAGTAAAGCATATTATAACTCAATTATACTCTTTCTAACTTTTTTATTTGATGGCTTTTATACCTTCAATAACAATAAAACAGAACTTCTTCAGCTGAAATAAAAAGAAGTCAATAATCATTTATTTTGAGTTACACTAAACCCTGTTCACTTCCATGGGTTGTTTTGAATTATTTGTCTAGACCAGATCATCTTGGCTTCATCATTTATCTGCTTTATTGGCATCTTCAATGTTTTTCTAGCCTATTAATGCTAATTACATGTTCAGGGTAATATCATTTGCACAGCGTGAAGAACAAAAAGAAATCATTGAGCTAGACTGTTTTATGATAAATGTAACTGTTATTCCGTGGTTGACAGTAATAAAGACAGCAGGAGAGGATGTGGTGTGTAATTTGGGTTATTTTTGGCATTATTCTGTCTAACATAATGAATATTCATTGACTTGTTTGATAATTTTACTCAGCAAAGCAAAAGAAGCAGTCCATACAAAAAGGAATTGCATGAAAAATGGAAATTACATAAAAGTTAACTAGAAAGAAAATCACTCACATCTAACTTTCAATATGTTGCAGGTTGGGGACGCATTATCTCACATCCACGTTTCACTATGTTGCAGGTTGCGGACGCGTTATCACACATCCATGTTTCACTATGTTGCAGGTTGTGGACGCTTTATCTCACATCCATGTTTCACTATGTTGCAGATTGTGGACGCTTTATCTCACATCCATGTTTCACTATGTTGCAGGTTGGGGACGCATTATCTCACATCCATGTTTCACTATGTTGCAGGTTGGGGACGCATTATCTCACATCCATGTTTCACTATGTTGCAGGTTGCGGACGCGTTATCTCACATCCATGTTTCACTATGTTGCAGGTTGTGGATGCTTTATCTCACATCCATGTTTCCCTATGTTGCAGGTTGCGAACACATTATCTCACATCCATGTTTCCCTATGTTGCAGGTTGCGGACGCGTTATCTTACATGGAGAAGGAGAAGTTTATCCACCGCAACCTCGGTGCTCGTAATGTTCTAGTTGGGGAGAAAAAACAAGGTCAAGGTTGCGGGTTTTGGCATGACCAAGTGTGCTGATGACCCAGACTTCAACTTTAGACGAGGTGGGAGCCAAGTCAATGTGGAGATTTAAGTTTTTGCACTGGTCTTGTTTTTACCCTGTTTGTTTGTTTTTTTAAAAAGGGTAAAAAAAAAAGTAGTATAGCCTTGTTTATGTTGTCAGAAAGTAGTTGTTGTTGGTTTTGTAGCCATGCTGTTGTCAGGCGTGTGCAAACAAAAATTATGTTGGTCAGTACTTAATAACCTTTAAAGATGAACCTGATGCACATGTAAACTCTTGTAAGAGCTGTTGACAATGGCTGGCCATGCTCTTGTTTTCATAAAAGAACTAGTTTCTTACTATGAGTAACATGAAATTTATTAAGCACGAACCCAAGTCCTCTTATATACGGTACCATATTTTACCTCTGTAGTAAATGCTCAGGGGCAGGGGAGGGTTGGGGGGGGGGGGTGTCTAATAAAGGAACTTGAAGAAAACTTAATCTGATTGAAAACTTTCAAAGACCTGTCTTTTTCCTTAGTAAATGTGGTATTGGTGGCCATTTAACTTCAAATGCCACTTTCCGCTACTACAGTAGTATACACAAAACTAACATGGAACCAATTTGTTTTATAAGCAGTGTGCAGCCTGAGGGTTCAATTTGAAAGGCTTTTATTAGGATAAATACAGTAGTGATATATGTGTACCAACTGTTCTCCAGGTCTGAAGATGGCAATTAAATGGATGGCTCCTGAGGTATTACTGTATAATAAGTATGGGTCAAGGGCAGATGTCTGGTCATTCGGCATTCTCATGACAGAAGTGCTCACCTATGGCAAAGAACCTTATGAAGGTATGTGATTTTTTATGGTGCTTGATTGTTAATCTATACAATACACAGTTAAGTAGACAATAAGAATGGATTTTTATCTGTCTATTTGAAGAATAAGGAGTACCTTAGCGTCGGCATCATATTTAAGTTAAGGTTTTGCAAATAAACACTTTTGTCATTATCTCAGCAAATACATAAGTTATTGTATTGAAACTAAAGATATGTGTTCCTAACTGTCCAACCTACTTTATCATTGAGGTTAGATTTAAACCTCTTTCTTGGATTTTTTTAAACCAAAACAAAAAAAACTCTTGGGATTAAGCTAAGGTCACTATTTTTGTTTACCAATGGTTTGCGTTATATTTACTTCTTAAGCCTATTATAGTGTCGAGAAATCGGGGCCAGACTACCTTTTACTTAATATAGTCTGATTACAAGCATGACTCTTCTAGTTTTTAATAATTGTTAAACCTTTTTATCAAAATTCTATTTAATCAAGTATGTATATTGGCAAATAGGCTCTGCTATTTGTAACTTGCTGGCTTAAATGAAATATTTTCTTATAATCTGTGTACAGGTATGGGAGGGAAGGAGGCGTTTGAGCAGGTGCAGCAGGGTTATCGAATGCCCCAGCCTGATGGCTGCCCCTTGGAGGTGTATGACGTGATCCGCTCCTGCTGGAGCACCAACCCACCGTCCCGCCCGACCTTTGACTTCCTAAACACCTTTCTACATGACCAGCACAAACCCTCATGACCCAAGCACCCCCAGGTCCAAAACTGAGTCCCTTTGTGACTTGTACACTATTTTCCTTCAGTGACAATGCGGCCCTCTTAAACAAGCGTATCACAATAAAGAGGATCGAAAACACAAGTATACAATTATATTCATTTAAAAATTTAAATTAAAAGTTATCTTGAAAATTCTACAAACTTTGTCTGAAGTGACCAGTTCAAGATGTTTACTGAATTAAGTGCTCTGAGCAATATGGTAGAAACTCCATATAAGCACAAAAGGGGCTACATCTATCTTGCACTAAGAACTTGATTTTATTACAACTGTCGATTGGAGATCTAAACAGGTAATCCTACAATATTTGATGCTAAGACAGGGCCATGATCCCTATGTGACTTGTAGATGAATGTGATTGTTATAATTTTCACATTACCCTCTTAAAACCCTTGATAGACTCCCTCCTTAGCCTCTAGTGTCACTGTTGTGAATTTATTCTCTGACGCTTTCATGGAGGCTCTAAATTTTAGTATAAATACCATCAATGTGGCTTTTGGTCTCTATGACAACTGGAATGTGGAAGAATAAAAAACTTACCCAAAATCTGAAAAGTATGTAAAAGCCAAAAACGTTTTAGTTGAAAGCAGAAGCCCATAGGATCCACTACAAGCTACGTCCAATACTTGACAACAAGCCTGGACTGGGAAAAGTAGATTTGCAAAGTATGTAGTTTTGATGCAGGCATTTAAAGGCCGAGGATGGTACACAGATAATGACAAATAAGTCATATATGACAAATAGGTTCACCTGTGAAAAGTTTTCCTTACGTTTGAAAGTAAGTTGAGATTGGGAAGGCAATGATTTTGTGTCGGAAAAACAAAGATCCTGAAGAATACGAGGCTACGCTTATTGGTTGTGAGAATCGGGGCGAGGAAGCCCAAGTTTATTGTCACAAGGGATACTCCACATTTACACAGTCTTCTGTGTTCTGAAGGACATGTGTTCACTGTTCTATATTGATATACATGTTATGATGTAAATGTCATCCTTGTTTAGTGCTTTGCTTTTCTTTTTAGACGGAAGAAAGAACACTTTGAAATGTTGTGATATCTTTGAACTCTCTCTCTATATATATATAAAATTATATAATTATCTTTTTTTTCATGTTTTATGTTGTACAGTTGTATTCGTATTGTTGTGACTTACAAAAAGATGGGCATGAACAAGGTGCATTGTGTTTGTACAGCATGTAAAGAATATTTGACTGTATTCGATCATCATAAAGAAGTATTTACATGATTGTTATATAGCTGTGTTGTTTCATCCAAAAGTATGTATTAGAAAAACCACACCATTATCATCTGTTTTATTTTGAGGCCAGTTCAGAAAACAAATGGCATCGCACTTGTTAAATAGTATAGAAATATTTCAAACTGAACCTGAGAACATGAGAAAAAACCTGAACAAATTGTGGAAAAGTGAGGATTGGAATAAAAGGTGTGAAAACTGCACATCATGGCAGCTTTGTGTGTGAAAACGTGAATTGTGTGAGAAGCAGGATTTCTGTGAGAAAACAGGATCTTGTCTGAAAATGTGATTTTTGTGTGAAAAAAGGATCTTGTCTGAAAACATGATTTTTGTGTGAAAATACTGTATAAATGGCAGAGTTTTAAAGAGGCGCGGGGAGATTTTATCTGTGATAAAAACAATTCCTTCCCTCCATGGAAATTAAGGCAGACTAATTGTTTGTTTTACACACACATTTCTTAATTTAGTTCAATTGTTTTATTTCATGAAATACATGTATGTAACTATGTTCTGTTGTAATATTTTTCTTCTAATTGGCATTAGATTTTTGTTATTTCATGAAAGTAACATGTTTAACATAGAAATGACCCCTTGTTTCTCTGACTTGTCAAACATTTGTTGAAAGATTTTGAAATTTGAAGCCTGGAGATAAAAATATTCGGGTTTTCTCAGATTAATCGGGTTTCAATAGACAAAAGTTACTTAAGAAATAAAAGATTCAATGACCTGTGACAGCAGCTGAAATACAACCTTTTTATTTGTACTGGCATTGGAAAACCCCATTTATGTGATTTCTGCATAACATTTTATAAGCTTGTTCAAGTATATTTGAAAACTTGACACATGTGCATTATTTCTACTTCATCTTGACAATGTTTGTGATTATGGTATTTTACAAAAATCATTTAGCATAATGTGTTCATGTTTGAATGATAACATTATTTAACTGATAAATGCATGTAAAATGGAACCCTTCATAGCTGTTCTCTATTTGTCATAGGTCGTATGTAGTGAATATTATGATTGTCGCTTCATATACGGGGCTGTATCACTTCCATGTGTTTGCCTAATGGTCATATCGCAAGAGACCGAAGGTCAAGTGTGGCGTGTCTTTGTGCAAGCAACAAGAAGTGAAACAAACCCACACATCAACCTACTAACACAGTATAGATTTTATTTCTTAACTTTTAAGTTATTTTTTAAAAATAAAAATGATAATAGTTTTCAATTCTATGAAAAACATCCTATTTCTTATGTGTATTATTGTGAAAGTAGATTTACACATGTGAAAAGCTTCTGTGTGGTACGCAATCTGAAAACACTGCATGTAATACAGGTTCGTTTTCCTGGCCCCAATTTCTTGAAACTTCTCAAGTCCCTTATAACAGGATTAAGCTACGATCTCAATTTTTGTTTTTCAATAATTTTTGTAATACTTACTTCTTTCTTTAACAGTTTTTATACCTAAGATAGGAATTAACTTGATATTAATCACAATAAACCATTTTTCATTCATCAAAATTCAATTTAAGTATGTATTTCGGCTAATTGAAATAAGCTAATTAAGCGTGTTAAGCCTAAGAAGTTTCGAGAAATTGTGGCCTGTTTGCATATTTTATATTTAAATCATGCAATATTTTAGAAGAAAATTTAACAGGTATGAAATAACTGGTTATCTAACACAAAGAAATGGCTATAGAAGAATTTGTCAGTTTTAGCTTACATCTAAAATCTAAGAAATTGTACCCTGTATACCATTGTATTTAAATATGCTATATAATCATCTGTCAGTATATTCCATGTGTGTTTAAACAAAAATGGAAGAAATTATTTCATGAAAAAACAACACTAGAAGATGGACAGAAAAAAATCACTTGTTTATGCGTAATTCACCGGTTATCACTCTGCGCCCATTTATTGACATTTTCATGGAACACTGCAGCACTTTTAAGGTGACATATCCACAACTATCAGGGTCTTCATCCCAATATGAGATTACACTCTCTCATGAACACATTGCTTCATTTGGGAATCTTTCTGCTCACATTCATCTGTATTCATTGGCATTTAACTAATCATTCATTCAAATTAGGTCCTATTGGCACATGAAAGCAGTTGGAAACAGCCTTTGACCACAAAATTTAGAGTTTATGATGTACATTTTTTTACCCTCTGTGAACAAAATTTGGAGTAATTTACTTGCATGGATGTCCATTTTCTTTAGGGGTGGGGAGGGGGGGGGATTTTTATGCTTCATATATTATGATGTTACCTAATGACTAAACATTTGAATTCCTAAATGTAAAACCATAACTTTGTTTTTTGTTAATAAGGGTAAAAAAAATCTTTCTTCTTGATAATTTAAATCTGGATTTATTTTTTTTCACAGGAAATTATTGCGTTTAATTTCTTTCTTATGAGATATAGCCTAATTCTTTAAATGAAACACCTGTTAGTAATGTGGGTACTTCACTGTAAACAAATATGCTCATATGTTGAGGGAACATTTAAACATTCTAAAACATACATACATGAAACCTTATTAGTATATAACTGCAAAAAAATAAAGAACAGGGAACCAAAAACATCAAGCAGCTGCATCTTGACATTCCCTAAAAATTTGTTCTCTCTGTTATTACATACATTTTAATGAAAAACATCTATTTTTACTAAAATGAACATGTACATAATTATAGAAATTATTATTGTTGCTAATTGTCCATTGAATCTTTAGTTACAAAATTTTAATTACTGAAATGATATCAGTATTTGTATATAATATTGTTAGTTTATATTTTCAAGTAGGCACTTGATGAGTTGTTAATGCTTTAAATATTTGCCTGCAAAAAAAGGCTTATTAAAACTTGCAAGTTTTTCAATTTCTTATGAAAATGTATGTATACATTAACATAATGTAAATTTCAAAGATATTTTTGTGTTCAAACATATTCTACGCATGCTTTTGGGTAAGTCTGACTAAATAAAAGCGTTTTCACTTAAATATTGTCATTTGCTGGTGAACCTATCATACATTTATTTGTTAAATGCACTCCCTTTTGAGAATGTGATGGGTGGGTTGAAATGGAAAATATCAATAGAAACTTTAAGGAGTTGATTGAAATATTAGATACAAGTGCTATGATTGAATCTGTCCGTTATCAATCATGATGTGACATATGAAAAGCTTGTGTATGTATATTAGTAACTACCTATTGTTATGTAGAACAGTTTAATAGTTTAATTATTGTTTTTCAAATGTGTTTTGTACAACTGATAAAATGTCTGGACATTGTTTCTGATTTTACATTTTTAGCTCGTGTGTTTTTGAAGAAAAAGAAAGTCCAGTTATTTCAACAGCCTTGTTTTTAGTAGCCATAACAACTTGCAAAATCATTAAAGATGGCCATAATTTAATATATAGACATGAAATACATATGAAACTTAGTACATATTACGGACCAAACTGACCATACACTATGCTTTCCCCGTATGGTAAAGACTAACACCATGCAGTATCACGTAATTATTATCACAATCATAATACAATTTTACATAATTGAAATGCAGCTATTTTTATACATGGTGGTAGAGATTGTATCCGCTGATCAAGGGAGATCACTGCGAAGGGGATGTTTATTCACATGTTCTGCAAGGTCCATAACTCTGTCTTTGATATTTGTTGAGTTGTGCCCCTTTTCTACTGAAAATTTAAGAATATCTAGACAAGTGTTGGAATACCCTGCAGTGCTCTTGTTGTGAAGTATTATCTCTTCAGTGTACTGAATCCTATCAAAAAAGATGGTCCATGTGCATATATGTATATACTTTGTTCTTTAGTTCTTGCTGTCGCTCCATTAACATTCAATTTGTTGGTAATTTGAATTGGACCCTTATCTATGGAAAATAAATGTGTGTACAAGATATGCATTAAAAAGCCGATTAATCTAAATAACATCTAAATAATCACTGCCCTGTTAACTATGGAGACTTAAATGTTTGCTGTGATTCTTCACATAACACTAGTTAATCTCTGGACAACTTTTTGGTGATGTTAAGGTTAGGACTGTGGTGAAGTATTAGTGCATGTGCTTGGTGGTATTCTGAAGAACCTTTTACTTATTTCTCTTATGTACTCTGTTATTTGTCATGCCATTCTGTTGATTAATAAAACAATAAAATATGGACATTGTTGTTTAGTTCATTAATTATTTATTTTTATGTTCCCTAAAGGGAGAGCATATAGTTGCCACTTTGTCAGCCCATCATTCCATCCGTCACACGCTTGTCCTGAAAATAACCTCAAAACTAGGAATGGGATTGAAATAAAACTTGGAATATATATAGATCGCAATGAGAGGTAGTTTAGTGCACAAGAACCATCATCCTATCATGTATATTTATTAAATTATCTCCCCTTAACCATTTTTTTCACAATTGGTGCTTGTCTGGGCTTTAACTCAAAACAATGTATGTGATTGAAATAAAACTTTGTATATATATATAGATGGCAATCAGAGGAAGTGCAGTGCACAAGAACCATAATCCTGTCATGTATATTAGGTGGCACACTTCTGCTGTTAACCTCTACTTGAAACACTTTAATGTTATGCTTAAGCCAAAGTTGTTAAGCCCAGTACAAATCTTTTTAGGGTTTCAAGGCAGCAAGCAATTCCAGCAAGAAGGCTTTTTTCTTCTTCTTTTTTCAGTAGCTATTATTTCACAGGAGTAAATATTGTATTTTCATTAAACAGTAATTAAATACATTTGATTAACTCTTGAATTTTAATGCTTTAGACCATGTTGTTAAACACAAGACTTCAGACGGGTCATGACTTTACAACTACTGATGGGATTGAAATAAAACTTGGTGAATAGATAATGGAAATAAAATGCAGTGCACAAGAATCATAATCCTTTCATGTATATTAAGGTAGCACACTCCTTATGAAACCTCCATTTGAAACTCTGTAGAGAAAGCATTTCGGATCCATCCAGAAGCATAATTTGTTTTATTACTTTTTTTCGATTTTCAATTTCTAACATTTTTAGCTCACAAGGTTTGTGCTCAAGGTGAGCTATTGTGATCGCCCTGTGTCCGTCGTCTGTTTATGACTGTATCTTCATGAAAGTTGGTCAGAATGTTAATATTAATGATCTCTAGGTCAAGTTCGAATCTGGGTCATGTGCGGTCAAAAAATAGGTCACCAGGTCAAATCATAGGAAAAGCTTGTTAGCACTTTAGAGGTCACATTAATGAATGTATCTTCATGAAAGTTGGTTTAAACATATTTTATTGAGCAAAATTTATCAACATTTCAATACAAATACATAATCAAATTTCAGGATTGGAACGGTAGAAATAAACTAATAGAGTTCCTTTCCCTGTTATGATAAATTACAATTAGCATTTGAGGCGGATACTAGTGATGGAGTATTAATCATATTAATATACAAGCTCATATTAAATGATGTTTAAAATTTAGGCAATTGAATGATAGACGTTAAATGCAAAAAACATTTATTGTAGAAAAAACAACAACTTTATTCTAAATTAATCAACTGTATTGAGGTAGAAAAAATATAGTATGAGAAAGAACGAAGAAGAAAAGAAGGAGAGGCAAAGTAAAAGATGTGTGAGTGTTGGTGGTTTAAGTCGATCACTGGCTTTCAAATCTTTTTGACAAATAAATAAAACGATGAACTGCATCAAACAGAGTACTATTTTGCTCTTCAGTCAGTGTGTCATCACCATATAGTAAGCAACGGAGGGTAACCTCAGTTAGAGATTGAACAGTATTAAACATATTTTACCTTTGTTCAGTAAAGAGAGGACAAATAAAGAGATAGTGGTATATAGTCTCCTGTCTTCCACACCTACAAAATGGTGGGGGAACAATATTTTTAACATAGAGATGGTGATTCAGGGAACTACAATCGTTGCGTAGGCGAGTGTGCAGGACCTGAAGCCGGCGTTTCCCGTAATAAAATATTCTAAGTGTTTTGGACTTATCAGAATAGAGGTATGATTTAAAACCAACGATATTGTTTATAGCCTTTGCGTCAACTGGAAGAGAATTCCATGCAGATATTGTAGAAGGAAGGAATGAATTCATATACAAAGATGTGCGGGCTCGGAAACTAGATGGTGTTCTTGATGAAGCTTGTCCTACTGTCTGGGGAACCAAAACCGACAAGTAATCTGGCGTAAAACCATTTTTCATTTTAAAGAAGAGAAGAAGTTTGTGTTTCTCGCGTCTAGTACTTAAAGTTTCCCAACCAGATTCAATTTGTAGTAAATGCAGAGAAACAAGTCTAGTACAACCAGTAACTATACGTGCACATTCGTTTTGTATTTTATCCAGTTCGTCTTTTTCGTATTGTGTACAATTCTCCCAGATAGTATCTGCATACTCCAAGATAGGCCTAATAAAGGAAAGAAATATTACCTCCAGATACAGCCTATCAAGTAGATAATGAAGACTTTTCATTATATTAACTCTGGACCAGGCTTTATCTTTGATGTAGTTAATATGAGCATGCCAACTGCAATCATCAGAGAGAAAAATGCCAAGATGTTTGTGAGATTCAACAGAAGGAATAGCTGTGTCGAACATATTCACTGGTGGATGAATGGGTTTATTTCTTTTACGAGATATGACCATTGATTCTGATTTTGATAGATTGAACTTAACGAGCCATTTGTCGGCCCAGAGAGATATTTTGTTATTATCATTCTGTAGTTTTAAGGCTGTAGACTGAGGGGAGTCGACAATAACAAAGAGACTCGTATCATCCGCAAAAAGGTTTATATTTGAATCAACCTCCTTAACAATATCATTGATGTATACGAGGAACAAAAGAGGACCTAGAAATTGATCCCTGTGGGACTCCAGCTTTAATCTCAGATAATGAGGAAGTAGCTCCTGGAATTACAACGCGCTGAGACCTATTTCCTAAGTAATTGGAAAACCAAGACAGTATACGACCAGAAAGTCCTGCTCGTTCAAGTTTGTACAATAGGCCACGATGCCAAACCTTATCAAAGGCTTTACTTATATCGAAAAAGACAACTCTTATTTCATGTCCATTGTCGAGAGCTTGACAAAATGTATTATAGAGATAAGTTAACTGGTTAACAGTAGAGTCACTGGGCATAAAACCTGATTGGAAACTGGTAAAGAAGTGTGAATCACGAAGAAAATTAAATACATGTTTAAATACAATTCTTTCAAATACCTTTTCCATTGTATTAAGAAGAGAGATTTGGCGATAGTTAGAGGGGTTTGAAAGATCACCTTTTTTGAAGACGGCGCAGACATTTGAACATTTCCATTCTAATGGCATAACCGAAGAATTAAGCGAAACATTAAACAATTCACATAAAGGTTGGCTAAGTTGGACAGATGCTTCACGTAGGATACGATTATTAATGCCATCTGGGCCCGATGCTTTACCTGTCTTGAGACAATTAATTGCATCCTCAACCTCAGATGGTAAAATGATTAAGGATTCTAGTTTTCCTTGTTCAGCTCTAATTTCTTGTTGGGGAACAGCTTGACTAGAGTCGTCAACGTATGTTTGGCGGACAAAAAAGTCATTGAGAATATCCGCCTTATGTTGTTCATCCGTAACAAGTTCACCGTCAAGTGGATTGACTAGTGACGGAATGCCCCTTGATGTTGTCGGAGTGATAAATGATTTTAAGGTTTTCCACCAGTCCTTTGAACTGAGCTCACTGGATTTGAGATTCGAAGCAAGTTTATCAAAATAAAGTGATTTAGAACTACGAACGAGAGCATCTACTTCGTTTAGAAAGCTGCGGAACCTTGTCCAATGTGTCGGATTATTTGAGCGTTTAGCTTTTCTAAAGGCACGTTTTCGTTGCCGGATTTTTAATTTAATGCTAGCGTTCATCCAAGGAGGTTCATTTGGATAAATATTTACTACCTTGCTTGGAATACAACTGCTGGCAATATCAGTAATAGTTCGTGTTAGATTAGAGGTAAACAGATCTATATTAGCATTTCTAACAGTTGTCCAATCTGTATCCGAAAGCTTCTGTCGTAATTGTACATAATTGCCATGATCATATTTCCATACTTTACGACGAGAGAACTTCTGTACTGATTTTTGGTATCTAAAAATTCCAGATACAGGGCAATGAAATCGAATGTTTTGCTCAAGAAAAGGCTCACCAACACCACTATGGACAAGAGAGTTTGAGTTAGAGACGAATAAGAGGTCAATAATTGAGGACGAATGCTCAGTAAAATGTGTTGGTTCTGAGATACATTGCTCAAAGCCAAACTGCTGTGACAGAGAATGAATCTTACGCCCTGAACTATTAACTTGAATGTTAAGGTTGAAATCACCTGTTACAACGTATGGTCATCAAACTTGACATGAAGGTTGGGCCTGACCAGTAGATGACCCATATTGACTTAGGGGTCATCGGGACAAGTTCAACGTCACAGTAACCTTTAACGCAAAAAAGTTAACAAATCTTCTCCCAGTGATATCTCAATAATGCCTACATCAATATCATCAAACTTGACATGGAAATAGGGCCTGACCATTAGATGACCCTTATTGATTATCAAAGGTCAAGGTCACAGTGACCTTGAATGCGAAAATGTTGTACCAGTGATAACTCGACAATGCCTGCACCCATGGCCCTCAAACTTGACTTGGGGTTGTGTCTGACCTGTAGATGACCCCTTATGATTTTAGGGGTCATCGGGTCAAAGGACAAGGTCAAAGTGACATTGAGCAAAAAAAGCTTGTCTGTGTGATAACTTGACAATGCCTGCACCCATTGGCCTCAAATTTGACATTTAGGTTTTGGGTGACCAGCTGATGACTCCTTTTGAGGTCATAGAGTCAAAGGTCATGGTCACAACACACCATATCCTCACACTTTGAATGGTCATAATCACTAAACTGCAACAATGGCATCCAATGTCAGTGACAAATCAGCTGTCATTTCGGTCCATGCACATTTCATTAAATTGTCCATTTAATCCTGACAACATGGCACTCAGGGGGGGGGGGGGGGGGGGGGGGGGGGGGTGACTTGCTGCAAAACTTTGATGTTCCAATTTTTATTCATTAACAGTATGTTTAAATTATAAAAATCGGCATAATCTTGTCCTTTGTTTAAGTTATCTCCCCTGAAACTCCCCTTATTTGATAGTTTTTGAAAATCAATGTTAATTTCCTGGCCATATCTCGGACATTTGTAAATTTCAATTTCTGCTTTTTTATTTCATTTCTTAGTGAAATTTACTTTCAAATTTAATTCTCAAACCTGCCCATACCTTTCCATGTGATGAAAGTTGTGTATATAATGCTACAACAATTTACCATCTACAAGCTCATTGTATTACAATTTCTTCCTTTTCATAGGAAACGAGTGTATGGAGAGCAACCATTGTTTCCAGGGATATTCTTGTTGGTTTAGATTATGCTATTTTTTCGCTTGATTGTGAAGAAGGCTTATCTGGATCCCTCTAGTCTTTTCCATGAACAGAAACCAGCTCTTGTATCCTTTTATTACGGCCACAAGAGTTATCCTTGTGGGGATCATACTCCACTACCTGTTGACAGACATCTAACACTAGACCATTCCGATACCCACCATTTTTGTTGACATGGAAAACCTACAGAAAATTATTTTGATCTTGGGGTAATTTTGGACTGATGTTCTCTATTTTGTTGAAATTAAAGTAGACCACTAAAACTTCAACTCATTTACCAATCTAAGCATTTGAAGGTAACTGGTTGATCCAAATAAATGTTTTGAAACCAAAACCATTAATTACCTTGAAATATATTTAAATATTTCCTTTAAACTCCACCTCAACATCTATTTATAATTATTACCCAGAGTGCTGCTTTGTTAGGAACATCTATAAATTTTGTTTCAAAAATGCATTGACCATTGATCTACAGACAGGGGTCATCTACTGGGCAAGGGCTACTATTAAGTTGAGCAAAAAAACAACAACATGACCCTGTTCTGTGACCTTGACCTCTGGCCAACATACCCCCTTAAGAATAGGGGTCATCTACAAGTCCAAGTATGTTTAAAATGATGGTCAAAAGTTAAAAGCATTCTCAAATTATTGTGCAGAGATTTTAATAACACTTATTTGATTTCGTTCTTTGCCCTTAAAGACCCCCAAAACCATAAGGGTCTTCTTATCAAGGGCAACTTACCACTGAAATTTCATGGTCCAATGTCAAACTGTTGTAGAGTTATTATGCCAGTAAGGTTTTCAGATCAAAGTTTACTGCGACCTTGACCTTCGACCTACTGTCCACAAAATGTTGGGTTTTTACTGTTTAAGGACTACCTATCAGTAAATTTCATGAACCTAGATCTCAATCTGGCTATTTTTAATCCCTGTCTCAAGTTAATGCGGGGACAAGGTGTTTATAATACTGCTGACCAACTTTTGACCTGCAGACCGCCTAAAAATAGGGATCATCTTCTTGCCAAAGGAAACCTACCACTGAAGTTTGATTGTACTAGGCAAGGTCAAGGTGAATTCAAGTTATCATGCTGACAAGGCATGGTCTTTGCGCAGACTAACCGACCTACCACAATCATTTGCACTACATGCAATATAATTATCTGACTTGATTAGTTAAGAAGGTTGGATGGTTGGAGCCCTTGTTTGAAGATTCAATGCAATACATCAAGTAGTTGCCAAGATATTCAATTATTGCACGTTTGCATGCAAAAGCCTTATCAGAATCTTAACAAATAAAGGGCCAAAATTTGTATTATGGTATACAAAAGAAAAGATATCTTACTTGATTAATTAAGTAGGTTGGATAGTTGGGTACACATGTCTAAGTTTCAATGCAATACATGATGTACTTGCCGAGATATTTACTTAAAAGTGGTTACATGCAAAACCTTAACCAGAATATCTAATCAAATACCAAATCAATTACTGCCAGACCTGTCGGTTATTTTCTTTTGACAAACACACTTGTTTAATGAGCATTAGATTTGACAAAAACTCCATCATTGCACAAAATTAAAAGATAAACATTAATAGTCAAATCACTAAATTGAAAGTTATAGTAAATGTGAGGAGCATAACGGTTAAAAAGCTTTAATTTTAATGTCACCAGAGTGAACCCTTAATGAGTCGAGGTGCTGCAATTCTGATGGTCATGCTTTTATGCTACTTTTTTCCACTTTCATGCTCCAGAAAATTGTTTGTCATCTGTCATTCCATGCGCATAACTTTTCTCAGCACCCACAAGCTTGTATGCAATGAAAACTTATTGGAAGCTTCATTAAGGAGATGCTCATATATATTACATCAGCACATATATTACATCAGCACATTCCAGCTCAGTGATTTTTACAGAGCTGGGGCCCTATTTAATTATATTTAGTACTGTCTTATAGACAAGTCCATCCCTTTATTTGTGTCCGGCTATTTCTCAGAACCAACCACCTTGAATTCAATGAAAGCTTTTGGAAAGCTTTGCTGAAAAAAGAGATGCATAATATCAGGGTCCAAATCAATCAGAATTATGGCACTTTTCATTCATAGCTAGTGTGATCTAGATCCATTCTTGTCCGGGCTATTTCTCAGCAACTACTGGCCTGATTTCTACAAATCTTAATGTGAAGCTGTAAGGAGATGATCATTTACACCATGTTCTAGCTCTAGACGATACAAATTTGCCTTCCTTTATTATGACATTCAAACATTTCATTACCATAGTTTAAAAAAACTAGGGATTTTTTTTCATTCATCTTCTTTTCCTCTTTATAATACCGAAATCCTTGCAAAGGCTTGGCAAAAAAACATAAGTCAGTTTAATAGGTTATACAGTGTATTGCACAATGCAAACATACAAATTAACAGTCATAATTATAAAAATCCTTAATAACAAATAAGTATATTTACAAAACAGGTACTCAGTGCTTGCTAATTAATTTATGTCAAAGTAGTTCTAACACAAGGGTTTACCTGCATACATGTACATAAATATGGAATAGTTTATTGAAATAATCACAGTAAAAGTTAAACAAAAAACTATCACGCCATTTTTTCAACCAGCCTTATACAAAAGATTGTTAGACCGAGAGTTTCCGTAAAAAAATTAGTGAATGTCATATATGGCATTAAAAAGAATACTTGCAAACCAAACTAACTTGACCTAAACTAGCAAATAAAAGGATTACTTTTTAAATAGTTAACTACTCAGAAATATTGGTTTGAAACAGCGATTGTAGCATATTTGCCCTCATAAGAAGGCCTCTATAAACACTAAATTATCAATATCAACAGAAGTGACCAGAATGAAGCATCTGAAATGTTTATCAAGAATTCCATTTGCTTATAGAGTTAACGTTAATGTTAATGTTAACAATACCAGCAATTCATTGTACAGGAGTTCTACTAATACAATAAAAACATACTTTTTGAAGGCTCATCTCAAGACCGAGGTAATTGCCCCTGTTTTTTATGAAGTCTTGTCAGCATTGTGCATGCAGAGCCCTCATTTTGTAAAATTTTTAAGCAAACTGTTTGAATATAACTTCCAAATCCAAGTTTGTATGTGTACAGCACTAGTCCTTTTTTTAAACCACTTGAGAACAGGAGCACTCTTTAGATAAACAAACACTCAAGGATAAAACTGTTTTTAAAGCGGTAAACACCATAAATAAGGCCATATGTCTGCTCCTCATCAAAACATGCTTAATGCCAAAGAAAACCCATTTTAAATGCCTAAGGTGATTAATATATTCATCAATAAATTCATCAATATGTTTAAAAAGCCTGTATCAACTTTAACATACAATGTTTCAAAATGACAATATAAAATGTCTGCTATATTCATGCATTGGGTCTTACAATATGGGCAAGTTTGCACACTTATAAACATGTTTGTGTGTAATCAGAAATAATTGGTAGTAAATATACACATACATATGTAAATCATGTCAATATCAAGCATATCAATTACAGCAGTACCTTAAATTTATCAAAATTGCTCAGCAAAATATTGTTTCATTTGATTTATGCATCACTCGATTTGCATTTATTGACCATGTACCCTGCTACGTTTATATCATTTTTATAGTATTACATTATAGTTACATGAAACAGATTAGTACTAAATACTAGCACAGATACTTATCTTAAACATTTGACTTTATCATTGTATATATTGTAGATGGTATCCTAAATCTACCTTAAGAATACACTGCACTTATCAAAGAGGTACAAAATTACTGATACACAAATGTTATACAGAAATAAAAAATCCAAGTACATAATCTCAGACAACACCGTTGTTTTTCTTTTCATCCACTTTGCCCTTCCCAACATACATAACATCATCAGCATCACCAGGGTTACCAAAATCTCCATCCTCCTCTTCTGAAGAGAAATCATCATTCCTAAAACCAGAATTATCTGCCCCTTCATTGGTTACAGTGACCACAGTTTCATGCTTGTCCTGATAGGTTGAGCTACTTGGAGCAGCTTGGTTCTCATTGGTCAGCTTCTCTTCAGATCCTACTTTCTGATTGGCTGGCCTTTTTTCATGCACTGGTGCCCTGCCCAATGAGAGAAGAGGATTCTCTTGGCCCAGATTAAGATGCCTGACTCCACCCGCTGCCCCCTCCTCACTCTCTGATTGGTCGGAATCATGGCTGCAGGTGTGACCTGGATTCACTCGGACAACACCAGTAGGAGGGGGTAAACCTGTAATATCAATTTGATAATATTAACTTATTTTTTTAGCTATGATTGTGCAACAAATTAAACAACTTTATATAAGTCATGCTTGTTGACACAATGATAGACAAAGTGGTCTTGAGGAAAACAGGAGTAAATGAAGGTTGGTGAAAACAGAGAATCCGATGCACCTTTGAGTGATGGTAGAAAAGTTATTAAACTCCTTGTACACTTATGTGAAGTAATAGTTACTTCACCCAAAACCAGAGTTATTAAAATTATGAACAAGATTTAGATATACATGTTATTTCAATCATGAGGGTAGTGGGCAACAATACGGTTTTGTAGTATGTTGTCAAGGACAACTTAAATAACTAAAGTGCATTATAAGTGTTAAGCATTGTTCTTTATCCGCATGCTAGTTATTTAATGGTTAAGATCTACTTGATACTGTTCCAATATGAGAGTTATTGCATTGACAGAAACACTCTCAAATATGACTTGACGTATTATATTCCAAACAGTCCTAACTCTTTGCTTCAAACTTTTATAAATATTTGTATTCACTATAACTTAAATTTGTTATTGGCTTTGAGGTAATATAAAAGGCGAGGTTATCCCATTTTCTTAGCAGTTTGTATTGTATAAACCTGGCGATAACTTAAATGAATAAAAGAACATGTATTATTACTATAAAATGTAACAACTCTTCATAAAATAACAAAATTAGCCCTGTACCTGAACTGTCAAACGTGGATCTTCTGTTAGTCTGCCCACTCGGCTCACTACTGTTGCCTAGCAACGGAGTTCTCTCTGTTGGTCTCTCATCATCCGAGCTGTCTGATTCTGTGTCTGGGTCATCCCCTGTATTGTACACAATGAGCATGTGTATTTTATATTCCCATGTATATTTCCTAAGTACATGTATTATCTAAATCTGACAGGTGATTTGTGTGGAAGTGAACTACAATGTTTTGTCTATACCATATTGATGTATTATATCACAGACCTATAAACCATGGATTGGAAACTCCTTCCTAGCCCTGTTCAGATTATTTTGAACTGTTTCAGATGGAGAAATTGTGCTTCATTTATCTATGGAAGGGTATTGAAGCAAAAATTACATCTTGCGTTCTGACTTGTACATCTTGCCTTGTTACTTTTACATCTTGCATTATTGCATCCTTAATTTGTTATTTGGGCAACTGTTATGCTAGCTTCATGAAAGTTCCTTCTTGTATCTTGGTTGGTGTCAAGTGACATTCAACGTTTGCCAATGCATAAATGTGCATGCATATGTTTTCTGAATTTCTTGTCAGTCATTTATTAATTTATTCATTATTGTCAGATAAATGTTCTTATTTTAGCTATCATTTACCCTAGCTAGCTTTATAGCTTATTTCCTGACTAACTTTCTTCCCTTGCTTTGTTTTCCAAATCAACATCGATGACGAATGTCAGCACGCATCAGGACGAATACTGCATAGCCGAATATAGCAAATGGATAAACAAGAGGGCCATGATGGCCCTAAATCGCTCACCTGAGTAAAAGAGTTTAACCTTTGTTACCAATATAGCTTGTTTCTCAAAGAATATTGAACAAGAGCTGTCACAGTATGTGACATTGACCTATGAACAAGTACATGAAAAGTTGATCTTGCCTTTACGTGTCAAATACATATGGCAAGTTATTATAAATTGCCTCTGAGTTACCACCCATACTTGACAGCCTACACTGTTATGTCCTTATATTCAGCATTCCATTGTGAATAAACACTTAGTGTATCTTTCACCTTAGAGGTAGGGACATGGGTTTTGCACACGACATGTCGTCTTGGTATGTCAGATACATGTGGCTAGTCATTTTAAAATCTGTCCATACAAGAGAAAGTTACAGCACAGACACGACAGCCTATACTCCATGTACTTAAATGCAGCATTCCATTGTGAATAAACACTAAGTGTGACCTTCAACTTAGAGGTAAGGACACAGGTCTTGCACATGACCTGTCGTCTTGGTATGTTAAACACATGTGGCAAGTCATTTTAAAATCTGTCCATACAAGAGAAAGTTATAACCCGGACACGACAACCTATACTCTTTGTCCTTATATTTGCAGCATTCCATTGTGAATAACACTTAGTGTGACCTTGACCTTAGAGGTAGGGACACGGGTCTTGCACACAACACGTCGTCTTGATATGTCAAACACATGTGGCAAGTCATTTTAAATTATGTCCATACAAGAGAAAGTAACAGCCCCGACAGGACAACGTATACTCTATGTCCTTATATGCAGCATTCCATTGTGAATAAACACCTAAGTGTGACCTTGACCTTAGAGGGAGGGGACACAGGTCTTGCATGCGACACGTCGTCTTGGTATGTCAAACACACATGGCAAGTTATTTTAAAATATGTCCATACAAGAGAAAGTTACAGCACGGACATGAGTTATTGAGCTAGACACACGGAGGGAAGGGACGGACAGACAATGTGATTTTAATATGCCCACCTTCGGGGGCATAAAAACATACTGGTCAAACATGTTGCCTGGATAATCACTGACAGGACTTGTCGCAGTTGCCTGCACACTGACAGGACTTTTCACAGTTTCCTGCACACTGACAGGATTTGGTGATTGACTGCACACTGACAGGATTTTGTTCAGTTGCCTGCACACTGACAGGACTTTATGATTGACTGCACACTGACAGAATTTGATTCTCACCTGCACACTGACAGGACTTTGTTCAGTTGCCTGCGCACCACACTGACAGGACTTGATAATTGACTTCACACTGACAGCACTTGGTACAGATACCTGCACACTGACAGGACTTTTTCAGTTGCCTGCACACTGACAGAACTTTGTTCAATTGCCTGCACAGTGACAGGACTTTGTTCAATTGTCTGTACACTGACAAAACTATGTTGAATCGCTTGCACACTGAAAGAACTTTTAGTATAGATACACAAACAACAAACAGTGCACCATCCAATAAAATCAATAGACTGCCTTAAGCTCTAAAAATCAAAATTCAGATCACATTCAACACCTTCAATTAATATTATCACAATTGCCCATCTAGGACAACATCACAATCCTTCTAATGTTAATACAAGAAAATTCTTTAGATACATTGTAAGTGAATAACACTATCCAGAAAGAAGATAAGATTGTAGCATCTGCATGAACAATAATTTACATGAAGTTCAATGGAAAAGTCCGATTATTAAATTTATTATTAAGTAAAAATGAAATTTCTTTTAAAGAATAAAATGTATAATAATTATTTGATCTATGAACCTAAAAAAATAACAAAAATTACCTCAGAAAAAACTATGTTGAAGACTTAATAAAATTCAAAATCTTGTTACTAAAAATAGAAAGTAGTGGAATCTTTAACAAAAAGGGAGACCATAGAGCAAGACTTGCTGCCCTTGCTTAAGAGTAAACCTTACATAACTATCAGATTTTAATAAAATGAATTTATAATGAACTTGTAACCCCCAGGGTGAGGCCAATTTTTCTCCAGGGGCATAATTTGAATAAACATGGTAGATAACCAATCGACAATGTTACACACCAAATATTTAAGCACTAGTCTTCATAGTATTTGCCAAAAAAAGTTTTGTAATTTTTCCTTTAGGTTGCAATGGCAACCAGAGTTCGGCATGGAATTCATTTCTTTGAACAATTTTGAAAAAACACCAACCAAGGATCATTCCTATGAAGTTTCAATAAAATTGTCCAAGGGGTTTAGGAAAAGATGATGATAATAACCAATTGTTGAAGCTTTTCCTTTAGGTTTAGGTTGCCATGGCAACCATAGTTCTGCAAGGAATTTATTTCTTTGATCAATTTTGAAAAAGCACCAACCAAGGATCATTCCTATGAAGTTTCATTGAAATTGTCCAAGTGGTTTAGGAGAAGATGACGATTATAACCAATTGTTGACATTTCCTTTAGGTTGCCATGGCAACCAGAGTTCTGCATGGAATTCATTTCTTTCAACAAATTTGAAAAAACAAAGATCATTCCTATGAAGTTTCATCAAAATTGTCCAAGGGGTTTAGGAGAAGAAGATGTTTATAACCAATTGTTGACATTTTCCTTTAGGTTGCCAGGGCAATCAGAGTTCTGCATGGAATTCATTTCTTTGAACAATTTTGAAAAAGCACCAACCAAGGATCATTCCTATGAAGTTTCATCAAAATTGTCCCAGTGGTTTAGGTGAAGATGATTATAACCAATTGTTGACGCCGAACGCAGGACGCCGGACATAGACTGATCACAACTAAAAAACTAAATGGCCGAATATATATGAAAAACACAATAATATTTGTTACCCAATGAAGTTTGCATGGTAATCAACTATATCTATTCAATTAAATTAAGGGTAAAATAAGGTATAACTTTGATTAAGTTGATTATAGAAAATCTCTGTTTGAAGACGAACTGACTTTAATAGACAGACTAGTTGATCACTATCCTTAAGATGAATTATCATACCTATTCAAACATTTCTTAAATTTAATCTAAACTAGTCCATAATAGGTTTGTGATAATATACAACAATAACAAACATATTAATTGCTAAGTATGCGTGCAAAATGTCAGAACTTCACGGCACTTGCCTATCACGCCGTTAGGATTGAAGGTTAATCATTATTCATTATTGTTTCACCAAGGTAGGCAGTTTCCAATCCAGAGTTTATAGGTCTGTGATGATATAAATAAGGAGAGTTTTAATATTAGCTGAATGTTATCTCTTTGATCCTTTTTCAAATTACTTTGAATATGCTGATGAATTATTGTTATATGAATAACTATTGTTTAAACGAATGTTTTTAATCAAATCTGCGGCCGGTTAAGGATTTCCCATTCATTGGTGTTAAATTTCCCAATGTGTCTTTTACTTTCTTGCATCTTATAACCCGGGGTAAATGGTATAAGAAACAATAAATCCTACCAGGAAAGACCTTCCTCTTGCAGATCGGACACGAGCGTTTGTTCTTGGTAAGCCATGGGTCTATACACTTTGTGTGGTAAGCTGGAAATATCAACTTATAACAGTAAAATACAGAAATTTCTAATGAAACTAAATTGTAACATTTAATGTTTAGCAACAGACACCAAAACCAAAATCATCAAATGAAGATCATATGCTTAACACAACAAATATTGTGAAATATGAAATTAAAAGAGGTTTAAATATTTATATTAAATATCGTGTAAACCAATTTAGCTCCGACCAAAAGAGCAGTACGTATTTTTTACTAAGGTCATTAAACTTTGTTATTTAAGGGTAATGGTTGTCTAGTGGTATAGATGTCTTTGGTATAGATGTCTGCCAGTTTGTTCGATCTCCCCCAGGGAACTTATGACCTCACAAATAGACATGACTTCTGGTTTCTACCCAGGAATATCACACAAGCATGATTCTATAAGCTATCAGCTTTCGCCTTAATCAAGCTTAAAGAAATTAGTATATACTGATAATTTAACATTTAACTAGATTATGCATTCACCATGACTGCAGGGCAGTAGGCGGAGTTTATCTCCTTCTTCATAGTCATCCAGGCAGATAGCACAACAGTCATACTCATCACCTAAAACAGTGAAGAATTTGAAAACATATTGGAGATATATATTTTTCGCAATCAAAATAATTATGATAAAACTGACTACCATCAATATTTGAAATGTTCAGGATTCCAAATTTGGTAACCAAGAAGTCAATTTATTATATGCTTTCCGGTGGTTTTAAGAAATATATCTGTGAGATTAAGATGATATCTTACTGTTTAAAACAGGAAAATAATATTATAATGATATCAGTCACTGTTTTCTAATTTCGGCCCATTTTTCTGTCTTAATCAGTGTAGCCTAAACCCTAACCCTAACTGATTGTTTCAATGAGATATCAGTATCAAATTTTATTTTATCTCGTGAACACCAAAAATTCACATTTTCATTCATGACTGTGCCACTTGTGAAAAAATTACTTTTGGTGTACAATCAATGAAATACATTTCATATCTCACTGAAACAAACACAATTATCCTCTCAATCTGTATCACATAAAAGTATATATTTAATATAGTTGGAACCATTTGTACCAAAGGACCAATGAACGCATGTTATTCAAAAGTCAATCTGAAGGGTCTGACATGTTGTGATGGCTCAGAGGTAGAGTGTCTGCCCCCCGACCAAAAGGTCCCGGGATCGATCCCCAGTCGGAGAACGTTCCTGTGGCCTGCCACTTGGACACTCAGTACTGGTGAGTTTGATCCAGGGAGCAGACTCGGGAGTGGTGAAAATAAGCTGTTAACTATCAACACAATCAAGGTAAAATAAGTTGATATATTTCATAAAAAAGGGACAACAATTAGATTACCTTTCTTGAATTTTTTTGTAGGTATTTTCTTGAGTTGTTTCTTTGGCAGTCGTGACTTGCGTCTACGGTTAATGTCCCTGCACCACTTGATAACCTGTAAATAAACAAGAGTGAAGCTTTGAATCTTCGATGAAGCATTGTAGTTTTAATGAGGCTCCTCAGTATAAGTTTGGTTTTGGTCAAATTCACCAAGGTTTGCTACTCTATTACATAATCATTGACAAACAACAGTAAATTAACATTTCACTAAGTTATAACTCTCTTATTTTACAGAAGTTAAACCCTCACAAATGTTACAAATCTACTAGACTAAATTACTTGAAAAATATTAAGCCTAACAAGCGTAAGTATCGTAACTGATATAGCCAAATTTTACACTTAAACTTGGTTTTACAAATAAAATATAGTTTAAATCATGATAATCATACAGATGATTTCCTTTTAAAGTCTCAAAACCCTCCAAATGAGAATATCAAACAAATATACCGAAACAGAAATGGTGTTCTTAGCTTGATCCCGTCAAAAGGGAAAATGGGAACAGTAATGACAATATTCTAAAGGTTTCTGTGTCTGGCTTAAAAAGCATTATGTTAACCCGTTATTTATTTTTTTATTATGACCATAACTGTAACAGTTATAAATTTCTTTAGTAGGTCAATGCAATAATAATGTTAAACAATGCATTAACAATTAACTTCAGTCAATTGAAAGTCATAGTAAAACTAAGTGGAAACTATCAAACTGATTTACCAGTAAATTGCCGGTCCAAAGGTTTGAATAAATGGAAATTTAGGTTACGGTAAATTATTTTCACAATAAATCAGAAATTTAAAATGAGATCTGCAGACTGAATGCCAGCACCCTTCTGTTCTTATTTTTCCAGCCAATGATTGGGCATTACACATCAAAGCCCGAGTTATAGACCATGTTATAGGTCCATTTATCTCTGGCAACATGTTGACCAAGTTTTATTAGAATATTGCTTATAATAAGAGTTTTTGAGTAAATACCAAGATTAAAGTTGATTTTTTTGCATGTCCACGATGCCAATAAGAGCATAGCTATGAAAATACCCAGACATTTAAAAAATCCAGACATTCCACACATCATTCAACAAGCTTCCTCATACCAAGTAGTTCAATTAGCTGTACATACCATAAATATGATCATAAGGATGAAGCATGTTCCCACGACAGCTGCAAAGGGCCACAGGACGTAGGGGTTATAATACTGGGGCTCATGGTTGTCAATGAAGAGGTTGTACCTGAAGAGAACATCAATAGGCGGATGACAATGTGCATATAATTTATTTTTTTTCTCACCACTTCCGAAAAAGGTTCAAGGCCTTTCTGATAGGTAAAATTCTGTCATTTTGACTTAAACTGTTAATTCCAATTTTGAGAAAAGAAATGAACAAGAAATCCTTTAAAGGATAGACAGAAAAGATAAGATAATGTAAAAAAATCTGTTTATTTTATGAATAAACCAACTTATCCAATCAAAAACTGTTTTGAATTGACCCCTTTTCTTTGAAAGCTTTAGCCATTTTTGTGGTATAATACTTCAGTGTTGTAAAAAAGAAGAAGATAAAAACATTCATTATTCTGGTAAGCCATACTCACGTGCCAGACTTGTGTTCAAGGTTTAAACAGTTGAAGCAGTACTGCGTCCTCAGCAACTCCCCGTCTGTCCAGCCCACAAACACAGATGGGATGATGATGTCGCTCCCATCTGAAGAGTTATCAACAAGTTTAAAAACACAGATGGAGTTTGATTGTCCCTCCCTTCGGACATCTTTTACAAAATTTATTAACAAACACACAAGTTTAAATAATTAAACAGGCAGTTTTTTTTAACATCATGACAAGATTATTATTTCTGAGACATTATAAATTCTTAATTGCAAATGAGTAATGTTATGTCATTAGTTAAGTTATTACAGTTTTTATCAGAGAATGGTTCATCAGTGTTATATAAGCTATATTGTAGAAATGTTTTCAGAGTGTAATATGATTCAGAAAATGCCAGAATATAGGAATCCGATCAATGAATAAGCTAGTCCTGAAGCTGGGCATTCTCATTCATCAGAGGTTTGAACATGATAAATATAACCTCTGATTCAAACACTGTAACATCAAGTGCAAAACTATAAATAGATCATTTTCCTGATATCATCCTTGACCAATCAAAACGTTTGTTATATTAAGTATGGCCAAATGATTGAATCAATGGCAAGATTGTGTTGTGCACATAGCATCATTACTCTGGTGAATGAGGATAAATGGCTGTCAACCCAACATAATATTCATATCAGTTGAAAAGTTAGTCTTTGGTTAATTTATTTCAGATTGTATCTTTCCTCTTTATTTCACCTGATATTGGAATAAAATGTCCTATTTTGCAATTTTTCAAGGCCAATTCATTTTATTTGTATCTTAAGATAATAACAATTTTGTATCTTCTAATTTTACACAAAAATACTCTTTCAAATAATACGGGGATACCAGGCATCCACAATCCACCTATTTGTGTATCGGATACCAAGATTTCAAGGCTGTCCTAAAGAGATTGTCTGCTTGCAATTGCCAAACAAATATGGGTAGGAAGATTGCATTTCGTTAAGCATTTAGAAATTTCTAGTCCTTCAATTTAATTTATTTTATTTGGTGAAGGCCACTGAATCATTGAAGGGAAATCTCATGTTGTTTTGTCCAAACAGATCAGCTGCATTTTTCCTTTTACTGACTTTAACATTTGAGGCCCTATGAGTTGCTTAGTCCAGTATCTATTTATTGGTCAATGGATGAATGTAATCAACATGGGAAACTCTATTGGGGCCTCACAAAGTGTGACGTAATTATGATCATGGAACTTGTTCATCTAACAGTAGAAACTGTAATGTACCGGTGTATGCTCTGTTTGTATTAGATGTAGGGTAAATAACAATTACATTGAGATATCCCTTTAAAATGAACCTGGTCTTTTATAGGGCAGTAATGTATACTGTTTCTTGTGAGCCTTTCAGGCCATTGCAAACAAACAAATTATAATCTTTAGCGACAGCCTAACAGGTGTCAGTGTGCCTGACCTCCATGCATGGTCATAATCTTGTCATCATTGCGGTGGTTATACACGATGGCTGCGACACTCCAGTTCTGGACGTTACGGACCTGCAGGCAAAGAGGAGAGGGATGTGTACAGAGTTAGGCAGTGCAGGTAAGAGTTTGCAGTAAATAGTGGCCAGTTTGTAGGATTACACACATAGACATATTCATCACATATTCCAAGTCATTGTACTCCATAAAGCAAGAGCTGTGCAATGATTACTTCCCTGCTCAGATTTTCTTTCAAATAATGACATTCCCCTAAATATTCAAATTCACATCTGGAAATTTAATTCCCCTTTCCCTCAAGCTTTAAGATCTTTTACAAACGGTGATCTTAACCTTGACTCTTAAGGGCCCAAATTGCAATCCCTTTCAAGGTCACCATAATCTCTTCTACATACCAAGTTTAGTCACTTGTTTGGCCAAACCTAACTAAAAATTATTCAATACCATACATTAGTTTGACACCGCTCTCGGCGCCTGAACATCTCGGCGCCTGAACAAGGATGTGGATCACTTTGTGAAAACCTAGTTAAAAAAAGGAGGTGCTTGGATAACTTTAAGATAATCCTTGAAGCTCTAAATTAGACTTAAATCAGATTCAAACAGACAAGAAATGTTTTCTTACATATGCATTTTTTTATATCTAGAACCCAATTACCCCTTTACCCCAATAACATAACACTTGCACTGGGATTACACTAAAACAACTTAATAGTCAGAATAAAGATTTGCACAATGAGCTGAAATTTGACAAGCTGAATGCAAAATCCTACAAAGGTGAACATTTATGTTTCAAAACAAAATAATGGAAAGGAATATCCCTATGGTTTTAAATAATTCGACAAATTGGCCACTGAAAACAAGATGGAATGCAATATACATGTATGTCTGCAGAAATGCAAAAGAAGAAAAGGATCTCATTTGATACTCAATAACAGTGCATTGAACAGTGAGGACCCCGATTTCTCAAATCTTCTTAAGTTAATCTGGCTTAAGTAGCTTATTTTGATAAGCAAAATTTCTTAATTAGACATGTTCTCAATGAAAAAAAGTAAGTTAATTGTGAGTATCGACAGGTAACCACCATAAAAAGACCAAAAACTTCCAAAGAATTAAATATTAAATAAATTATGGAAAAAGGAAAATAGCAAGCTATGATTAATTATGTTATAATAAACTTAAGTAGTTTCGAGAAATCCGCCCAAGAGCGCAGTAATTTTGCCACCAGGGGGTCAATTAGAGGGAGTTGCTTTCTGCACAAGGGTAAGTTATAGCAGATCATACCGCCTGCCATTGATAGCACATCATCGTCGGAATAGCTGTTGTAAACTATGGCCGCACTATAATTGGCGTTCTGAGCCTTTCTCACCTATAACGGCAACCATTTTTTAAGTTATTGAAGGCAATTGTTTCAAACATATGCTTTGTTTTTTTCAAAAAATTGCTGTTACAACCAACATCTAAACTTTTCATAGTAACACGATTAGTAAATTATCCAGTTCATTCCTAATGATAATTAGCATTGTTATAATCTATCAAGCATGACCTTGTAACAATATACAAAGCCAGGGGGCCGTTTCAAGAGGGATTTTAGTCGTCACTTAAATAATCATTAATCTGTATAAACATCGCCAATGGTAACCTATTGATTTTTTTTTCTTAACTTTTTGTTCATTTTGTATACAGGAGGTTTTTTATTCGACTTGAGTGCGAATGCAACTTCCCGTATTGAAAAGTTCATATAACTTTAATTAACTATTACTTTGAAACTTTTGTCAAATTCATGAAAAGTCAGGCACAATGTGCCCTCTACTTCCCTAGCAGTCTGTCCCTTTTCTGCAGAACCCTGCCCCTTTTAAAAACTGGCTTAATCCATACAAAGCATAGGTTATTAATTACATAAAAAGTAAGTAATAGCATGTTTATTTTCTGATTTATAACTAAAACCTGATATTCTGTCTATACTTTAAAGTATGATACAATAAATAACTTACACCAAGTGATACATATATAACAATATAATTTATGAATATCGCGGAAACAGAAATATACAAACTTTCTCCACAAAGCTGCAGTTATCGCGGGCAATAAGTGCTATCCAGCTAAGGTTCTTGATGGGTGGTGGTTGTACTGCGCTACATCCATCCAGCGGGCTCGCTACATACACATAGCCCTGCAGGTGAAAATGAGAGATCTTAACAAAGAGCAACACAAGCTGATGCCAATGTGAAACTATTTTTCTCAGTTGATCAAGGGGCAAAATGGACAATTCTCCGAACCACATCAATGGGCATTGCTACATATATATGTGTATAGTCTCCAGTAACATGTGAATATCTTAGGGCGCCATACAGTACCTCAAGTTAATTCCCCACCGCCAAAATAAACCTTCAACGTTTACACAGCCCAAACCCAACCATATTTCTTACGCCGAGAGTTTTCTTTAAATTATGACTTCTGCTTGGTGTCAAAGCACTTTTGGGGAGATGGTCTGGTCGCAAAAACAAACAATTTTTTAAAGATGTAAAACTAATGATAATGCATTTGTCTCTAAAAAGTTGCTTGTCACAAGTTAAATTCGAAGGGGATAAAACCAAATCTACAAGTGTATCCCATGTATATGCTACAGATGTCAAATTGTCAAAAAAGACCCTAATTATAAATAAGCTTATAACAGCATATATTTCTGATTTACTTTTGACACACTGAAATAATGGAATTTCTTTTGCAGCCAAATGCTTTCAACTTCAAAACACTTACTGAATTTACTTACCCTTACACCTTTACTGCTAATACTTGGGCCAAACATGGACATCATATCATCAAAGTAAGTAATGGTCTCATTTTCTTTTCTCTGTAAAACAAACCAATATGCACACTATATTAAACATAAACAATTCTGCATTAAATATATGCCATTTATACCATGATACTACATTATATTATATATTTATAAGTTTAATAGAAGCCATCACTGGATCTGTGGTTTAGCGGTAAGACACTGACAGTCAACCAAGATGAACCAGGTTTGATCTCCTGCCTCAACACTAAAAGTACTAATCATCGTTCATCCAATGTGACTGTGGAAAACATTAAGGAGCCAGGGTAGGTTGCACCAGGATTACACTCTGTTCACTTATAATTCCATGTAACAAGGGTAACACTCAGTCTGAACACTATTTCCCTGTTACCAGGGTTACACTAAGTCTGTGCACTATTGCCCTGAAGCCAGGGTTACACTTATCCTGTGCACTATTCCCTGTTACCAAGGTTACACTCAGCCTGTGCACTATTTCCTGAAGCCTGGGTTACAATCAGTCTTTGAGCTATTCTCTGTAGCCAGGGTTACACTCAGCCTGTGCACTATTCCCCATTGACAGGGTTACACTCAGTCTGTGCACTATTTCCTGAAGCCAGGGTTACACTTATCCTGTGCACTATTCACCAATGCCAGGGTTACACTTATCCTGTGCACTATTCACCAATGCCAGGGTTACACTTATCCTGTGCACTATTCACCAATGCCAGGGTTACACTTAGCCTGTGTACTATCCCCTATTACCAGTGTAACACTAAGCCTGTGCACCATTTACTGTAGCCAAGGTTACAATCAGTATGTGCAATATTCATTGTAAGCAGGGTTACACTAAGCATGTACACTATCCCCTGTAACCAGGGTTACACTCAGCCTGTGCACTATTCCCTGTAACAGGGGGTACACTCAGCCTGTGTACTATTCCCTGTTACCATGGTTACACTCAGCCTGGGCACTATTCCCTGTTACCATGGTTACACTCAGCCTGTCAACTTTCCCTGTCACCAGGGTTACACTCGGTCTGTGCATTATTCCATGTAACCAAGGTCACACTCAGTATGTGCATTATTCCATGTAACCAGGGTTACACTCAGCATGTGCACTATCCCCTGTTACCAGGGTTACACTCAGCCTGTGCACTATTGCCTGTTACCAGGGTAACACTCAGTCTGTGCACTATCCCCTGTTACCAGGGTTACACTAAGTCTGTGCACTACTCCCCTGAAGCCAGGGTTACACTTATCCTGTGCACTCTCCCCTGTTACCAGGGTTACACTCAGCCTGTGCACTATTTCCTGAAGCCTGGGTTACAATCAGTCTTTGAGCTATTCTCTGTAGCCAGGGTTACACTCAGCCTGTGCACTATTCCCCATTGACAGGGTTACACTTAGCCTGTGCACTATCCCCTGTTAACAGGGTTACACTCAGTCTGTGCACTATTCCCTGAAGCCAGGGTTACACTTATCCTGTGCACTATCCCCTGTTAACAGGGTTACACTCAGTCTGTGCACTATTCTCTGAAGCCAGGGTTACACTTATCCTGTGCACTATCCCCTGTTAACAGGGTTACACTCAGTCTGTGCACTATTCCCTGAAGCCAGGGTTACACTTATCCTGTACACTATTCACCAATGCCAGGGTTACACTTAGCCTGTGTACTATCCCCTATTACCAGTGTTACACTAAGTCTGTGCACTATTTACTGTAGCCAAGGTAACAATCAGTATGTGCAATATTCATTGTAAGCAGGGTTACACTAAGCCTGTACACTATCCCCTGTAACCAGGGTTACAATAAGCCTATCCACTAATCCCTGTTGCCAGGGTTACTCTCCGCCTTTGTACTATTCCCTGTGACCAGGGTTACACTCAGTCTGTGCACTAGTCCCTGTAGCCAGGGTAACACTCAGTCTGTGCACTATTACCTGAAGCCTCAGTTACAATCAGTCTTTGCGCTATTCTCTGTAGCCAGGGTTACACTCAGTCTGTGCACTAGTCCCTGAAGCCTCGGTTACAATCTGTCTTTGCGCTATTCTCTGTAGCCAGGGTTACACTCAGTCTGTGCACTAGTCCCTGAAGCCTCGGTTACAATCAGTCTTTGCGCTATTCTCTGTAGCCAGGGTTACACTCAGTCTGTGCACTATTCCCTGAAGCCTCGGTTACAATCAGTCTTTGCGCTATTTTCTGTAGCATGGGTTATACTCAGTCTGTGCACTATTCCCTGAAGCCTCTGTTACAATCGGTCTTTAAGATATTCCCTGTCACCAGGGTTACACTCAGTCTGTGCACTAGTCCCTGTAGCAAGGGTAACACTCAGTCTGTGCACTATTCCCTGAAGCCTCGGTTACAATCAGTCTTTGCGCTATTCTCTGAAGCCAGGGTTACACTCAGCCTGTGCACTATTCCCCTGAAGCCAGGGTTACACTCAGTCTGTGCACTATCCCCCCTTACCAGGGTTACACTCAGCCTGTGCACAATTCCCTGTTACCAGGGTTACACTCAGCCTGTGCACTATTCCCAGTCACCAGGGTTACACTCAGCCTGTGCACTATTCCCTGTCACCAGGGTTACACTCAGCCTGTGCACTATTCCCTGTCACCAGGGTTAAACTCAAGCCTGTCAACTATTCCCTGTCACCAGGGTTACACTCAGTCTGTGCACTATTCCCTGAAGCCAGGGTTACACTTATCATGTGCACTATTCACCAATGCCAGGGTTACACTTAGCCTGTGCACTACCCCCTGTTACCAGTGTTATACTAAGCCTGTACATTATCCCCCATTACCAGGGTTACACTCAGCCTGTGCACTATTCCCTGTAACAGGGGGTACACTCAGCCTGTGTACTATTCCCTGTTACAGGGGGTTACAGTCAGCCTGTGCAATATTCCCTGTTACCATGGTTACACTCAGCCTGTCAACTTTTCCCAGTCACCAGGGTTACACTCAGTCTGTGCTCTATTCCCTGTAGCCAGGGTTACACTAAGCCTGTGCACTATTTCCTGAAGCCTGGGTTACAATCAGTCTTTGAGCTATTCTCTGTAGCCAGGGTTACACTTATCATGTGCACTATTAACCAATGCCAGGGTTACACTTAGCCTGTGCACTATCCCCTGTTACCAGTGTTACACTAAGCCTGTGCACTATCCCCAATTACCAGGGTTACACTCAGCCTGTGCACTATTCCCTGTAACAGGGGGTACACTCAGTCTGTGTAATATTCCCTGTAACAGGGGGTACACTCAGTCTGTGTACTAGTGTTGAGAATCGGTTGCAATTTTACTATCAATGATCAGTTCCACTCAAGTAACCGATTATCGATAGTACAATCGGTTTTTAAAATACTAGATAGTACTTGAGTTGTAGTTATATTCATGTACAGTATTAAACTCTTAATCATTATATGCATATACCTTATGTCTATGATTGAAGTTATTAAGTGTTGTTGCATAAAAAAATAGTTCATTTTCTTGCTCATTGTGGCTTTCATCAGCCATTTTGTTAAAGCTGTCAACTGAACACTTACTATATAAATACTATCGATTGTCGCCGATTTCAGGCCCAACCAAACGATTTTCGATTATAATCGATCGTCGGAACATCACTACTGTGTACTATTCCCTGTTACAGGGGGTACACTCAGCCTGTGCACTATTCCCTGTCACCAGGGTTACACTCAGCCTGTGCATTATTCCCTGTCACCATAGTTACACTCAGCCTGTGCGCTATTCCCTAATTAATACCAGGGTAACACTCAGCCTATCCTCTAATCCCTGTTGCCAGGGTTACACTAAGCCTGTGCACTATCCCCTGTTACCAGGGTTACACTCAGCCTGTGCACTATTCCTTGTCTTACGGGGTTACACTCAGCCTGTACACTATCCCCTATTACCAGGGTTACACTCAGCCTGTGCACTTTTCCCTGTAACAGGGGGTACACTCAGCCTGTGTACTATTCCCTGTCACAGGGGGTACACTCAGCCTGTGCACTATTCCCTGTTACAGGGGGTACACTCAGCCTGTGTACTATTCCCTGTGACAGGGGGTACACTCAGCCTGTGCACTATTCCCAGCACCATAGTTACACTCAGCCTGTGCGCTATTCCCTAATACCAGGGTAACACTCAGTCTATCCTCTAAGCCCTGCTGCCAGGGTTACACTCAGCCTGTGCACTATCCCCTGTTACCAGGGTTACACTCAGTCTGTGCACTATTCCCAGTTACCAGGGTTACACTCAGCCTGTATACAATTTCCTGTTACCAGGGTTACACTCAGCCTGTGCACTATTGCCAGTTACCAGGGTTACACTTAGCCTGTATACTATTTCCTGTTACCAGGGTTACACTCAGCCTGTGCACTATTGCCAGTTACCAGGGTTACACTTAGCCTGTATACTATTTCCTGTTACCAGGGTTACACTCAGTCTGTGCACTATTCCCTGTTACCAGGGTTACACTCAGCCTGAGCATTATCCCGTTACCAGGGTTACACTCAGATTGTGCACTATTGCCTGTAACCAGGGTTCCACTCAGCCTGTAACAAGGCTGATACTCCCACTAGATTGACACTCAATCCAGATGTTATGTACCTTGCGAAGGCTTTGACAACAACCAAACTTTTTTCATTGTATAATCTGCAGAATTTGTTTATTTTATTTTAATACAGCGCTCTGACTGAAGTGGGATGTCAATACAATGTCATTGAACCAAAGGTTAACAATGTTCTTATTATCAGCTTATCTTTTTTACAAGTGTATAATGTCAATATCAACCTTTCTTTACCAATAAATAACTCAACTGCAAAACATTTTACTCATTTTTAATCATGATGAATAATGAAATGTAACCGTTAGGAGGGCCGACTCATATTGCTAGAGCACTTCATGGCATTTGCAAGCTGAATAAGCATGGTACAAACACATGAAAAAGTGTAGTCAATCTTAAGCATGATCAATCTTTAAGTACACATTTTAACATTACACACTATTTTTGTCACCTGCCAGACTTTAAAGTTTCTAGCAATGCCTACCAGCAACCCTTCCAGTTTCTTCTTCATTACAAGTCAGGAACTTACCACAAGGATATCACCTAACACTTGGCCGGCAAGTCCAAGGACAACCAATACAACAGCCACCAGTGTTGGCCCTGACATTGTGCTGTAACAGATAAATTACATTGAAGCATATCATTGTTAATGTTCTTCAGTTTTATTGAATTGATCTGACGAAATTATTTTGAAATGCATAACTAAATAGTTGTGGGGGTCATTTCATCGCGAATCAGGAGGGCTTCATTCCTAGGAGCCCTCGTGATATTTATCTGTTCAGTTCCATTTATGAACACCTCTCAGGTATGAGCCTGTTCCTTGTATAATTTCAGTGAGATTTATAGTTGCCAAACCCTGAACTAGATGGCGAAAAATTTGTTACACATCAAATTCTGTAATTTTCAAACAGTGTTCAGTGTAAAGTCTATGTCAAACTTTCAATGAGGGAATTGCTCCCAAAGACATTTATAAAGTGCAGATTGAAACAGGTGTAAACAAAACTACTCTGAAAACAAGAGTGTAGAAGGCATATATATGCAGACTATACGCGACAGGGAATCAGTCATTTCATAAACAACAAGAGAGCACATAAATTATATTGACGCTGTAATTTCGATAAAAAACAAGAGCGAAAAGGCACAAATATACAGATGAAAGACTTCAACTGCGAACGAGCACAAGAATATCACCCTTATGTAATTTTAATGCGATTTAGACAATTTTTATGCGAGAAATCACCAAAAACGCTTGCTCGAAGTAGCCCTAGTTTTAGAGCATGATATTGACCCAACAAATGCCCAGTAAAAACAACAATGGTATATATTTTCTACAATTAATGATACTTCTGCAAACTGTTGTCTGTTATAGCACTTTATGAAAATTCATCATGTAACATTAAGTAAGAAAATATTTATGAGATATATGTGTATATGCATTTTGGTTTTCATTACTTAATGTTTATGTGTTGCTCTGTGTATGTATTGTGTATTTCTTTGTTATTCTTGTTTCAAAAATCACAACTAAACAATGAAAACACCCAGACTTTCAATATATGTGTATTTATCCAGATTATTTTATAATAAATCATCAGGGTTTCCGCCAGCCCTTTATGGCTTGTCGGGCCCGACGTGCCTTCCGCTGGCAAGGCTAATTACCGACACGCGTTAATTATGCCGACATGCTTTAATTCGCACAGCGACAAGCCTTATCAAAACAATCATCAGTTTTGACAATACACAATTTTGTTGCGATTGCAACGGTTGACTGACAGCCAGAAGGCGTGTCGGGACCATTATGGCATTTGTATCAGCCATTCAGGATCGATGACAGCATGAAGGCGTGTCGGTGAGGTTCAACAGTGCAATTAACCAAACACTTCCTATTCTTTATCAAAATGGGAATGTGTGAAAAACACCACTGTCATAAAGCGGCCTTCATCCCTATAATCATCTATGAACGCAAAGTAAACAATAAGTGTTAATTGATTTCCGTAACATAAATCATGTGTCGTTTTATTTTGTTTTTTAATCCCGAGTCCGTTTGTTAACCAATTATTAAACTATTAAATTGTAATTGAGAACCGTGTTAAGATATCTGTGTTATTATAAACAAGGGTTATGCTATGTCGTCGTATGTAATTGAGTCGCGTTCCCGTCTTTAGTTTAGTGTAAAGTTATATTTTGTGTTGCTTATTATTAAACTTTGATTATTTTATCGTTCTTTTAATTTATTTAGAAAAAAGATAAATAAATCTGAAAATACTCATTACATTCCCTTTAAGTTATTATTTAGCCGACCCAGCTTTGAAAATATTAGCTGTTGCAACTTTAAATACGAATACACCCACGTGCAGTCACTTTGCTCCGGGCTCTTTTGTGTTCCAGCATGCAGCGTGCTTTACACGTTTTGCTGTGACGTCAACTGTGTCAATATAAATAATACCCGCACTAAACGAAACATGAGTCGATCGATATCGTCGATATTGTATTGTCGGAAAACTTGAGAAATACCAATAATTAATAAAGAGAAACCATTAAACCTTTTCAAAAATATTTTTAATGTTAATCGGACTTGAGTTGGTAATTCTAAATCATAGGAACATAACTGTAAACTTGTTTAAAATGCAGGAAATTGCACCATTTTGGATACGAAAATAAAAAAAAATTGACGTCGGGTGGGGACACCCTCCAAAACCCTCCCCTTCCGACATGCCTTATGAAATTCCTGCCGGAAACCCTGATAAATCATATCAATCTTATATTTATTAAAATACCTAGATGTAAATTTATACAATTCAGTTTAATTCACAATGGTTTACATTGTTTCAATTTGGTTAGATAATGTGCGACATTTATATTTCATTGATATTATTTCATATTTTATGTGTGAAGGAAAAACTAATGGACTCATTGAGCTTATAACTGTTGGAAACAGACAGGCTCTAAAAAATTTTTCTTAAAAAACACAATTTTACAAAATTTGTATGTTCAAAAAGCTGTTTTACACTCTATTTTAAGTACCCTGTTGCCACCATTTACGACCACAGGATATGTCACATACTAAACAACTGTAAAAACATCTATATGCGATTAGTCTAAAATAATAGACGTGTTATACGGGATTCTTCCAATCCCTAACGTCTAAACGGGAATGTGCAAAAAACGGGGGTGTTTTAAAAATATTTAAATTGTTTTAAGTGAAGTATTTTATGGTTGAAATTGATCATAAAGGGGTATATTAATATTTTACCATGTAAGTGAAATGTTATTTTGCACTAAACAAGCATTAAATGCATTAAAACAAGTTGTTTACCTTTCCAATAAAACGAAAGTTGACTGACACAGATAACAATTATGCGAAGGGGAACAACTCGATACAATCGTAATAACTCGGCCTCCTCCGACAAAGCTTCGAGATAGACCTCGTTATACAATCGTAACAACTCGGCCATGGCCGAAATGTTCCGAGCGATTTAAAACTGTGCCCTGAAGCCTTGCAGGTGCCCTTCATGTATATATCGTTATGTTTTGACAGAACGAAATGAAGAAAAGCCGTCAAATTCATAATTATAAATTGGATAAAAAAAAAAATTGTGTACGGAACTAATATAAAATAACATTATCTGGTAATATTTCTTGTTTTTATGATATTTTATAGACGCTATATGCTTTAACCCGGAATCCTGATCGGAACAACTACCCACTTTTGATACTAAACAATTTGTACGTGAAGGATTTGCCATATCAAAAATCTAAAAAAAATCCGTCAACGTACAATTATTTGGACTAATATGCGATACGAAGAATGGTACGATATTGAAGTTAACAGTTGTAGTGGTACATAGTCTTTACGAATCTTTACAGGCAAACATTCAAAGCAATAATAATGTCTTTTTCAACATTGCTTGGAGACAAAATTCTTCCATGACATCACATTTTCAGGAATAAGTTCCTGTTAAACTTAACATTGATAATTATCAATGTTTTAAGATGTAAACTTTAACTGTTTATACAAGAAAAAAGTAATTTGAAACGCATATAACACTAAGAGACATTAAGCTATCTCCTAACCTTAATGTTTAACAAAGTGTCACTGGTTCTGCTGTGTTACATGATTCGATTTCAACAAATGTGTTGTTTATCAACAAGACTTTCGTAATGGTGTCCTGTGATCTTTTGTGAAATATGGTTGTTGTAAAATTGACAAAGTGGCTACATTGCACTATTATCGTCAAGCTTTGCTACAAATCGGACTGGATATGTACTTTAATAAATTCATAGTGTTTTTTTCTCTTTTTCTTCTTCTTCATTCTGCTTTTCCTATTCTTCTTCTTCGATCCTCTTCCTCTTCTTCCTTTTGTAGTTATCTTCTCAGAAAACGAGGACCGGTATCTATCTAGGACACAAGCTCACAGCAAAGGGAGTTGCACGGGTAAAGGCTATACAGGAAATGCCAGCACCCAGCAACAAGATGCAGCTACAAAGTTATCTGGGAATTCTTAACTGTTATCATTATGTTTCTCAAGAACATATATCACATATTTTGACGCCGTTACATGCGTTACTTGTGAAAGAGGCAGCATGACATTGGCTCGGGAACGAAAATCAGGCATTTCCGCAATCAAAGAAGCTCTTGGCATCTAAAGATTTGTTAGTTCATTTTGACCCTGAAAAACAGCTACTATTGGCCTCTGACGCATCGCTGTATAGAGTTGCAGCGGTTTTGTCATACAATACGGAAGACGGTTCCAAGAGGCCGATTGCGTACGCTTCTAGAACTTTATCAGGTGCAGAGAAAAACTATTCAGTTCCTGAAAAGGAGGCATTAGCATTGGTATTTGGAGTGAAAAAGGTTCACCAATATTTGTATGGAAACAAATTTGTGTTGCTTTCGGACCATAAACCGCTACTGGGTTTACTGAAGGAAAACAAACAAATTCCGACAACGGCAGCCGCGAGAATACAGCGATAAGCATCAGTGTGTGTATACCACGCGATAAATTACGTCATATATGTTACTTCGGAAGGCAACATTTTGCTTAAAATGTAGACTTAAATCAAAGATAACTTTTATTTTACCACTCCATTTTAAATGAAACAAAGGGCAGTCTAAAAAACTTAAAGAGCCCCGTATTTGTTTCTTTACCAAAATTTTATAAGGTCATTAGTTTCATCAAACACTTCGACAAACCTGTTTCCAAAATAATGTTTTGACAGCGCTCCGTCAGACGGCTGTATTATGAAAAGTTTCGTCGAAGTGTTTTAAGAAACTAAACTCTCAAACAAACTCTGGTAAAAGACCGAATGCGAGGCTCCGTAAGCGGCGTAGACTGCGCTATGTTTCATTTAAAATGGTGAAGAAATAGTGAAGTTATCTTTATTCAAAGTATATTTTCAAATCAAAATATTGCATTCCGACGTAGCATTTATGACGCAATTTATCACGTGGTATACACACACTGGGCATTGACATTTGGCAGGTTACGAGTATGCAATATATGGCAGGACCAAGCATTGGCAATGTTGATGGTCTAAGTCGATTGCCGAGACATACGCAGAGGTTTCCGAACCGCCAATTCCAACGGAATTCGTGTTAGCCATTTAACTATTGGATGAAACGCCAGTTACATCACAACAGGTCAGGCTATGGACGCAACGAGATTCGTTTATGTCAAAAGTTGCTGTGTTTCTGCTAAAAGATGGCCAAAGAAATGTCCACATAAAGAATTTAGACCTTATTTTGCTGTTAGAAATGATTAGAGCATGCATGATGGATGCATTCTTGAGAAATCGTGTAAGTATACCTCCACGTGGACGTGAAACTATGTTGGACACGTTGCACGAAGGACATCCAGGTGCAAACAGGATAAAATCCTTAGCCAGAATGTATGTATGGTGGCCTCTAATGGACACTGAAATTGAAAACCATGTGAAACACTGTCAATTATGTCAGACAAACAGAAACATGTCCGCAGAAGCGAAACTGCATCCGTGAGAATGGCTGCAACGACTTTGAGTGAGACTGCATGTCGACTATGCAGGTCCATTCATGGGGAAAATGTTTTTAGTCATAATCTATGCTCATTCGAAGTGGATCGAAGCATTCGATACGAACAAAGTGACTCCAGCAGTGACAATTGAACGATTACAAAAGACATTTGCTCCATATGGACTATGCCAGCAACTGGTCACAGACAATGGAAGTGCATTCACTAGTTCAGAATTGGACAAGTTCATGAAAAAGAATGGCATAAAGAAAATTCGAGTTGCGAGTTACAAAGCACCGAGCAATGGTCTGGGAGAGCGAGCTGTAGGGATAATCAAAAGTGGTTTGAAGAAGCAATGTCATGGGACTTTTCGGAACAAGTTTTAGTGTGGGAAAGTGTTCAAAAATCATGGACACAGCTAGGGCTTTCATTAATCAAACAGGCCCGGTTTCATATGAAATTGAAGTAAATGATGGTCGTTTGTTGAAAAACCATGTAGATCATTTGCGTGACCGACACTCTGTTATTACCACAGAAGAGCCTGAATTAAAGGATGCTATAACCCCAATTCCAAATACTGCTACGCTCATGCAACAGCAGGATACATTCGAGAGTTTGCCAGAAGTGCAGGATCCGTCAACCATCGCCGTTTCTTCAAAAGAAGCGGAATAACCACAGCAACCACCAAATCAACAGCTACAACAACAGCAAAATCAACGACCACAACGCGATTCGTTACAAAGATTATGTGTGTTTAAATATTCTTACAATATGGTTGTGTGTTAAACTTAAAAGGGCATACTAATCCCTAACCATCCATTTAGGTGTCATATCTGATATTTTCTTTCATAAATTAATAGAAATTAGTATATGTTAATAATTAATATTTATTTAATAGTATATGCTATTAAAATTCATAGCCATGTATTCGTAAGTACATGTTAATTATGTTATGTGAATGATTCCTTGAAATAATCATCATTTCTTTGTATATCTGCTAAAATTAACTTTGGAATATTGGAACACTATTTTTCACAAAAAAGCTAATCTAGGACATTGGGTTATTTGTAGCCGGGGTATATAAGTATGACGGGTGTCAGTCCGTTTATATACTTTATTTCGAATCACAAAGAGAAAAAGGCAGCGGTGTACTAAAAAGTATTGTTTTTCAACATTGCAAAACAGTAGACTTGGAACACATTTCCAAGTTGTGACTCCAATGACTGTCAGGACAGCAATGCCCGAGAGATAGAATGGCGGGAATGTTACGGGTGGTTACGTGCATAAATTAATTCTAATATTAACCAATTGAAAGGTGTTTGACCACTATAATACGTGCATACTGACCACTACCACACACACTCTATAATAATGTACGCGCAATCTAAACGCAAGCAGACAATGATAAATGAACATGAACGGATGAAAAAAATACCCTGTTACATATTGTTTTCATTTACACTTTAGGTTACACACCACCATTGTCATTTCCTCTATAATTCAATGTGAAATGATTATTTTTAGACAACATTTAAAGGCATTTCGAGCGAATGCAGACTGTGATAAACATATATATTCTTAAAGTACAAGCTTTAAATTACCCTTTAAGCCAATAAAAAGGGAGGGGGTCAAGTTATTCCTAAGAAAAAATCTCTCCACTTGAAAAACAAACTCTCAAAATTGCACAGTCCACCATGACAGTTCTTCCAAAATTACCTTTCAACTATAGGGCAGCAGTTTATGCTTAAATCTCTATTCTAAATGATAAATCAAACAATAATAGATACTTAAGGTATAAAAGTTTCAGGAATAAGGATATTTTTGATTTACAGTGTATTGAGCATGTGAAAACATGTCTATCAGTCATGAAAACATTATTTTTTTATTGAGAATTTTCCACACAACGGAAGTACATATGACGCAATGGTGACGCCATACCTTTACAGGGTGGTTGACATTTTAATCAGTCAACAGCCACAATATCTTCATAACGTTCTGTTATTGGAGTATAATTGCCATACCCAGTATTCAGCTTACAAATGTTATCATAGGTTATCAAAACAAACAGTTTTAATTCATGGTAGTTCAGGGGAAAATTATCAATGAATTCATAAGTGAACTCTTCAATTATAGGGGAAGGATGTAGTAATTAATATAAAATAAACTACATTTGATTTTACTTATGGTTTGCATTGTCTAAATGTATTCAGTTGTACTGTGATTCTTGTCGAGACTAAATGTGTGTAAAGTTTATGAAATCTTAAGTTATTACACCTCTTCTTCTACCTCTCCTTCTTTTAGATCATTGTCAATCCTTTTTAAGTTTTCAGAACTTTAACATTCATTACAAGACATAACCAATATCGAATAAGTCATCCTCGGCACCCCAACGTATCATAATCTATCATATAGGTTATGATACGCTGGGGTGCCGAGAATGAGAATAAGTCGGCTTTAAAAACTCTTCAGAGCTTGTTACATATGTTGTAATCCCGACTTTATTAATAAATGTTTCTTGACTTGACTTTACTAATGTTGAACCACATTCCCTGATGTGTTTTTTTTATTATTATTTACTCGTTTAAAATAAGAGATCATAGTCATTGCTAACGTCAACTTTAAACTCATTGGCACTAAAATGCAAGCCACATTTTCAACGCTTTACAAAAAGAGGGGCCCAAATGGCTGCCAGTCATTTTATAACAAGATTTTTACTTTTCAGCATGACGGATCCAACAAACAGGATTTAAAGGATGATTTAAAAAAATATCGAGATATAATAATGACGCAAAATAAAAAATCGAGATTTATTTTAAATCATGATATAAAGGGAGATAACTGCGTAGGTTTAGGAGCTTGCCGTTTACTCCAGTATATATGGTACGGAGTGTACGGGAAGCAAGAAATTATCGCTTCCGGTTTCGGTTTATTGTGTAACCACCGAAGCATGGAAATGTCAAATGTACTAGATAAACGTTCCTGACAGTATTGGATCGATTATTCTTAACCAGAAGTCAAGATGGACGAGTCTTCAAAGCATCACAATCCCAACCCGGTTGTCACGGCGAATCCTATTTCAAAACTGTTTTTCTGGTAAGTGGATTTTTTCCATGTTTCGTACTCAGTGTAACTCGTACAAGCCAGGGTTGTCCCTTAGCTCTGTTGTAGTTTTGAAATCTTATAGTTTACGTGAATGTTCTCAAAATGTCAACACCCTCAGCTGAGTATTAAAACATGTGGTAAAGTGCGAACAAACAAACATACCATCGCAATAGTTTGTTCTATTGATGTTCTTCTAATGACAGACAGCGGGTGTTTTTCACACCTTTGCACATTTGAAAAGATTTGAAAGTGACAATAATGCTATTTGCGGTATGCATATTCCTTTATTATTATTTTAAAACAGTTACATACATCAAAATATGTTGTAAAATATCGAAACGTTAAAATCATGAACAACGTTTAATATTTATTCATTTGATTCACATCGAGTTTTTGTGAGTAGCATCCCTTTTATAAAAAAAGCAAACACTCTGATTGTTTTCAATTTATTTCTCAATAAATCATTTTGAAGTAAAACATTTCATTTATGCACCAGTCAATTGTTACCCCGGCCCCTCCAGGTCCGGGGAATAGCGGGGTCCAGCCAAACCCTGGTAAAACCCCCCGTCCTCTGGGGACGAACTGATGGTAAAATCCCCGCCAAATGCCCCCGCACCCCAAGGACCCTAAGTAAGGCACATTCCCCGCTATATTTGGGGCGAATACAAAACTACTGCATTCACCGGGCACTGCGGGGCCACCAGGAAGGTAAAAACACGGCCCATTTCCCCGGTATACCCCCGGACTTTGGGGGGCCTTGGTTACAATTGACTAGTGCATTATATACACATGTTTACTGCATTATTTTACCTACGATAGTTGTTTTCTTCTGTGCCGTTGCGGTACTTACCCCTTTGTCACTGCTCAGAGAATTTCAGCCTGAAATAGACTCGAGAAAAAAATAATAAATAAGATAGGATGCTGGCAATTTTACCTGAACATTCTGGGGTAAAAAAGTGCGTCCTATACATAAAGAATATGGTACATGTGTTTGTAAATATGCTTTACCATTGAAACAGTAATTTAAAGAATTTAAAATCCTTACAAGCTGTATATTGGTTACTTAACTGTCAAATCACTATATTTTGTTGATTGTATTGTATTTTTTGGCTATGAATGTTGTTACATTTAAAGCTAGTGTTGGGAATCTGTTGCAATTTGACTATTGATAATGGGTTCAGCTTCAGTTATGGTCTGGATGGTACAATCATTTTTGACAATGCCTTAATTGTAGTTTTATTCTTGTACAATAACTCCTAATCCTTAACTTCATATATGCTTATGTTATGCTCACATTTGAAGATATTTGGTATTGTTGTTGCTATCAGCCATATTGTGAACGACAATAACTAAACTGAACAGGAATGCATAAATGAGAAAACGAGGATATCATTTGGGGAAATTAACCGAACTCAAATAAGGAGAGGAAAGAAGAAAATCAACTTGCAGGTTGAATCAATGATCGATTATGACCAAATACAATTGATTGTCACCAATTTCAGACCCAACCTATCATTTTTATATTATAATAAACGATCATCCGAACATCACTGAATAGATGTGTGTTATGTAGTTATCAATTGTTGTAATATGGCATGTTATATTATCACATTCAAACAACTGGATTCTAATGTCTGACATCACATTGAAGAGGAAAATATACCTCTAAGTCAGTTTTAAATTTTAAAGTAGGGAATGGTGTCAATTTTATGTGAATGTTCTCCCTTGTTATATATGTCATCCACTATTTTTTCAAAAAAGACTTCATTCTTGAAATGAATTTTCTGGTTTTAGTTAAAAATTGTTTTAATGCTGAACTATTGAATTATTTTTTGATGTTATTTTTACAATGTCTTTAGGAGAATTCATGCTAACAAGAAAGTGTTGTCTGAACTTGATAAATTAAACATTCATGAGCAGTGAAATAACTTGTTCATCAATATGAAGGTCGCTTTCATTTTTTACCACAATAGAGTGTCACTTGTCCAATAACATACATGTTTTAAGTAATGTTTGTAGCAATTGAAGTGTTTTCGCAGTTATAACCATACATGCCATATTTCTGAGAGGCTTCACAGGGGATATATATATATATATATATACAGAAAAATGAACGAGACTTGACTTACATTTATTTATTACTCTTATATACATTCAAAATAAGAATAAATAACATAAAATCATCATCATGTCAGTTCATAGCATAGCATCAAAATTTATAATAAATTCAGCATAATATGAAATCAAAGAAGCTAGACACTGTGAATTAACAGCTCTAGAATGTTTATAAACTTTACCTAACACATTCACTTGAGTCAATTCTTATAGCACTGAGCAAGGCAATAAAAAAAATCACTAAAATATTTATCAATTCATGAAACAATTTTTAGTTATTTTCACCTTCCAACTACATCAAATTTTGGACTTAGTCAACATGGTTTTTAATGGAACAAAATAGCTACAGATAGTGTGTTCATTGAATTTTACACTCAAGATATCATGGATACTTTCCAAATGGCATGTATGTAACATTCCTTGGAAATCAAAATATTAAACGTAAGTTTTAATCTTGAAAGCATCATGAAAGGATGCGTCACAGGAGTATATTTATCTTGTTTAGCATACGTAGGCATGTGCCTTTTGTTTTTCATGAGGTGGGAGAAATTTGCTCAAACCAGCAAGCCATGCACTCAGGTGAAATGTTTGCCAGACTTGCTATTTTTTAGCTGATTTATTACATTCAATTTTAACTGTCCAAATACACATAGTTGTGAAAGAGGCAAAAGACTTTATGTGGAACTGAATGCTCCCTTGTGTATGCAACTTGCTTTCATGATGACTTGTTTGCCTTGGATTTGTACAACATTTATACTGTAAGCTTTGGCTTTCTGGATATCCATCTCACATGGATATTTAGTTACTATTGGAACCTAAAATTGCCTGTGCTTTAGGCAAATTTTGCTTTCAATATAACTTGTTTCTCTTTGATTTGTATAACATTAACTCCGTATAGGCCAAGCTTAGGGCCTAAAATTACCTGTGTTTTGGGCAACCTGACCATGATACCTGACCCTTACTGGCAAAACCCATCGCCCCCTTGATAGAATTTTTTTTAGTTGATGTTGACCATGAATTCCATTTTTGTTAATTAAAATAAAAAAAAACTATCAGACTATCAATTTATATTAGCACATGCAAATTGTTGACGATATAGAGGTATCAAATATTTTAAAAATTGTTTATATTAAAGTCATTTTATTCATGGACATGTTCATGTTTGTTGGAATGAATCTAGGAAAACAAATTAAAAGTATGAATAAATGTTTAAGGACCATTACATTTTAAATTACAAGCTATGAATATGTACAAATAGAACTTCAGAACAATGAGTTATTTTCTGACTAATTTGGAGCTGAAATTCCACCCTACTTCCAATGTCCCAATGGAAACTTATTTACCAAGCTAAAAACAAATACCCAAGTTTGTTTTTTGTTTTGTTTTTTAATTGAAGCATTGGGCACTCAAACTTTTTTCGCAAAGAAGAGTTTGTGTAATCTCAAAAAAATAAACATGATGACATTCTTTTATCTTCTGTCCATGTGTTTGTATTCTTGTTCATCTCTAACCCAATTTAAGTCAGAATTTTGTTTTTTTCCTTATCAGGAAGGCCTGATATCCCAATTTATTATTATAAATTTACATTTTTTTGTCGTTAGGTATGAAATTATAAATTTCGTTACTTTTTTAAATAGGCCAATCTGATTGCACAAGTTGTTGTAAGTGTTGCAGCTCCTTGTTATGAATAGATTGTATCCAACTAGGTCATTTATCATTCAAGAAAGACTCCACCTATCTCATTTCCTACTTAAAATGTGATTGTTTATCATTAAACTTTGTGGGATGACACCAATGCCATGGCAATGAGAACTCAACATGTACATTTCAACATGTTCTGATATGTTATTATGAATAGAGTTTTGATAAGGCATAAGTGTATGTGAATCATTAGTTCATGCGAATACCATTCTCTAGGGAACATTTCCAACTGTTATAAACCTGCATCCTCTTTCATATATGAGATCATTTCGTTTAAGGTTTAATAAGTGATTTTAATTTATCAACTATTTTAAGAGGTTTTCCAAAAACACGAATATATAAAAAAGTGATTTAACTAGGAAAAATAATCAGATTTTAAATAGTTATTTTCTTGAAAGTTTGTTCCCAATGCGCATTATAGGTTGCACCATTTTATTAAATATGTATAAAGACTACACTATTTAAATATGTCCTGTTTTTTACAGTTAATCACTGCTTTGCTTGTGGGTAAAAATGACAGATGGTACATAATTATGTACCTTGAATAATTGCAGCTTTCTCATTTGTCAATCATGGTTGTTCAATGTACAGGTCAGATCTATGATCAGGTCCCTATGGCATTAACAGAAAACAGATGATACTGTATTATATTTCTTAACCCTGGGTCATATCTTAATACTTTGGATGATAATACATTAGACACAAGCTTGTCTTTAGCAGGAACCGGGGTTTGATGAAAGAAGGAAAATGATCAGTGCAGGGGTGAGAATCCTCCATGGAATATCCATGTTTTATTGTTGTCTCCAAGACAAAAAAATGGAAGAAATATAAATCCCTACACTCTTAAAATGTATTATACCCAGGATCTGCAAGGGTGCTTGACCCCCTGTGATCCCATGAAACCCATATGCCAAGTTGAAGCTGTCCTAGACCCTCCAAGCAGGCTAGGACCCCAAACATTTTGCTACCAGCCATTCTCACCAGTTTTAAGTACTGCAATTATGGTCAGGCACGAATACAATTATCTTGCAGTGTTAAAAAATGGCCTTACTGTTAATTGGGTGGGGTTTTATCATGAATTACTAACTTTGTAAACAGCTTGCCTAGGACTCTTCCTTAATGCCATTTAAGCAGCTGCCAGCAAATTAAATGCATTGCCTAAAGATATGTAATAAAGCGATTAGATAAGTGGTAATTTCTTTCCTTTTCAATGCACAATGATAGGGTACTTATCAAGTAGAAATTATGACAACTTTATGTTTACAGTACATGTTGATACAATAAAAGACATAAACAATTAAATAACAATTATGACGATATTGATTTAGATGTTTCACTGTTTGTCAATACAGTTTATGCATCTAAACATTTTCATGTATCCCTATAGATAAAAGAGACTGGACAATATAAGTATTTATCATGTGTTTCTGGTATGGATAGAAAAATCTGATCTGAGGGCACGCGCGTAAGCCGTTTACGAGGCTTGCCGAATTACAGGCCAAGCAGCGTCCTCGAGGGTCGGATTTTTTTATCCGGACCGGAAAAACATGATTGATATTTTTTCTAGCATAACTACAATAATCAATTTGTGGAAAAATTGACGTATAAAATGCACTTTTGAACATTTCACCAAAAAGCGCATGCGACATTGTTTACCAGTGACGTCATAAAGCACAGTAATTTTAAATCACTATTGACGTCAAATAGTTCCTTTAAAATCACGTTTTTATGATTGTTTATTTTCAATTTTAATTAAAAGTCTTGCAGACTTATATATTTAATAGCGCTTTATTGAAATGGCGTAATATACTTTTCATAAACCATGCAATAAAAAAAGAAAAAAAGCGGCACGTTGTTGCAAGTGGATTCATCTTACATGGGGGGTGTAAGGCGGGTTTTTCCAGCACTGGTCACATCCGGTATGCATGAAAACATCAAACGTACTTACACATCAACATGATTTTAAGTGAGATTGAATCTGTATTTATAAATACATGAAACATGACCTAATGAAATGTGAAAAAACCCAAAAGAAACGAAATTTCAACATCTACTGTATAAGCAAATGCATACATATATTTATGTATGTTCATTTCTTTATGATGTTACAATACAAGATTAAAAACCACAGACTGTTTAACAAAGAATTACTTAGCTATGATGTCTATACTAAATCACATAAACAAAAACAGAAAGTTATTTTTTTATACAAATACGTTACTAAAGAGCTCAAACATGTGAGACATTTATATTTCACACAGGATAGCCCATTAAAGTTTTTCAACTTATTTCCAGTGGGGTCCTTTAATTGCTCTATTTAACTGATCATGATGTAGGTGAGTGCAATTGTTTATATTTAAGATGGCCACTGATTTTAAGTGTTATCTGTTTGTATTGGAGGGTGTGAATGGTCTGTATAGTTCATTGCCCACCAAAGAGTTTTGTATGAGCACATCCAAGAACAACATTATTTTGTTTTGAAGAGGTTTGTATGAACACGACTAGGGAAAACATTATCTTGTCTCGAAAGGTTTATATGAGCACAACCAGGGAAAACATTACCTTGGTCCTGAAGAGGTTTGTATGAGCACAACCAGGGAAAACATTACCTTGGTCCTAAAGAGGTTTGTATGAGCACAACCAGGGAAAACATTACCTTGGTCCTAAAGAGGTTTGTATGAGCACAACCAGGGAAAACATTACCTTGGTCCTAAAGAGGTTTGTATGAGCACAACCAGGGAAAACATTACCTTGGTCCTGAAGAGGTTTGTATGAGCACAACCAGGGACAACATTATCTTGTTTCTGAAGAGGTTTGTATGAGCACAACCAGGGAAAACATTACCTTGGTCCTGAAGAGGTTTGTATGAGCACAACCAGGGAAAACATTACCTTGGTCCTAAAGAGGTTTGTATGAGCACAACCAGGGAAAACATTATCTTGTTTTTGAAGAGGTTTGTATGAGCACAACCAGGGAAAACATTATCTTGGTTCTGAAGAGGTTTGTATGAGCACAACCAGGGAAAACATTATCTTGTTTCTGAAGAGGTTTGTATGAGCACAACCAGGGAAAACATTATCTTGTTTCTGAAGAGGTTTGTATGAGCACAAACAGGGAAAACATTATCTTGGTTCTGAAGAGGTTTGTATGAGCACAACCAGGGAAAACATTATCTTGTTTCTGAAGAGGTTTGTATGAGCACAACCAGGGAAAACATTATCTTGTTTCTGAAGAGGTTTGTATGAGCACAACCAGGGAAAACATTATCATGGTTCTAAAGAGGTTTGTATGAGCACAACCAGGGAAAACAATATCTCAGTCCTGAAGAGGTTTGTATGAGCACAACCAGGGAAAACATTATCTCGGTTCTGAAGAGGTTTTTATGAGCACAACCAGGGAAAACATTATCTTGGTTCTGAAGAGGTTTGTATGAGAACAACCAGGGAAAACATTATCTTGGTTCTGAAGAGGTTTGTATGAGCACAACCAGGGAAAACATTATCTTGTTTCTGAAGAGGTTTGTATGAGCACAACCAGGGAAAACATCTTGGTTCTGAAGAGGTTTGTATGAGCACAACCAGGGAAAACATTATCTTGGTTCTGAAGAGGTTTGTATGAGCACAACCAGGGAAAACATTATTTCGGTTCTGAAGAGGTTTGTATGAGCACAACCAGGGACAACATTATGTTGGTCCTGAAGAGGTTTGTATGAGCACAACCAGGGAAAACATTATCTTGTTTCTGAAGAGGTTTGTATGAGCACAACCAGGGAAAACATTATCTTGGTTCTGAAGAGGTTTGTATGAGCACAACCAGGGAAAACATTATCACAACCAGGGACAACATTATGTTGGTCTCGGAAGAGGTTTGTATGAGCACAACCAAGGACAACATTATCTTGGTCTCGAAAGAGGTTTGTATGAGCACAACCAGGGAAAACATTATCTTGGTCTTGAAGGAAAATGTTCAATATTTAGATATATCAGCTAACAGCTGTGTAAACAATTGAGCTCATATAAATTTGTATAAAATAATAATGGTTAACTTCATTTTTTTGGGAAAAAACGGTGACAATCCATTCTGTCATCCTCTTTTCATGGAGGAATAAAAATAAACTACGAACCAGGAATATCCTATGATTGGTTTCAACCAATGAAAGTACCCCTGATAGAAATTTAACTTTAAGTAGAACTTTGCATCTTTAAGATCTTATTCTAGATGGTTTATGTGCAGCCAGGCTGTGTCAGAACTATGGGAACTGTACTGGCACTATTCTCACTTAACGTTCAATAATTATACTTCCATACTTCTGGTGGATGACCCCACTGTGCTGTACAAAAACTGGAGGTTAAGGACAGGACATGTACAATGTGGTCATTTATGTCACTTAACCCCCACATCTTCCCTTTATCAGGTGGATGAACCCACTGGAAGGCTATGTAAAACATGAATAAAGTTATAAGTTATGGCACTCAACCTGTATATTACCCTATTTTGAGTGGATGAACCCACTGTTTAGGCCAAAAAAAAAATATGTGTGTTTCAGGTTACGTGATCAAAAAAATAGGGACGGTAGGCAGGCTTTTTTTTTTTTTTTTTTTTTTTTTTTTTTAATACCGTCACATATTTGGTATCTTTGACAACTACTATATGATGCCATTAAAGATGCCATTTTTCGATGTTTTGAATATTTTATAACATTATAATAATTTAATTGGTGCACTTTCAGGACCATACATGTACAATATTTAAATGAAGACCCATACAACCAATTACAGCAAACCAAAGGAAACAAGATGCTGCACATGTTTATGTTTGTCAGTTTCTGTTAGGACGTCTGTGGAAACACCAAATTAGTACTATTATCCTGTCATTTTTCTTGCTAAAAGATCAATATTAAAAACAAACAACTTGTATTTTTATTTCTTTGTTTCTTTATTACTATCAATAAACCAACACTGTGAAATCAGAAAGGCTTATTTTATCCATTAACCCTTGACTCCATGTATGCTACATTTAAAAAAAAATTCATTGTATTCTAATTTTGATCACTCTTGCAAATATTATCGAAAACTGAGCATTTGCTCCTGAGGAGCAAATGCTCCATTTCCCATATTATTAAATACAAAACATTCATAATAATTAATTGGAATTTTATGGGAAAAAATAAAATGCCAATTATGAATGTTTTGTATTGTGTTTTTAATGTTAAATATTATTATTAAAGGATTAAATGTAGAGTCAGTAAAATATACATTTAGCTTTCATGCAGCTTTGTCAAAGATATATAGCCCTAACTCCAGTTACTTGATAAGGCTGTGCACAGTATTTCACACTTCACAATTCCAACACAAGTATATGTTATTAATTCAAACAAAAAGGGTATGTGTTGCTTTCATACATTTAAAAAACAATGCAGCTTTCTGCAAAACAGTTAACTCCGCTTATAACCATATTGACATACCTCAAAATTATCATCGTTATATCGGAATTATTATCATTAAAAGCGAAACATTTAATTTTATATTTGAGTCACTAGCAGAGATAAAATACACACTCTGAATTTCAAATGATGTCTACTGGTCGGCGACCAGTGACATCCGCGTACCAGTTGCGGCCGTTGGCATTTTTCTTGTCAATAACAACTCGGTTTTTGTTAGGTTTTTGTTTTTGTTTTGCAGAAAAACGTACAGAAGTTCAGAATTGCCGCATAAAATATCATGAAAAAACACTGGAACGCCGACCAGTACAGTTTTTATTTTACCTTTTCGTCATGCCGAGTGCCAGTGATCGACACTGCTTTGACGATCTTTCCAGTGGGGTGGTACTCTCGCCAAATCTGCCCTATTTGGTGGCTTTGGTTTACACTTCTTAAGCATCGAATGCCCTGGTAATGGGGACATTTCTTTATGTTGAGTGACAGAATAGCAGACGCCATTATCTGTCGCCTGCTTACTCCTACTCAGTGCGCTCAGACGCTCTATCGATTTTTCCGGGATGAATAAAATACACGTTTAAAGCACTACATTGAGGAATATTTGGGTAGGATAAAAAAATTACGGTCGGCGGGCGCGGAACAGACACGGCCGGGTAACCGGAAACACACAATTTTTTTTTTTACGCAGGGTGATGTACAACAACAGTGGGTTGAGGAAATGTACAATGTTGTCAATTATGGCGCTTAACACCCGGTATATAACCCTATTTCAGATGGATGAACCTACTGTTTAGGAAGGGTGATGTACAATGACTGGAGGTTGAGAACATTTACATTGTTTTCAGTTATGGCACTCAACCCCCAGTATATTACCCTATTGCTATGTATGACAACTGGAGGTTGAGTACATGTATTATGTTGTCAGTTATTCCACTTAACCCCCCCACATAATTCACTATTTCAGGTGGTTGTACACACTGTTCAGGAAGGGCTATGTATGACAACTGGCTATGTATGACAACTGGAGGTTGGGTACATGTACAATCTTTTCAGTTATGTCACTTAACCCCCCACATAATTCCCTATTTCAGGTGGATGAACCCATTGTTCAAGAAGGGCTATGTACGACAACTTGAGGTGGAGGACATGTATAATGTGGTTGCAGAGGACCAATCAGACAGGCTTGGAGACCAGCTTGAAAAGTAGTTATGAAGACTTATTACTGTCATTTATATTTCTTACTGATTCTTAACTCTCAGAAACATGCAAAATTGCACAACAAAGAAATAAGAAAAAAAAGAGCAGCCTTTTTATATGCTCATACGTAGAACAGAACATATACTTGTTATATTTGCGGCGTAGGAGCAGTAAGCCGGGCAGCTTGGCATAGAGCTGGTGGTCAGGCAGCATCAAGTGTGATGTCTGATTAATAACTTATGAATTATTTGTCCAGTTATCACCAAATTGGTCAGAATGTGTATGGGCATATTATCTGAGTTATTTAGAAAAAAAACAGCCATATTATTACAGAAATTACATAAAATTGGACTTGTCTGATCGATTAAATAAGAAGCCTTTGTCCAATTATCAATTTGGTCAAATTGTGTATGGCCATTACCGTAAATGACTGGTTATAAGACAATAGGGGGTATTAGACGCAGGGAAAAAATCTGTGAAAAATCCGAGAAAAAAACTTTTAATCTATGTTTTTGGTTAAAAGACGCATATAAAAAATGTCAAAATCGTCCGGCATTTTCAGCCACCATGTTTGTTGACAGTGACAAAAAAATTTTTTTCGTGCAAATGGCGATGGTTATCTTTAAAACCATACAACCATACTGTCGAGAATGAAAAGTTATGTTATACAAAAAATATTTTGACAGTGCCAGGGTTCGAATTTATAAATTTAGAATAAATAAAAGCAACAGTAAATGTAGCGTGGATGCTTTGGACTATAAAATATATCGGAAGTCTATTCACTTTGACAGTTGAGGTTACACACCACCATTGTCATTTCCTCTATTATTCAATGTGAAATGATTAGTTTTAGACAACATTTAAAGGTATTTCGAGTGAATGCAGACTATGATAAACATATATATTCTTAAAGTACAAGCTTTAAATTACCTTTTAAGCCAATAAAAAAGGGGGGTCAAGTTATTCCTAAGAAAAATCACTCCACTTGAAAAACAAACTCTAAAAATTGCACTGTCCGCCATGACAGATCTTCCAAAATGACCTTTCAACTATAGGGCAGCGGTTTATGCTTTAATCTCTACTCTAAATAATAAATCAAGCAAGAATAGATACTTAAGGTATAAAAGTTTCAGGAATAATGATAGTTTTGATTTACAGTGTATTGAGCATGTGAAAACATGTATATCAATCATAAGAACATTTTTTTTTTATTGAGAATTTTCCACACAACGGAAGTACATATGACGTAATGGTAGTGATGGGCAATAGGTTGAGTTTTACAATCGATAATCGGTTACAATCGGAGACCATCAACCGATTAGACATCGGCTATAATCGGATATTATAGAGCAGTGGTTGCTAGTGATATACTTGAAGGTAATGGGTATCACTTCGTCTATGTAAGCTGAATTGAATATATAAACCAAACAATAGAACTTACGTATTCATTTTTCAGGAAACTAACAAACATAAAACATATTTTTTTTTATATTTTTAAGTTAAAAAGAAAAAAACATTAAACTGAAATGTATACATCAGAAATTTCAAAGTCACCAGTATGAATCTACCAGTAAATGTTTGTTTAGAAATATTGTCTGGTCAATGAGATATGGGTTCATTCTACATCTCTTCTTGATCATCACCTGTGATCTAGTTACTGTATACAGGTATATTTTGCGTAAGCCTTTTTGCAAAGGCAACAATACGCCTTGCTTGTGTCAAGGTTTTCTTTAGTTGGAGGTCCTGGTTTGATTTTTCTAAATGCAAAAAAGAGCCAGACTTTAGATTTTGCTTTCCCACCCGGATAATTGTACAGCATATCGTCATTGTCGTCTGCCATTCTTACGAATTGTACCCAAAGAAAAATGAGCGGAAATGTCGGCAAGATAAAAAAAAATCGTAAATGAATACTGAGTAACCTCCCTTGATAAATTTGTATGATGTTCCGCGATAATCGATTATGATAATTTACAATCGATTATCGCCGATTTTGAAGCTTTCCGATCAATTTTCGATTATAATCGATCATCGGCCCATCACTACGTAATGGTGACGTCATTCCTATAACTAAACCCGTCCCGGCATTTTTTATGAAAAACACTTTCGATTAGTCCTTCATACATAAATACACCCAAAGCTAGCTCAATCTGATAGTCTGTGTCAGGTTTTCCAGTTTCAATGCCTGTCACCCAAGTGCCTGTGCGTCTGTATTTTCTAAGGCGTTTTGGCCAAAAATGCCATTCTTTGAGGTTTTTCAACTGAACCTTGACTCAAATGGCATTCTAAGCATCAAATGGGGCAGTTCTACACATCTTTGCACACATTTCAAGTTCTCGCAGTCAAATTTTCACCAAATTTGGACATTTTCAGTGCTCGTAAGATTGCAGACGACTCATTTTTAAAAAAAAAAAATAGGCGAAAGTTGTGAAAACCAGAAAATAGCATATTTTGATCAACCAGACAAGATAAATGCATTTAATTGTGAAAATTTGCCAGAAATAGTGAAATGCAATACATTTCTTACCAAAAATAACACTTTTTAAACAAAGCAGTTTGGTCCCTTTTAGGTTACACACCACCATTGTTATTCCCTATATAATTCAATGTAAAATTATAATTTTTAGACAACATTTAAAGGCATTTTGAGCGAATGCAGGCTATGATAACCACATATATTCTTAAAGTACAAGCTTTAAATTACCTTTTAAGCCAATAAAAAAGGGGGGTCAAGTTATTCCTAAGAAAAATCACTCCACTTGAAAAACAAACTCTAAAAATTGCACTGTCCGCCATGACAGATCTTCCAAAATGACCTTTCAACTATAGGGCAGCGGTTTATGCTTTAATCTCTACTCTAAATAATAAATCAAGCAAGAATAGATACTTAAGGTATAAAAGTTTCAGGAATAATGATAGTTTTGATTTACAGTGTATTGAGCATTTGAAAACATGTATATCAATCATAAGAACATTTTTTTTTTATTGAGAATTTTCCACACAACGGAAGTACATATGACGTAATGGTGACGTCATTCCTAAACAAACTCTCGGCTTGAAATTTACCTCAGAGAAAAAGTTCAAAAAATTGTTACTGGGTATGATACGCAGGCATTTTTTTGCATCAAAATCTGAGGGAAAAAAGTGCGTCTAATACCCAGTCATTTACGGTATATCTTAAACAAGCTCAGTAACAAGTCATATCGCTCTAGTCATTGAAGAGATATCACCCTTCATTTATAGAAATTGTTTTTGTCCAATCAATGAAACTTGTATATCCTTTCCTAAACAGCCCCACCTATGTTGATGGTACAGCTATGATGCATTTTACATAAAGAAATGTATTTGATTGGTCATTGTTTGTACCTAAAACAAAGCTTTACTCTCCATATTTATAAGCTTATTGACTTGGAATATTATCAGTTTTTTATTTTTCTATTTATAGGCGTTTAAGGCATGTATCCCTTGTTGCCTGTGGGCACAGCTTCCTACAACAATGTGGTGTAATGTAAATTGATCTCACTCTACCTTCAAATAAAATATATTTCCATAAAAAACTATGGATTCAGATGAAGAATTTTATTTGACTTACCTATTGTTTGGCTTTCAAGATTTAAGTGTCAACATATTACAAGTATTGTCAGTGTAGTATTTGTGCCATGTTTCAGGCCATCTACTCAGCCTGTGTGACTGGTCTAATTCACTCACCCAAGTAGTCGAGCCCACCTGGAGCACATTCTCTTAGTTCACTCAAAGGACATTAGGATTTTTACCCAAGGAAATGACTTGAGATTGTATCAGCTGACAGCTTGATCTTAAATAATTAAGTATGATCTTGAATGAACAAATACTCTTTTATTTCAGAGAGTGGGCAAAAGAGATTGAGAAATCTAATGCTGGCCGGGGCAAACCCAGTCTATTCTGGGCACTATTTCGGATGTTTGGGCTCGAATACATGCTGTTTGGGCTTGTTCTTCTTTGCGAGGTAAGTGAGTTAATATTTTACCAGGGAGTTTACTTACAGTCTCAAGTCAACTTGGGCTCAGAGAAGCAAACATTTCAAAGGACTGTTGTTGTTTTTTGCACTCCTTTTAAAATCTTTCATGTGGCTATTAATTTAGCAATTTTCACCAGAAATTATCTTCTTGAAAGAAAGTCACTAGTTGCAGTCTTGAGGCTTGATGCTGTTTGTAAGATAAGGAGGAGACCTTGGCTTGGCTTACATGGACTTGCATTGGTATTGCCCATTGAAGTTAAAATATTTATCAGCAATGTTTAGCTTATCTTTTTTTTTCGAGGACTTTAATTGGCCATGACTCATATAGCACTGAATATGATAGTTACATGAATGCATGTTTTTAGCGACGGTACTCATATGTGTTGCCAGGCCCATAACACTGGCATTTTGATACATAATTATGTTATAATTGACCTATATTCCATGATTTTCTGCAGCGAATTGAAGAGACCTTAATAAGTTGTCAACATTTTATTACTTGGCTACTTTGCACATTTCATTGATTTGATTTGGTAATGGTTACTTTGGATAAATATTAATCAATCCTTTAATATTATGGCTAACTTTGACCAATTAAGAAGTTTTATATGTTTGGCAGCAGAGAATCAGATGGGTGTTAGCATCCACTTTTGGTGGTCTTGTACTTGCCATAGAGAACTCCTGGTAGTCAAATGATCATAGTTTTTTGTAAATATATGAATATAAGTCATTCAAGGACTTCAGCAGTTTTCAAAAGAAATTTTGATTCTAATGATTCAAATAAATAATTTCATGAAACTTGATAATTGTTTGCTTAAATCTGTTTGATCAAACAGGAAAACAGTGTAATTATTCACCATTTCAGGAGATGACAAAAATAGTCCAGCCCCTGTTGCTTGGGGGACTAATCCGCTATTTCACCCCCGGGTCCGAGGTAACGAAAACCGAGAGCCTCCTGTATGCGGGCGGTATAAGCCTGTGCGCTGTTATCCTCGCCGTCTCACATCACCCGTACTTCTTTGGGGTACAGAGGATCGGGATGAAGATGAGAATAGCGTGTTGTTCTCTATTGTACAGGAAGGTACATTACTTTTTCTTATCGCTAGTCTGCTCTAATGCCCCTTAAGGGTTGCATATGGTATTCTCTCCAGAACTGATGTTGGTAGGTTGCCCTTGACCAGTAAATGACCTGATTGGGTCATTAGGTCAAATGTCTTATAAAAACATTGTCTGTACCATAACTAGAATTGTTGACTTACGACCATGGAAATTCACAGGTAGGTTGCAGTAGACCAACAGATGACCTGTTGTTTTTAGCATCGGTGGTCAAGGTATCAATAATCTTATAAAAACTTTGTCCTTACAATGGCAGTTTGATCTACAATCATAAAACTTCAGTGACAGGTTGTCATTGACCGACATTTGCTGTCTACAGTATTCAGATGGAACTTGGTGCACATATTTATTGATTACATGTATACCGTTTATGTCCTTTTCAAATCCCATGCCATGATAGACTTGCCGGGGTATTTTTGTGGCTATTTTTTCCGATTTTGTGACATGAATAAAGCTTACATTGACTCTTGACTCCAAAATAGTTTGCTGAATGAGGAGAAATGCTTCTAAAAAAGACACATGCCCGGCATTTAATAAGACATTTATAGTATGAGTATCAAGTGTCATCATTCTGATGTAAATATTTGTTGAATTCCGACCTTTGTTTGAGTGAGTGTGTTGGCATCTCGTTGCAGAACTCCTGATGTAAATATAAAAAATATTCAGTCCCAATGAAACACCGACCTCATTTGAATGTTTTATAGCATGGTAAACAAAAACAAGTAATTTAAACAATCAGCTTCAGGCACGAAACACCATGATGCACTACAATTATATATCAAATCTTCATTTGAATACTCGAGTTTTCCTAACGCCTCTGAACATGTTCAGATTAACAATGTTTTAATGATTTCAGAGTTTGCGACTTAGTAATGATGGCCTGGCTGGGACAACAACGGGCCAGATTGTCAACCTCATGTCAAATGATGTGAACAGATTTGATCAGGTAATTGTTTTTAAAGGATGTTTTCTTAATCAAATTGAATCACATTTCAATTCAATAAAATTGAAATTCCAATCAATTTTGTTGAATTTCCAATCAATTTTGTTGATTTAATTTTAATCATGGTTTGTGTTCTTAAACTTCTTGTTGGTTTGACCTGTGGTAGCAAAAGTTATACTTACAATCCTGTTGAGAGAGACTTGAACCCAGTGTTGCATGTCCCGTTGAGGCAATAGATATATAAGCAATACTGTTGAGAAAGCTGGGCCCAATGTCACAGCTCTTATATTCGTACACTTTCTGCGGGTTGGTCCCTCGAAGGCAATAGATGTATTAGCAACGCTGTAGAAAGAGGCGTTTATTTTAGGCTGTTATCCCGAGGAAGCAATAGCTGTACAAGCATATTGTAGAGCGAGCTGGGCCAAGTATCACTTGTATATTTCAGGCTGTAATATCTTACATATCCTGTGAGTTGGTCCCCTTGAAGTGATAGTTGTTTGAGCAACATTGTAGAGCAAGCTGGGCCAAGTGTCACTTGTATATTTCAGGCTGTGATATTCTTACACTTCCTGTGGGTTGGTCCCCTGGAAGCAATAGCTGTATTAGCAATACTGTGGAGACAGCTGGGCCCATCCACACTTGCTGGCTTTGCTGTGTTGTTGTTGTTGGTTCCTGTCCAGGGTTATATGGGAAAATTGTTTTCAAAGTTCAGGTAATAGAAACACATACTTGAATTAGTAGTTTACACAGTGATATGTAAGCATAATTTTAAAAGCATTTTTTATACCCCCGACAAATGAAGTTTGAAGGGGGTATATTGTAGTCACCCTGTGGTCGGTCTGTCGGTCCTTCGGTCGGTCCCTTGCAATTTTTCTTGTCCGGAGCATAACTTAAAAACTAAAGGATGGAATTGGATTAAACTTCATACAATAATAGAGCATAATGAGAGGAAGTGCAGTGTACAATAACCATGACTCTATTCTTGCTTATTACTGAGTTATTGCCCTTTGTTACTTTTTTTTGTCCCGAGTATAACTTGAAAAGTACTGGATGGAATTCATTTGAACTTCATACAATGGATAAGCACAATGAGAGGAATTTAGCCAATTACTGAGTAATTGCCCTTTGTTTTTTGTTTTTTTGCTGTCAAACTTTTTTCCAGACTTTAACTTGCAAACTACGAGATGGAATTTATTAAAACTTCATACAATGGTAAAGCACAATTAGAGGAAGTGCATTGCACAAGAACCATAACTCTATTTCAGCTAATTACAGAGTTACTGCCCTTTGTTACTTTTTTCTTGTCCAGAACATAACTTGAAAACTATTGGATAGAATTTAATAAAACTTCATACAGTGATAGATCATAATGAGAGGGAGTGCAGTGTTCAGGAACCGCAATTCTATTTCAGCCAATTACAGAGTAACTGACCTTTGTTACTTTTTCTTGTCCGGAGCATAACTTGAAAACTATCGGATGGAATTTAATAAAACTTCATACAGTGATAGATCATAATGAGAGAAAGTGCAGTGTACAGGAACCGCAATTCTATTTCAGCCAATTACAGTGTTATTGCCCTTTATTACTTTTTTCTTGTCCGGAGCATAACTTGAAAACTTCCGGATGGAATGTTATAAAACTTTATACAATGATACAGCACAATGAGAAGGAGTTCAGTGTGTTCATGAATCGTTACACTATTTTCGCAAATTACAGAGTTATTGCCTTTTTCTGTGTTTTGTTTTTGTCAAACTTTTGTCCGGACAGTTACTTGAAAACTACTAGATGGAATTTCATAAAACTTCTTACAATGATAATTCATAATGAGAGGTGGCGTGCGGTGGTATTAATCACCTTCAGTGATAGCTCTAGTTTAATATGTCCATATTAGATACATATACTATGGGTTCACTTTACTATTACTATTATTTACTATTACTTTACGTTTTCAGTTTCTCTGTATTATCTGGTGGTTTGTACTGTGTGTTAAACAATTTGCTTGTGATGATGGCAAATTGGGTATTGTAATTGCATTTGTTTAATATATATACACACGAACGAGGGTTTTCCTAAAGGTTGTGACAAATGCTATATCTCAATTTCCAGATGTCAGATTGTAATTAATTTTAGCAAATTATTACATTTGAAAACAAAATTTGATGTAATGATTTTTAAGTTGAAATACCAAGGTACATTTATGTAAGATCAAGTTGACTGCAGCCTGCCACTCATCAATGTTTGGCTTTAAAAGTTTCAACTTGTTTAATTTGGCGTCTTCTTTATATTTTAATAAATAATTTCACTAAAGTCATTAGTCTTTCTTATAGCTTAAGTACACAATTTATACATAAAAGATTTAAAAAAAAGATTTTGTACATCAATAACATTTTAGCGAAGCAAAGAACAGAAAATGATGACATCTGACGAAAATGTGGCTCAGTGAAAACTGACTGGTCGTTGTACTTTTAGTGAAACTTTTATTAATTGAAAGCCAAGCCTAAAGGATTACTGTCTACACGCACGTTAAGGAATACCTTGAAATCACAAAATCTTGGGACAAGTAGACAAGAAATTACCGATTAATATTGAGAAAGACCAGAGTTTGACCGCATAGATTGCAATATATTGTGGAGCCAAAATCTTTTTGCTCCCTAGAAACTACATATGAAAATAACTGAATATAAAAATACCAAACACCGTGCAAAATAATTAACAGAAAATCAAATTTGGCAAGCTTTATGTTGTATTTTTAATTATGTCGAAGTGCATTGTGTCTCAGGTAGTGGTTTTTTTAAACACACATATTTGACTAAGTGCTGAAGATGGGCTTTTCGATTAAAATGTGTTGCTGTCAATAATCTCCAAAGAAAATACATTTCTACCATGTTTACTAATTTTTACAATATTTTGGGTTAGCTCGTATGTTGTGAGTTTATATCATTTTTATGCTTTATTCCAACAGACAAAAGACAGCCAAATATACAGATGAACGTGTTAGATTGATGAATGAAATAATCGCCGGAATGCGGGTAATAAAGATGTACTGTTGGGAAAAACCGTTCGGTGATCTTGTTAAGAAAGTTAGAAGGTAAGTTGCAAACTTCTGTTTAAAAGATTTGATGAATAAATTTGAATTTTAAATTTTAATTAATTGTGTAGATATAATGGGTTTACCATAAACCATAAATAGCCTTTAGAATCCTTTTGTTGAAGCAAATATCATAAATATTCATTTGATCTTACTTAATAATTAATTTGTATGTACCAAAATTATGTGAGCTATTTAACCATTGAAAAACATTGACTGTGCAGCACAACCAAACAATCTAAACTAACCAGTCATGTTGCTCTTCCAAAATGAGACCCCCTTTTTAGCACAATTGGTCATATTATTGTGAACAGATTTACAAGTACTAACAACCTACACCATCAAATTCCAATCTACTTTAATCCATCTTATTACGACCTACTTTAGACCATCTAATTACAGACTACTTTATACAATCAGATTACAATCTATTTTACACCATCTTATTACAACCTACCTTAAACCATCTGATTACAGACTACTTTAAACCATCTGATTACAGACTATTTTAAACCATCTGATTACAGACACTACTTTAAAACAACTGATTACAGACTACTTTATACCATCTGATTACAGACTACTTTAAACCATCTGATTACAGACTACTTTAAACCATCTGATAACAGACTACTTTAAACCATCTGATTACAGAATTCTTTAAACCATCTGATTACAGACTACTTTAAACCATCTGATTACAGACTACTTTAAACAATCTGATTTCAGATTACTTTAAACCATCTGATTACAGACTACTTTAAACCATCTGATTACAGACTACTTTAAATCATCTGATTACAACCTACCTTACACCATCTGATTACAGACTACTTTAAACCATCTGATTACAGACACTACTTTAAAACATCTGATTACAGACTACTTTATACCATCTGATTACAGACTACTTTAAACCATCTGATTACAAACTACTTTCAACCATCTGATTACAACCTACCTTACACCATCTGATTACAGACTACTTTATACCATCTGATTTCAGACTACTCTAGACCGTCAAATTACTGACTACTTTATACCATTTGATCATAGACTATTTTAAAACATCTGATTACAACCTACCTTAAACCATCTGATTACAGACTACTTTATACCATCTGATTTCAGACTACTCTAGACCCTCAAATTACAGACTACTTTATACCATCTGATTATACACTATTTTAAAACATCTGATTACAACCTACCTTAAAACATCTGATTACAGACTACTTTATACCATCTGATTTCAGACTACTCTAGACCGTCAAATTACAGACTACTTTATACCATCTGATTATAGACTATTCTAAAACATCTGATTACACCTACCTTAAACCATCTGATTACAGACTACTTTATACCATCTGATTACAGACTACTTTAAACCATCTGATAACAGACTACTTTAAACGATCTGATTACAGACTACTTTAAACCATCTGATTACAGACAACTTTAAACCATCTGATTACAGACACTTCTTTAAAACATCTCATTACAGACTACTTTAAAACATCTGATTACAGACTACTTTATAACATCTGATTACAGACACTACTTTAAAACATCTGATTACAGACTACTTTAAAACATCTGATTACAGACTACTCTAAAACATCTGAATACAGACACTACTTTAAAACATCTGATTACAGACACTACTTTAAAACATCTGATTACAGACTACTTAAAAATATCTGATTACAGACTACTTTAAACCATCTGATTATAGTCACTACTTTAAACCATCTGATTACAGACTACTTTAAACCATCTGATTACAGACTACTTTAAACCATCTGATTACAGACTACTTTAGATCGTCTGATTACAGTCACTACTTTAAACCATCTGATTACAGACTACTTTAAAACATCTGATTACAGACTACTTTAAAAAATCTGATTACAGTCACTACTTTAAACCATCTGATTACAGACTACTTTAAAACATCTGATTACAGACTACTTTAAAAAATCTGATTACAGTCACTACTTTAAACCATCTGATTACAGACTACTTTAGATTGTCTGATTACAGTCACTACTTTAAACCATCTGATTACAGACTACTTTAAAAAATCTGATTACAGTCACTACTTTAAACCATCTGATTACAGACTACTTTAAACCATCTGATTACAGACTACTTTAGATTGTCTGATTACAGTCACTACTTTAAACCATCTGATTACAGACTACTTTAAAAAATCTGATTACAGTCACTACTTTAAACCATATGATTACAGACTACTTTAAACCATCTGATTACAGACTACTTTAGATCATCTGATTACAAAATACTTCATATAGTCTGATAACAACCTACCTTACACCATCTAATACATCATACTTTAAACCACTTATTACAATCCACTTTATTATTTGATTATAGCTTACATTACACCATCTTATTTCAACTTTTTTACATCATCAAAATAATTTCTTTCTATGTCAAAATCTGATCATGGTTACCATTTGACGACCAAATCATTCAGAACATTATTCAAAATAACAATTGTGTTGGCTTCAATTCTTTTTATGCTCTGGAACTTTCATAGACACATTTGTGATATGCTGTATTTCTAACAATGTTTTTGACAACAAATTCAGTAGTACATATCTTAGCAATAAACAAGTTTGTTACCTTTGATGATGTTTGAAAAATTGGCCCACTGTTTTGTAACATTGTTATAAGTTTATTTGTCAATGGTGCATGCATGCTGAGAGAAAATATAGAAATTTTATATTCAGAATCGAAACTATTTAGATATTCTAGATATTGCTGATAACATTTCCAGTGATACTAATGTGCATTCACCATTAAATTGTTGATATTGGAAAAAAACAACAACACAATTTCACCTATCCCAAAGGGGCTTAGAAGAAATTCTCAAATGTATATAGTTTGATTGTATCTACAAAATAATTGGTTGAAATATATCAACGGGTAATCTGTTTGAAGAACATATTGTATGTATATATGTTATTTTTTATGGGAACACCATTGACTAACATTGTGCAAATATGCAATACTTATCACATCCCTAAATTATACACAACGTAAATTTGTGATTTGACATCTCCAAATGTGAAAACATCTTGAATAACTTTTAATGTTTTACAGTATTGTTAAGTCTGTTTGCCCATCTGTGATATTGTATATCAGTAAAATGGAATGGTTAAATTATATTATTACACTATATGTGATTACAAGGATTTTCTGGTTTGGTTTAACCTTCTATGTAAGCGAACTTTGGGGTTTGATAAGTATTCCTATAACTAGCATCACTTGTAATATCACTCTAGAGTTTATTGACAATCAGTGTAGTTGCCTTCGGCCATTTACAAACATGATTAGTTTATGGCCAAGACATCTCAAATATAACTAGAAAGGTATGAACATATTATTATGGTAAAAGTTACATTCCCTCTTAATTTTTTGTAGAATAAAATTTGCATTATTTTGCATGAACCGGTCATTCTATCTTGTCCTCTGTAGGTGGAGTGTCTCAAGGAAGACCGTGGTCATGCATTATGTAAAACACAATTAAAAATCTGGATCATTTTCTTGATGAATGCAAAATATTTCGACCAAAATTATTTTCTTATACAAAAAAATAATTTAATGAAAGGAGAAAAATATAAATATAAGGATTGATTCTTATTTTTTGTGTGTTCATGCAGTATGACATTTTGGCCATTTGTTTGCAAATTTCCATGGAGTGCTTGTAGTTTCATGAGTTTGCAAAATCACGGCCAAGAGTTTGTATTAAAAAATAAGAATCAATCCTTAATCGTTATCAATGCATATATGAAATGATTACATTAATTTAATACCATAGGCAATATGAATTATCCTAACAATTTGGTAACAAATCAATTAAGATACACAAAAAAACATAAATAAGAAAAATGGCTAAATTGACTCTATGCAGCAGGATCGTGTAGAGGCAGCTAAAGGTTTTAATGTATATGAGTTAATAATGGGATGTTTGTTATTTTTGAGAAATGTCCAATGGCTATGTCAGGGTAATAACTTGTGCTGGTTATAGAGAGTTGATTGTGCCAGTAAGTAGAACATGAACACAATATAAAGACATATAAGCTTTGTGTGTGGAGAAAGGAAGAGTTATCTAGACAGGTTAGCTCAGTGTGTAGAGTAAAGAAGAGTTATCTGGACAGGTTAGCTTAGTGTGTAGAGTAAAGAAGAGTTATCTGGACAGGTTAGCTCAGTGTGTAGAGTAAAGAAGAGTTATCTGGACAGGTTAGCTCAGTGTGTAGAGTAAAGAAGAGTTATCTGGACAGGTTATGTCAGTGTGTAGAGTAAGGAAGAGTTATCTGGACAGGTTAGCACAGTGTGTATAGTAAAGAAGAGTTATCTGGACAGGTTAGCCCAGTATGTAGTTTAAGGAAGAGTTATCTGGACAGGTTAGCCCAGTATGTAGCGTAAGGAAGAGTTATCTGGACAGGTTAGTCCAGAGTGTAGCGTAACGAAGAGTAATCTGGACAGGTTAGCCCAGTGTGTAGCGCAAGGATGAGTTATCAGGACAGGTTAGCTTAGTGTGTAGAGTAAAGAAGAGTTATCTGGACAGGTTAGCCCAGTGTGTAGAGTGAGGAAGAGTTATTGGGACAGGTTAGCCCAGTGAGTAGAGTAAGGAAGGGTTATCTGAACAGGTTAGCCCAGTGTGTAGAGTAAGGAAGAGTTATCGGGACAGGTTAGCCCAGTGTGTAGAGTAAGGAAGAGTTATCGGGACAGGTTAGCCCAGTGTGTAGAGTAAGGAAGAGTTATCGGGACATGTTAGCCCAGTGTGTAGAGTAAGGAAGAGTTATCTTGACAGGTTAGCCCAGTGTGTAGAGTAAGGAAGAGTTATCTGGACAGGTTAGCCCAGTAAGTAGCGTAAGGAAAAGTTATCTTGACAGGTTAGCCCAGTGTGTAGAGTAAGGAAGAGTTATCTGGACAGGTTAGCCCAGTGTGTAGAGTAAGGAAGAGTTATCTGGACAGGTTAGCACAGTGTGTAGAGTATGAAATAGTTATATGGACAGGTTAGCTCAGTGTGTAGAGTAAGAAATAGTTATATGGACAGGTTAGCTCAGTGTGTAGAGTAAGGAAGACTTATCTGGACAGGTTAGCTCAGTGTGTAGAGTAAGGAAGAGTTATCTGGACAGGTTAGCTCAGTGTGTAGAGTAAGGAAGAGTTATCTGGACAGGTTAGCTCAGTGTGTAGAGTAAGGAAGAGTTATCTGGACAGGTTAGCTCAGTGTGTAGAGTAAGGAAGAGTTATCTGGACAGGTTAGGTCAGTGTGTAGAGTAAGGAAAGGTTATTTGGACAGGTTAGCTCAGTGTGTAGAGTAAGGAAGAGTTAGATGGACAGGTTAGCTCAGTGTGTAGAGTAAGGAAGAGTTATATGGACAGGTTAGGTCAGTTTGTATAGTAAGAAAGAGTTATCTGGACAGGTTAGCTCAGTGTGTAGAGTAAGGAAGAGTTATATGGACAGGTTATCTCAGTGTGTAGAGTAAGGAAGAGTTATCTTGACAGGTTAGGTCAGTGTGTAGAGTAAGGAACAGTTATCTGGACAGGTTAGCTCAGTGTGTAGAGTAAGGAAGAGTTATCTGGACAGGTTAGGTCAGTGTGTAGAGTAAGGAAGAGTTATCTGGACAGGTTAGGTCAGTGTGTAGAGTAAAGGAGAGTTATCTGGACAGGTTGGGTCAGTTTGTAGAGTAAGGAAGAGTTATCTGGACAGGTTAGGTCAGTGTGTAGAATAAAGATGAGTTATCTGGACATGTTAGCTTAGTGTAAAGAGTAAAGAAGAGTTATCTGGACAGGTAAGCTTAGTGTGTAGAGTAAAGAAGAGCTACCTGGACAGGTTAGCTTAGTGTGTAGAGTAAGGTAGAGTTATCTGGACAGGTTAGCTCAGTGTGTATAGTAAGGAAGAGTTATCAGGACAGGTTAGCCCAGTGTGTAGAGTAAGGAAGAGTTATCTGGACAGGTTAGCTCAGCATGTAGAGTAAGGAAGAGTTATCTGGACAGGTTAGCTCAGCATGTAGAGTGAGGAAGAGTTATCTGGACAGGTTAGGTCAGTGTGTAGAGTAAGGAAGAGTTATCTGGACAGGTTAGGTCAGTGTGTAGAGTGAGGAAGAGTTATCTGGACAGGTTAGGTCAGTGTGTAGACTGAGGAAAAGTTATCTTGACAGGTTAGGTCAGCGTGTTGAGTAAGAAAGAATTATCTGGACAGTTAAGGTCAGTGTGTAGAGTAAGGAAGAGTTATCTGGACAGGTTAGCCCAGTGTGTAGAGTAAGGAAGAGTTATCTGGACAGGTTAGCTCAGTGTGTAGAGTGAGGAAGAGTTATCTGGACAGGTTAGGTCAGTGTGTAGAGTAAGAAAGAGTTATCTGGACAGGTTAGGTCAGTGTGTAGAGTCAGTTATCAGATGATCGTTTCAATTCTGTTGACTGAGCCGTTTGAACAAGAATAAACTTTGCATAATAATAAAATATTTTCATGTTACCATACATTGCTATTTGTGCTTAAATTGCTTTTCAATACTGAGATACATTTATTTTTTTTGCTTCAAAACACGGATCATATTGCAACAGGGCATGTGCATTTTTACCTTTATTCTCAATGTAAACTGCAGAATTACTTTCAATGCCTGCTACTCTCTTAATTCATCGTGGTTCGCCTAAACCAAAAAATCCTTGATTTAAAAGATATATTTTTAATTTCTAACATAAGTTACTTTGCTGTCAGCCTTATGGGCAGATTTCTCAAAACTTAAAACAATGTAATTTATCTACAAACTAAAATATGCAGTAAGATGAGGTAAAATAAACAGTCTAGTTTTAGCTCTAGAATTAACTTTCCGTTTTGCAGGCAGGAGGCTGAAAAGGTCAAACTTCTTGGCTACTTAAGGGGTTTTATACTGGGCCCTTTCTTTGTATCAGCAAAACTGATCATATTTGTAGTCTTTCTCGTGTACATCTCTACGGGAGGCGTGATCACGTCTGAGAAGGTGTTCGTTGCTATCGGGCTGTTTTCAGCAGTTCGTCTAGCATGCGTACTCTTTATGCCCTTTGCTGTAACGTTCATATCTGATACAAGAGTCACATTTGAAAGAATCAAGGTTTGTCTAGTATTTGCCTTGCTGTCCGTGTATATTTGCATGCAGTTCTTTTCTTTTGTTTGTTCGTTGTGATAGTTTACTCTTTGTTGTGGTTTTGTGGTATGACTAACCAACACCAGGGGCTGTATTCAACAACCAACTTGAACCTTACTTAAATTTAATAATAGAATCTGAGTGCTATGATTGGACTGTAAAATTAATTGGCCACCTGTATAAAAAATTAATTGAATATGGCCCCTGCTCACAGTACTTTCTCCAGTCTTTCGATGGCTCAATACAAGTTAAAGGCACAGAAGTTATAAGATCAGTTGCGAACCTGGTTTTATTTGACAGTTTGTGTTGAACAATGTACATAAGAATCATACAAACATGCTGACAAGACTGTGCAAAGGGAATTGCTCATATTTTCTGGGATTAGAAGTTAAGGGGCCATTTCAATAAAGGATTTTAGTCATAACTTCCATAATCTTAAATCTGAATAACCATTACAAACGGCATCACATTGTCTTATTGTACACCTGTTTTAAAAAAACGAGGATGTATTATAGTTTAACCTACGATGGCTGGGCAGCGTCCAATATATTGATTGCTCACTAACTTTAAAAGCCTTTGTCCAATCAAGAGCTATCGCCCTTTTATATAGAAATTACCTCAAATCGGTCTTGTCTGATCAATATCATAAAAAGCCTTTGTCCAATCATCACAAAATGAATGTCAGAATGTGTATGGGCATAATATCTCAGACAAATTTGATAACTCATCACAGCATAAGAGTCATTCAGAAATTACCTAAAGCTGGTCTTGTCAGTTCAGTTACTTTAAAAGCTTTTAAAATATGGTCAGAATCTGTAAGGGAATAATATCTTTGACAAGTTTATTAAACAGCTGTATAGCTTTAATCACTGAAGAGTAATTGCCCTTTAATTATGTAAATAACCTTTAATTGGTCTTGTAGGATCAATATTTTAGAAGTCTTTTTACAATCATCAACAATTTTGGTCAGAATTTGAATGAGCAGAATATCATAGTCAGATTTGATAATGCACCAGTCAGTTGTAACCATGGGCCCCTCCAGGTCTGGAGGTATACCGGGGATAGCCGGGGAAATGGGCTGTGTTCTTACCTTCCAGGTGGCCCTGCAGTGCTGGGTGAATGGAATGGTTTTGTCTTTGTGCCAAAAATAGTGGGGGATAGGCCTAACCTAGGGTCCCTGGGTTGCGGGGGCAATTGGCGGGGATTGTATCAGCAGTTTGTCTCCGCATGGCGGGGATTTTACCCGGGCTTGGCAGAATGGAAAGTCCCCGTACCCGGGGGGCCGTGGTTACAATTGCCTGGTGCATAACCAGCCATGTCACCCCATTCACTCCAGAGTTATGATCCTTGAATTGGCAAACACATTGTTAATGGTGTCCGCTCTCTAAATTTGGCTTAACATATAACTTATTATCACCAAACTTGGTGTTCTAAATCAGAACAGGCATATTTTTGACAGTTGGCACTCTTGTTTCATTACTGGCTAATGTTCAAATCTCTTAAATATGTAGCCTAAAGTTAATTTCAGTTAATGACTTAAGATCTTTATTGGAATGGCCCCAAAGATAATTAATAACATGTGTTAATTGTCAGTAAGAGTTCAAATAAAAGTTCTTTTCCTCATAAAGATTTTAAAACTTGAAATCAATTACCTCATTCTGGCAAAAGTGTTAGTTAAGCCATGGACCTATAAACCATGGATTGGCAACTCGCATCTGTGTTAATGCGATATTCTCAAACTCACGCGTGCAGCTGGATTTCATTCCGAGATCTTACCGTGTGGTCATATTCGGGACGTCCGACATCGGCCGAATATATACATGTAGGAAAACATTTATTAAAATTGACTCAAATGCGCGGTACTTTCATTTGAGTTGAAAACAGTCCAATTGAATCTGATTAAAATCACAGTTATTAATTATAATTAAATCTATATCGATCAAGGCATTATTAGCAGAGTTGGCGGAAATAACCGAAGATCGCCAATCCATGGTTTATAGGTCCGTGGTTAAGCTATTCAAAAAATATGGCCTGAGGCTTGTATCTACTTCTTTCTGCTTTATTAATATCTTTCTATTAATGTTTGATGTGCATTCATAATAATAAATAAAATATTCAAATTGAGCACATTTAAAAAACATTCACCAATATAAGATGTGTAGGAATTCCAAATGGCTAGGAATTCTGGTGAAAACAATTCTCTATCATTTTAAATAGTTTTCATCCATAGAAGTGATCAGTGACAATTTGATAACAACCGTGTCATTGGACAAACAGTTAGAAAATTATTTTCATATTCCCTTGCTATATTACGGCCTGACAGAATGTTCATTAAAAAATCGGTTGGATAGAATGTACATTTTATTTAAAATTTGCTTCTAACAGCAGTTTCAGTTACAGTACAAGTCTTTTAACTTTTTTACATTTTAATAGTGGTTTGTTTTCAATTAATAGTATCACTTTCTATAACAATGTTTCTAATAGAATAAAACTCAAAGCATTTATACACACAACATAGACATACCATATGAATATTAGTCATAAGTAAACAGGATGTGCATTTTTTTCAAGTGGATGAAGTGTTTTACACTTACCATTTTTTCGCCAAAATAGGTAGGGCAGATCATGCCCACATTAGGGTCAGTACTCAATAACCATGTAGATTATAAACTAATCAGTTTAAGAGTCTAGTCTGAGTGTAGTGATATCAGTAGACCAATAGCTGAGGGGTGACTAAAAATAAGGATTAATATTATATCGAATTAGACCCCACCTTAGATTTCCCTTAATTTTTTAGAGCAGAATTCAATGACTGTTATGATTTTTAACTGTATAATCACATTCACGCTTATAATAAAATGTCATGATAGTTTAAGCTTACATACACAAAATATCTATCCAGTCATCTTGTGCAGTTTTAGCCTTATGTACACAAAATATCTATCTTGTCATCTTGTGCTTTCTTTTGTCGCAGAGCTTCTGGAAAAAGGAAATATTTTTTGCATATTGATATTGTCAGACTGAAAAATGTTGAAATCACAGATCAAGTTTCTGCTTATATTAAGATGCTTCATGTGGCTAATACCAGCGAGGGGTCAAGCCATGATTTGATGTTAGAGTGGGTATAACATAGTGCGTACACTCTCTCCTCCAAAACCAAGCGCAACTTAAAGCGAACTCCCTCTCTTCCGAAACCTAAAATATATACATGTTTAATGTAATGTGGTGAGTCCTCATCCAAGAACAATTTAGGTTATATCTAAGTCTTAAATGGCATATTTGGTGTATTGTATGACCCTCTCTGCATCTGCTTGTCTGTATCAATATAATACTATATTGATAACAACCAATCATTGTATGATCTTTTTCAATTAAGTATCAGACCCACAAATAAATGAATTTGGGATGCCTTATGACCACATGTTATTTTGGTATAATTTGAAAGGATATCTTATATGTGCAGAAAAAGAATTGCAATAACTGTACGTTAATTTATGTAGCAAACAAGCTTTTATGGCCTTAAAAGGTTGAAAATCGTTCATAATTCACGCCCACTTTCAATTGTAAGATTATGTACTAACTGGTATTACTTTATGTATTTTTTTTGTCATTTATCAGACATTTTAGCTGTAAATCTAGCAAGCAATTACCGTTAATTTGACACCAAAATGATATTGTATCACCGGTAATAAAGCTTATTTGTGGGTTGCTTTCCCTATATCTGATATTACTAATTAGTTATTACGGTAACTTAAGAAAATGTTGCAGAATAGATAACACCAAGAGAAACAATGGTGAGGAAAATTGGGTAAAAACTCTAACAATCTGTTTAATAATTTGAAGATTTTATATATTGATAAACAAAAAATACTTTTTTTTAGGAAATACGGTGATGTTTTCTTGTTTCAGCAAAAATATATTCATTTGTGAAAATGGCAAATGGCTGTTGTGCTTGTGTGTTGTGATGACGAATAAGTCCTGAAATCCATATCTTTAATCTCAGATTGTTGTTTATTTGTAAAGTTGTTTTTTTTGCTAGACATTTTCATTAAAAAAAGGCAAGACCTTGAAATTGAAAGAAATGGTCTTGGAAGAGATTTCAAAAGTCTTTTTCACCCAGAATTTACACTGCCAGTGACAGACACTATCACAGTGCGAGGTAATCAGTGGCCAATCAAATGCTGGCAATATATCATACAGTGAAACTGCGTTCCCTCGAACAAGCGGTTGCTCGAGAACCGGCGTTCCCTCGAGGTCGGAGCTTGGTCCCGAACTTTTTATGCCCCCACAAAGTGGCGGCATATAGGGTTGCCCTTGTCCGTACGTACGTCTGTCCGTACGTACGTACGTACGTACGTCCCGAAGATTGTTTCCGATCTAATTCTTGAAAACCGTTTGTCCAATCCTCACCAAACTTTAAACACATGTTTGTGACCATAATATCTTGATCAAGTTCGATAGTCATGGAAATCGCTTTAGTCATTTAGGAGTTACGGCCCTTTTTTGCCAAAAATACTTCAAAAATATATGTTTCCAATCTAATTCTTGAAAAGTATGTGTCCAATCCTCACCAAACTTTACATACATGATTGTGACCATAATATCTTGATCAAGTTCGATAGCCATGGAAATCGCTTTTGTCATTTAGGAGTTACGGCCCTTTATTCGCAAAAAAAGACTTGAAAAATACGTCCCGAAGATTGTTTCCCATCTAATTCTTGAAAACTGTTTGTCCAATCCTCACCAAACTTTAAACACATGTTTGTGACCATAATATCTTGATCAAGTTCGATAGTCATGGAAATCGCTTTAGTCATTTAGGAGTTACGGCCCTTTTTTGCCAAAAATACTTCAAAAATCATTATGGCTTATTTTCTGTGACAAAAAACCGAAGTGGGGGCATCCGTGTCCTATGGACACATTTCTAGTTTCCTTCTATTTTCATATTAAATATACCCACGCTGCCTTGAAACCTAATTATGTCGAGCAGTCGAGCAATATCCTCGGTCCCAAGTACACAAATCGTGCACAAAACCTTATGGCTCCCTCGAGGTCATAATTTCACACTTTTTCCCGAACGCATGTTCCAAAATAAACAAACAATTGCCAGGTGTTAAAATTTTTCGCAAGTTGTAAAAATTGCAATGACAGTTAAAAGGCAATTTGATAAGGTGTGAAAAACCGTTTATCACTGTTAACGCATGACCGATATTAGTTGATATGGGCATTTGAGATGATAATTATGACAAGTTAATGACGAGAAGTTAATTGTGAGAAATTTAAATGAGTAATAAAAATATGATTAAAACACTACCATATCGATCCAACATCGGAATCTCTGAAAAGAATTCCTTCTTGTCACTTTGCTTTGCAATATGGCAAATGAGAAAGAACTTACAAATTGTCGAACACCTGAGCAATCTAGTGAAGGACCCATGACTGGGGGGATAGCTAGATCGGGTTCCTTACTTTCAAAATGTCACACCCAAATGAAAGAAAATAATTGTCAAACACCTGAAAAATCGAATGAAAGACCCATTACTTATACCAAGACACCAACACGCCCACTCACGTCCTTTACACGAAAGAATCGATGTCTTAGTAAACAGTCTGTTTGATGACTTCAAACTTAAAATACACTGAAAGATATTTCATATCAAACTGGAAAATTGAAAATCGGGTCGCTCGAAACATCGGTTCCCTCGAGGTTTTGTCTCTGTCCCTGGCGACCTCGAGCGATCGCAGTTTTACTGTATATGTATAGATTGCCCAAAATATAAGGGATGTTCGTACAGTTTGTGAACAGGCTTTATATTATATTGTGAAATAGGTTTACAGAAATGCTTATCTTTAGTACTGCATATTTTAGGAACGAGATACAAATACTGAGGAAGATATCATATTTATTTTCGTGGTGGGAAATGGTGACTGTCAGTGGTCGACATCTGTGCGTGTTTGCTGTGGTGGTCTTGCTCGTAGCCACCAGGGAACTGTTACGTGCACGATCTATATATGTCGTGATAGCAATATTTAATGACATAAGGAAAGTCATACTGAGATTTATGCTAGCTGGTGTAAAAAATTCAATTGCTGTCCACGTCAGCTTCGTAAGGATTCAGGTATATATAGAAGAAATAATAAAAAGAATAATTACAAGATTTGTCCCACATAACTACGTTAACCTGGATTTCCACTAGTGGCTAGACCACTGACAGCTTTATTGTTCTGTCCATGCACTATATTTATATTCCATGCATCATACACCTTTACATGATATCAGTGTTTCCCCCAGGATATATATAAGTGACTCCCCACCCTTTGTATGATTTTATTTAGACGAGAAGCCACTTTTACAGTCTGCAGTAGATGCAGGGGTCAGAAGTCCGACAGTAGTGATGACAGTGATGTCTTTGATTCTGCCCTGAAAGGTCCAACGACCTGTTCCAAAACGGGTTCCTATCACAGTCAGCCTCCTCAAGGTCTTCAAGCAACACGCTTTGAATTGAATTTATCATCTAGTGTGATGATCCATTGAACAAGGAAAGTGTCAATACTTCCAGCTTTTGTTTTTCCCAGTTTACAGTTGCTAAGTTGGCATCACCGGAGATGTAGTGGGCAGAGTTTTTCATTTTGACCTTTTGTAGACCAATGGCCAGTCTTTGGGAAGATTAACAGCTGCTTGGTTCTTGATTTTTTATAGGATTTTATAAAATTCATAAAAAAGGGTGAAAAAAAAATCATTAAAAAGAAATCATACACCAAACTTATAACATCTACATTCTTTGATTTTAATAATTCAAACATTTTACATTTAATTTCAAACATTTTGTTTCCAAGTTTGCACATATTTAATGGTACAGCCTTCCCAAAGGCAGATTTAAGATCAGTTTATTGCATTTTTTGTTTGACATGTTGCCTGTGCTGGGATTAAGCATGTTGGACCAATCAAGGCATGTCGGGATTACAGCTCTGCTGAAGATGTGTCGGTTTGGTACTGTCACCCTATATGGCCCTGGGGGGAAATACTGCATGACATATATTTAAGAAATATAACACACCACTGAGGGTCATATTTTTTATATTATACCGAACACTTTTCATTACAATTCAATATTTTTAAAGCGATTTAAATGTGTTTTATTGAACAAAGCTAATAATGTTCACTTGCGACAAGTTTTCGTGAAAATAGCAAAGCGCACTTACCAATTGTATGACGTCAGCGGTCCATATTACATTTTTGGCGAGGTCCGGACCGGCCAAAAATATAATATGGACCACTGACATCATTAAACTGGATTTTCATAAAAATACAGTGATATACGGATCGATCGAGTTTATATATACTCAAGAAGGGACAAATTTATGTGAGGTATAATATATATATATATTAAAGTCCCAAATACAATACCCTTTTACACCAGAAATTAGAAATTTAGAAATAGATAAAAGAAATAATTCACGATATATCTTGTCATGGAAGTGTATGACCAAGATTTTTTTTGATAGAAGCATATTAATGATATATCTTGTCATGGAAATGTACCCCGGCGAAAAAGGTTCATGAAGTTCATGAATTATTCATGAAATAGTTCATGAAAAGTTCATGAAGGAAAAATGGACGATTTATTCATGAAGTTCATGAACTAAAGGTTCATGAAGTTCATGAATTATTCAAGAAATAGTTCATGAATGTTTTAGTAAAAAGTTCATGAAGGAAAAATGGCCAATTTATTCATGAAGTTAATGGACTAAAAGTCATTCAACTAAAGTTCTTCAACCAAATTTCAAGAACTTCATGAACTAAAAGTAATTGATCTAAGTGTTCATCATAAGTGGTCATTTTTCTTTCAAGAACTTTTTGCAGCAAATTAATATTATGAATTTCATGAATATTCATCAACAAAATTTCACTATGATCACAACAATTTACTCAATAATTGGAAACTTATAATGAATGTTATGCAATAAACATGTAGAAATGTGATGATCACAACTGTAATAGACTATTAGTGGATTGAAACCAAATTAAACTTGACCATCACATAAATATTCTAATGAATGTACTTTCAATAGTTATGCAATTGAACACACATTAATTTATAATACTAATTCATTGTTTTTCATAATGGTTTAAGAAGTTATAATGAAACAAGACCAATCATTATAAAATATGACAGTTCTATGGTTTTGTCAAGAAGTCGTCCATTTATAACATTTCCACATTTTATGACACATAACACTGTTGTGAGTATATACACCTAAGACCTTGCCAAATGATGTAATCATTGTAGATGATGATGGTTCTTCTTCTTTAGGGTAGATTGTGTGTAAGTTTCAAATTAATTTAATCACTGCGACTTGCCAAACTTTTTCTGACAGGATCTAGTTTGTGTAAAGCAGTCCCTCACTATACAGGAACAGTTTTTCACTTCTCCACTAGTTAAGATAGTGTAACTCATATTTTTTGAACAGTTTCCAAAATTACATCTGTATCAATGTTGATTCCCACAGCAACTAACATGGAGTTGGTAGATGATTTGATTCTATACTGCAGTGCAGTAATATGTATCGCCCATGTCCTCCTTTTCTTTCTCAACCGGCAGTTGTCTTCCTCTATTTTAAGTCTGTTTCCCTTAAAAAATAAATGACATTAAATTTAGCCTTTGATGATAAGAAGCAAGTTTAAAATACATAATTAAAGTCTTCTTTCTTTAAATAAGGCCAATTTTAAATTATTTTAACTCTAGAAGATTATAGAATTGATGAGATTTTAAGCTGTTCACATTGAAGTTTCACTATGCAGTTGAAACAAAATTAGCTAGTATTAATTGTAAGTAAAGGACGATTCACATTTAAGCCTCAAAGTGATACCAATTGCGATCTACTGTCAAGTTCTTGAGTCATATGACAGTTAAGGGGTGTTGCTCTCGTAGTAGAATTGCTATGTTTGAGAGAAATGGGTCCTCCCGGGAAAAACAATAAATGTATGACTATGTATTAACACTCACTTCTGTCAAATATGTATTTGGTTCCATTGAAATCCACTATGACGCATTCATGACAAGAAAAAACTTCATAACTTTTAAAATTATCTTAGCTTAAACCCTTACCAGTTACTCTAGTCAGTAGTCATGCTCTTCTTACAATTTACAGTCAATTGATATTGTCATTGAATAATGTTGTACATTAAGTTTTTGTTCAAAAGTTCATCATCTTCAAATGTGGTTAATGAACTTTCAGTTAACTGGTCAAGAGTTCATGAACTAATACATTATCACAATAATAGTTCATGAACTTCAATACTTGGTTCATGAACTTCACAAAAATTCTTTCAAAGAACTTAAAGAACAAAGAACTTATTGGGAAGTTCATGAACTTTTGGAATAGTTCATGAACTTTTGGAATAGTTCATGAACTTCATGAACCTTTTTCGCAGGGGTATAATGACCGAGATCTCTTCTGATGGAGGCAGGATATTATTGAAAGGTCTTTTCATGCAAGTTTGTAACAGCTGATATCTTTTGTGATACAATATTTTGTGATGAAAGTATATGAGGGATAAATAGTTGGAATAAAGTATACAATATTTCTTGTAATGAAAGCGCATTACGGATACCTTTTTGGATGGAAGTGTATTACTGAGTGTATTATTAATATTTGATCTGTTAAAATGGCTGGATATAACTGAAATTGTTATTTACGAAGCGATTTTTTGTATGATTTGTTATGCCCTCAAAGGTGGGCATATTAAAATCGCACCGTCCGCCCGTCCGTGTGTCCGGCTCAATAAATCGTGTCCAGGCTGTAACTTTCCCTTGTATGGACAGATTTAAAATAACTTGCCACATGTGTTCAACATACCAAGACGATGTGTTGCGTGCAAGACCCGTGTACCCACCTCTAATGTCAAGGTCACACTTAGATGTTTATTCACAATGGAATGCTGCATATAAGGACATAGCATACAGGTTGTCGTGTCAGGGCTGTAACTTTCTCTTGTATGGACATATTTTAAAATAGCTTGCCACATGTGTTCGAAATACCAAAACGACGTGTCACGTACAAGATCAGTGTCCCTCCCTCTAAGGTCAAGATCACACTTAATGTTTATTCACCATGGAATGCTGCATATAAGGACATAGAGTATAAGTTGTGGTGTCCGGGCTGTAACTTTCTCTTGTATGGACATTTTTAAATAGCTTGCCACATGTGTTCGACATATCAAGACAACGTGTCGCATGCAAGACCTGTGTCCCTATCTCTAAGGTCAAGGTCGAACTTAGTGTTTATTCACCATGGAATGCTGCATATATAAGGACATAGAGTATAGGTTTTTGTGTTCGGGCTGTTACTTTCTCTTGTATGGACAAATTTTTAATATGACTTGCCACATGTGTTCAACATACCAAGACCACGTGTCGCGTGCAAGACCAGTTTTCTTATCTCTAAGGTCAAGGTCACACTTAGTGTTTATTCACCATGGAATGCTGCATATAACGGCATAGAGTGTAGGTTGTCCTGTCCGGGCTGTAATTTTCTCTGGTATGGACAGATTTTAATATAACTTTTCATAGGTGTTCAACATACAAAGACGACCTGTCCCGTGCAAGACCCGTTACCTTACTTCTAAGGTCAAGGTCACACTTAGGTGTTTATTCACAACTGAATGCTGCATATAAGGACATAGAGTATATGTTGTCATGTCTGGGCTGTAACTTTTTCTTGTATGGACAGATTTTAAAATAACTTGCCACATGTGTTTGACATATCAAGACTTATTGTCTGAATAAGCTTTGATGGTTGTCAATCTTTCTTGCTATAGCAGACATAGTCATTGAACATGAAAATCATTACAGATATTCACATGAAGTGTTTTTACATTTTTCAATGGTAAAAATGGAAAAAAAGAAAAATGACTATGGTGTAGTTTTATAAGTCCCATAACTCTGGCTAAAACATTTGTTGAATTGATAAGCAGTTGTATCAGCCCACCGTGCAATAGTTTCGATATTACACTTCCGAATATTTTCATTAATTGTTTGCATTGCAGAAGAGAGATTGCACTGATCTGGAAGAAAAAGATCCTGTCGGCAATTACGGCTTGTAACTGGGTTGTGGGCCCTCGGATAATGTACTTCGTAGTTGTTGTAACGGCTGCTCTTGTGCTTGGGCCGGGGTCGCTCAAGGCCACTGTGATGTATGTTGTCATTCCCTTGTTGTTTTTCGTTACTCAAACAATGATGGGATATCTCTTCATGACTGTCCAGACATTGCAGGAGACTCGAATAACAATGGGCAGAGTTGCTGTGAGTGTATCAGAATGTTTTACATAATAATCGTTGTGCTCTGTTTCTGCTCTTGAATGCATTTGTCAAGGTATATTATTCCTTGATGCTTCTTTCCTTAGTTGTGCTTTACACTGTATATATATACTGGGAAATGGTTTGCAAACTCTTGCAATTGGTTTAATATAAAATCATTTTATTCTGGTTTCAAGGTTAACTATTGATAAACACCTTCCATCGCAGTTAAACTATGTTGTTGTGCATGGTTAAGCTTTCCTCTGATACTTTATTATTCTGTGTGTCAGCATGGGCATTTCTGTTTAGTTTGTGACACAATCATATACTGATAATATTGGATCCACTCTTACTTTTTGATAGATTTATACTCACCTTTTCCCATTTTGGAAAGCAAGTTTTGCTTTTTTCATTCATTCATTAGTTCTTATATCATTCTGTTTGGGCAGATTTCTATCAGTGTAATATGTAGCATTTAGTAGTGTTTGGCTAAATTACAACGCTATTCCCTGATGTGAAAGTGACCTATTGTAGGCTGTCTTACACAGTATATTACAAAACAGTTACTTCACCCATAAAGTGATGATAAGCCAAGGGTCCTTTCCTATTGTAGTTGTTACTTCAATAATCTTAAATTGGTATATTAACGTCACAAATTGCAATCCATTGATATATTATGATTTCCACAACTTTGTGTTTATTTTAAATATTGGCTAATATTCAACTCTCTCAGATTTGTAGCAAAATTTTGAACCTCTTTATTACATAAACATAATTTCAGTCATATACTAAAATCTGTATTGAAATGCCCCCTGGTGAATAAATATTCAATAACTCGGATATTGGATGCAGTAACTATTCCATAGAGCATGGTCAAGTGGTATAGGTGTCCCCTTTCACCCAAGAGATTGTGGGTTTGATCCCCACCAGGGGTACTTTCTCAAGGTCTCTCGAAATGGACACCAGTACTGGTTCTGCCCAGTAACAGACTCGAGAGTGATTCTATAAGCTATCAGCTTTCGTCTAAATCTGAGTTGAACCTTATTTGTATAAGTAACTTTATAATTGTATAGCATCTTTTGCAAACACAAAACTCAGAAGACAACACACTACATAATTATATAATATAAAAAACTAGGGGTGTTTATCAAGGATTGTTAGGTACCACCTTTGAACGGTCAGTAAACTTGAGAAGCCTTTATCCAACCATCTCAAAATTTGGTCAGAAGGTGTATTGGCAGAATATCTTGGTCAGATTAAATGACTAAATCACCTCTGTCACTCCAGAGTTATGACCCTTGAATTAGCCAATACTGTATTAACAGTTTGTTCTCTTTATTTAGCCTTATATGCAATCACTAATCACCAAATATAGTGTCCCAAAAACAGGACGGGCATATTTTGCAATAGTTGGTGCTTTTGGTGCTTTTGTTATTAATTGACTAAACCAAAAGACAGAAGGAATAAGCTTCATATATTAACTATTTGCTTAATTAGTAGTGTAACCACGATCCAGGCCAAATAAAAGGACAATTAATATAAATATTATACAAGTATTGGCCACTTGAACATGATCAGTTTCAAGTATGAATTTGATGCTTGATTTGAATGGCCTCTCTTATTATATCCAATAATGGAAAAAGGGTTTTGTCTGACTCAATCCTTAGCATAACATAAAGAGATCCACCTTAAATTACTCATTGTGAAGGACCAAACCAGGAAATCCTTCTATAATTGTATCATATATGACAAATGAAAATAATTTTGTGATTACGGTTTCCAGCCCGACTCTATTTTTAAGTTTTTTGAACTTTTTTTTCTATTTCTTCGAGGTGATACTGTTTAAATGTATTAAGTTACTGTACTTTCTTGGCAATGTCAGAATGAGCATGTTTGATGTATTGATTCCACAATAGAAACACCCTGTAAATCTTGATTTTCAGGCGGGAGTATATGTGTAAACTGAAAGCCCGCTGGCTTTCTACTGCGATGATGGTAGCATTTGATGTGTACCCGCGCATACTAACATATTGCCTTATTCTTGGCCCAGCTTTAAGAGGAAGCCCAATGAGGGCCCAGGAGCTTTACACTTGCATCCCCTACATATACACGTTTGCACAACGCTGTATCCATTATGCAATTCTGTATTAGATATTCAACTACGCTGAGACTAAAGTTGTTATGAAACGTTTACAGGTAAACTTTGGGGTAATTCTATATATGATGCCCCCTTTTGAAGAAAAATGCTTATTTTATAGGTTTGCAAATGTCAGTAGGTCAGATGGTCAGTCATATGGTCTGTAGTTGGTAGACCATGTCTTGTAAGCACAATAACTTGAGAGTGGGATGACCTAGAACCATGAGACTTCAGTGGCAAGTTGCCCTTGATCAGAAGTTAGATGACCCCTATAGTTTTTGAGGTCAAAGTCACATCTAACCCTAACCCAGTCTTATGAAATTTTATTTGCACATTAACTAAGGAACAGTTTAACCTAGGACCTTGAAACCGATGTGACAGGTTGCCCTTGACAAATAGATTATATTGATCTGAATCAATGTTCATGCCTTATGTCAACTTGAACTGATAACTGCCAAATGGTTTAACTTGAAACAATAAAACTTAAGAAGTGATAGGTTGCCCTTGCCCTTGCCCAGTAGATGACCTTGATTGTTTTAAGGTCAGTAGGTCAAAGGTCATGGTCAACAGTCTTCTGTCAGCAGTTCAAAGATGCAGATATTTGTCTACATTGTGCATCTGTTCATTATGCTTCTGACAAAAAAGCAATCTTGGTGCTTAATATTTGACAATATTAATGTAAATAAGTAATACTGACTTTCATAGGTTAATTAACGAAAGATACTTATATGATTGTGCTGGTGGAAGGGATAGGGCAAGTTTCCCCGAACTGGGCAGAATGTGAGCCCTACAAGGTGTACTTTTAGCACTTCAATATCTGTGCATGTCAACTGTAAGTAATTGTGTTGATTTTTTTTCTGTTTTCCGGAAAAGATAATAATAATATGCCAGGCATTGTGTCTCTGCCATTACCAATGTATCTGAAACCATTTTACCCATCCTTTCTCCCCTCAGGTAGTTTCACAAGGTGTACAATTATGAGCTCGATTAGAATAACAACATGATCAAAGCTTTTCCATGAAAGCTTCTTTTATGTTGTTACATATTTAGTGCTTTTTTGCTGAAGACCACAGCGGTCATATCTGAGAACAATTTGCTTATCTGACCAAAGTAACTAAAGTTGCAGTACCTACTCTACGCTTTCAATATGTTAAGCTATTGCTTGCTATCATATTTGCTTGCATCTGCACAACCCATCCCATTTAAAGAGGGCTAGTTAGGTCACAGATTTTCTTTTAGGCCTGACAAGGTAACCAGATGCTACAATATACATGTATTTTGCCTACTCAGTGTGTCAAACAAAAGTGAGTTTGAGCATTTTGAGTGTGTTGGTGAGGAGCATATACTGCAATACATAGATACCCATATCCGAAGAATGGCATTACTGAAGTGTTTTTTTCTAGATTCCAGCTCCGAGTATCACCAAGCTCTGAAGACTCATTACATTTCTGCTTGGTCAAACATTGCGTATGACATCTACCCTCGTATGCTGACGTTTTTAGTCATTCTGGGCCCTGCTCTGCAAGGCATTCCACTAAGGCCGAGCGTCTTGTATCCCTGTATACCGTACATCTATTTATTCATTCTGCACACCATCTATTATGGGTTTCTACGTAATTTGTACTACATAATTGATCTTCACATCAGCTTTAAATGAAAGGAGGTATTTCCTGCCACTCATGAGCTTATTTCGGAATACTAATTATTCCTTTTTCCAAGAGCCTTCAAATAATGTAATTTATAGTTTAAATACATAATATAAACAGATTGATTATGAATGTATACCCTTGATCCTTGTAACATTTTATTGCATGAGTCCCATTTAAACAAGTGGTATACATTCCATTTTTTTTCCACAAGTGTATATTTTACGTAACATTATAGAATTTCATACAATGTTCAAACCTTTAACCTTGACCATAACTAAATAGACTTCTAGGATTATTAATGGAACTGTATATACATATGTTGCCTCATGTGTAACATTGTCCAATAAAGCTGGCTTAGACAATTGTTAAGTTATGAGAAACGGGTTCTAAACTTCCGGATTAATCCTGAAACCAGGATTGAGAGCTTTCAACTTTCAGACTATTGTACAGTTAATGTAAAGATTGTTTTTTGCTCGGACTTTTGTATCAACAACAGTAGGAAGTATTTTGAAATGAATATAAATGACTTTGGAAACAATTTTACCCTGTTTTGGACATGAATTCCTCCTCACAGACCCCTGGCTATTTTTCTGGATTGACACTGAGTGAATCATGGTTATAAGAATAATATATGTTGTTGTATGGATGGTTGGGTTCTCAAGCGGTCAGGAGGGTGGCATCAAACTTACCTATGGTATATAAAGTTAGGTTTGACATTTAGTGACCAAACTTGATTTATTATAAAGGATAGTTAATGGAGGATTTGGATGGAATTGCATTTGGGGCCCATAGGGTCATGGTCACTGTTACTTTAAATAGAAAAGCAGTTAAAACTGAATCTCACAACGAAAGTTCTTTTGTCAATCATTGAAAACCAGGTTCTGTAGCATTGCTTTGTTTCTTTTCTTTTTATTGGGAACTACACCAATTGATGCTTGTATGTAAATAGTTTTGAATCTATTGTGGGAATTGTATTTTGCTGTTGTCTATTGAGGGAATTGTCTTTTACTGAAACATTGCCTATTGAGGGATTTGTCTTTTACTGAAACATTGCCTATTGAGGGAATTGTCTTTTACTGAAACATTGCCTATTGAGGGAATGGTCTTTTACTGTTGCCTATTGAGGGAATTGTCTTTTACTGAAACATTGCCTATTGAGGGAATTGTCTTTTACTGAAACATTGCCTATTGAGGGAATGGTCTTTTACTGAAACATTGCTTATTGAGGGAATGGTCTTTTACTGTTGTCTATTGAGGGAATTGTCTGTGACTATTGCGTATTGAGGGAATTGTCTTTTACTGTTGCCTATTGAGCGAATTGTCTTTTACTGAAACATTGCCTGTTGAGGGAATTGTCTTTTACTGAAACATTGCCTGTTGAGGGAATTGTCTTTTACTGAAACATTGCCTATTGAGGGAATGGTCTTTTACTGAAACATAGCCTATTGAGGGAATGGTCTTTTACTGTTGCCTACTGAGGGAATTGTCTTTTACTGAAACATTGCCTGTTGAGGGAATTGTCTTTTACTGAAACATTGCCTATTGAGGGAATTGTCTTTTACTGTTGTCTATTGAGGGAATTGTCTGTGACTATTGCGTATTGAGGGAATTGTCTTTTACTGTTGCCTATTGAGCGAATTGTCTTTTACTGAAACATTGCCTATTGAGGGAATTGTCTTTTACTGAAACATTGCTTATTGAGGGAATTGTCTTTTACTGTTGCCTATTGAAGGAATTGTCTTTGACTGTTGCGTATTGAGGGAATGGTCTTTTACTGTTGCCTATTGAGGGAATGGTCTTTTACTGAAACATTGCGTATTGAGGGAATGGTCTTTTACTGTTGCCTATTGAGGGAATGGTCTTTTACTGTTGCCTATTGAGGGAATGGTCTTTTACTGTTGCCTATTGAGCAAACTATCATTTACTGTTGCCTATTGAGGAAATGGTCATTTACTGTTGCCTATTGAGGGTATTGTCTTTTACTGTTGCCTATTGAGGAAATGGTCATTTACTGTTGCCTATTCAGGGAATTGCCTTTTACCATTACCTATTAAGGGAATTGTCTTTTACTGTTGCCTTTGAGGGAAGTGTATTGATTGTATTTACAAGAAGGGAATATTTATGAAAAAATGTAAATTAATTTGTGCAGGGCTCCTTAAATTTTGGAACCTCAATTGGTCCGGACCCTGCGACCCCCCCCCCCCCCCCCCCCCATCCCAAAAATAAGAAAGACCTGTTCAAAAGTCCGATTATATAGAGATGTCACACATTTTCGCGACATCTTTTCTGTCAATATTTTTTCGCCATGTGGCAATTCGTAAGAGGGCTCTAGAGCCAGCATAGCCGATTCAGATAGTCATTGATACAAGCTTAATTAAAATGAGATTCTCATCGAGTTCTGCGACGTTTCTAACACGATTGCGATTGTAATTAACTGTGGCCATCGGAAAGCGGTCAGACAACAAAAAGTGAAACAGTATTATGATTTATTTGCTTAATGCTTCTACAGTGGGTCAACATTCAACCGATAATCTTGAATAATAATATATATCTAGATTAATAAACGGGGCTTCAAGCTATAAGTGTGATATCGACAATGATTTTTAGCTCTACTGGCCAAAGGCCAGAAGAGCTTATGCGATGGTAATGTGTACGTAGTATGTGCATCCCTGCGGTCGTGCGTCCGTGCGTCTGTAAACAATTGCTTGTGAACACGATACAGTCTTCAGTTTTGATTGTATCTCGATGAAACTTGTACAGTATCTAGATATCCATTAGAGCTCGGTTCCTTTCGAAAACCAGCCAGATCCGCCCATGCATGCCTAGATTATGGCCCTTGATAGTATAAAAAATGCTATTGTGTAAACAATTGGTTGTGAACACGATACAGTCTTCAGTTTTGATTATATCTCGATGAAACTTGTACAGTATCTAGATATCCATTAAAACCAGCAAGATCCGCCCATGAATGCCTAGATTATGGGCCATGAAAGTTTTAAAGAAATGCTTTCTATTTTTAGCCAGGTCTGCATGAGCGAATTCTATTTTTAGCCAAGTTTACATGTATATGTTAATTCAAGTCTAGAGTTAAGGGAGACAATTTGCAAGTCTAGGATTTTGAGAGACAATTTGCTTTTTGCTTCTGCAGTTGATTTTGTGAATTACTCTGCCTTGTTCTTGTTGAAAGCCCAAAGGCCATTTTTTAGCTTTAAGTTCTGTAGTTTGCGCATTCATCTTAACAAAATTGGTTGTGAATGTTTAAGTTATGCACCTGGTGTCATTACTGGCCACACCCAGGGTTCACAGGTTTGGTAAACATAAATCTGGAAAGGTTTGAAAACTTTTTGTGTGTTCGTGCATCCATCTCAGCACAATTGATTGTGAATGTTTGTTCAAATTGATCAATGTTGTCCTAGGATGCCCTTGACTTTGACCTTTTGACCAACTTTTTTTAACTTTTAAAACTACAGAAAATTTTACTATGAGTACAGTTTTGAAAGCATTTTTTTTGTCAGATGACTTTTACTTGGCACATATTAAAATAGTTCATGCAACTAATCTGCTTACAATACTTTCTGGGCTCAGATGTTGAACGTGCTACGTTTTCAGGTAACCCAAACACAAAACATAAACTATATGTCTGTTGCCTTTTACCCATACATACATGCTCTGGATTGATATGACCACAAAAGCCATGCCAGTAGAGCATAGGCCCTTTTGGGCCTCTTGTTTATAATTACGAATTAAAATGACGTAAGCGGTGCACTCAGCTTTCAGACTATGTTGTTAATCAAGCGTGTCGCTGTAGATATTCTATATATTACTAGGTTATTATGCCCCCCTTCGAAGAAGAGGGGTATATTGCTTTGCACAGGCATGTCGGTATGTCGGTCGGTCCGTCGGTAGACCAAAGCTTGTCCGAGTGATAACTCAACAATCCCTGGACGTATGGTCATCAAACTTCACATGAAGGTTGGGGCTGACCAGTAGATGACCCCTATTGATTTTGGGGGTCATCGGGTCAAAGGTCAAGGTCACAGTGACCTTTAATGGTAAAATAATTTTAAAGCTTGTCCGAGTGATAACTCAACAATGCCTGCACCCATGGCCCTCAAACTTGACATGGAGGTTGGGCCTGACCAGTAGCTGACCCCTATTGTTTTTGGGGATCATCAGGCCAAAGGTCAAGGTCACAGTGACCTTGAATGGTAAAAGGTTGTCCGAGTGATAACGTGACAATGCCTGCACCCATGGCCCTCAAACTTGACTTGGAAGTTGGGCCTGACAAGTAGTTGACCCCTATTGTTTTTGGAGGTCATCAGGCCAAAGGTCAAGGTCACAGTGACCTTGAATGGTAAAAGGTTGTCCGAGTGATAACGTGACAATGCCTGCACCCATGGCCCTCAAACTTGACTTGGAGATTGGGCCTGACCAGTAGTTGACCCCTATTGTTTTTGGGGGTCATCAGGCCAAAGGTCAAGGTCACAGTGACCTTGAATGGTAAAAGGTTGTCCGAGTGATAACGTGACAATGCCTGCACCCATGGCCCTCAAACTTGACTTGGAGGTTGGGCCTGACCAGTAGCTGACCCCTATTGTTTTTTGGGCTCAGGGGGTCAAAGGTCAAGGTCACAGTGACCTTTAATGGTAAAATGTTGTTCATGTGATAACTCAACAATGCCTGCACCCATGGCCCTCAAACTTGACTTGGAGGTTGGGCTTGACCAGTAGCTGACCCCTATTGTTTTTGGGGCTCAATGGGTCAAAGGTCAAGGTCACAGTGACCTTGAATGGTAAAAGGTTGTTCGAGTGATAACTCAACAATGCCTACACCCATGGCCCTCAAACTTGACTTGGAGGATGGGCCTGACCAGTAGATGACCCTTATTGTTTTTGGGGGTCATTGGGCCAAAGGTCAAGGTCACAGTGACCTGGAATGGTAAAAGGTTGTCCGATTGATAACTCAACAATGCCTGCACCCATGGCCCTCAAACTTGACTTGGAGAATTGGCCTGACCAGGAGATGACCCCTATGGTTTTTGGGTGTCATCTGGCCAAAGGTCAAGGTCACAGTGACCTGGAATGGTAAAAGGTTGTCCGAGTGATAACGTGACAATGCCTGCACCCATGGCCCTCAAACTTGACTTGGAGGTTGGGCCTGACCAGTAGCTGACCCCTATTGTTTTTTGGGCTCAGGGGGTCAAAGGTCAAGGTCACAGTGACCTTTAATGGTAAAATGTTGTTCATGTGATAACTCAACAATGCCTGCACCCATGGCCCTCAAACTTGACTTGGAGGTTGGGCTTGACCAGTAGCTGACCCCTATTGTTTTTGGGGCTCAATGGGTCAAAGGTCAAGGTCACAGTGACCTTGAATGGTAAAAGGTTGTTCGAGTGATAACTCAACAATGCCTACACCCATGGCCCTCAAACTTGACTTGGAGGATGGGCCTGACCAGTAGATGACCCTTATTGTTTTTGGGGGTCATTGGGCCAAAGGTCAAGGTCACAGTGACCTGGAATGGTAAAAGGTTGTCCGATTGATAACTCAACAATGCCTGCACCCATGGCCCTCAAACTTGACTTGGAGAATTGGCCTGACCAGGAGATGACCCCTATGGTTTTTGGGTGTCATCTGGCCAAAGGTCAAGGTCACAGTGACCTGGAATGGTAAAAGGTTGTCCAAGTGATAACTCGACAATGCCTGCACCCATGGCCCTCAAACTTGACTTGGAGGTTTGGCCTGGCCAGAAGATGGTCCCTATTGATTTAAGGGGTCATTGGGCCAAAGGTCAAGGTCACAGTGACCTGGAATGGTAAAAGGTTTTCCGAGTGATAACTTGACAATGGCTGCACCCATGGCCCTCAAACTTGATTTGGAGGTTGAGTCTGGCCAGAAGATTGTCCCTATTAATTTTAGGGGTCATTGGGCCAAAGGTCAAGGTCACAGTGACCTTGAATGATAAAAGGTTGTCCAAGTGATAACTCAACAATGCCTGCACCCATGGCCCTCAAACTTGACATGGAGGTTGGGCCTGACCAGTAGATGACCCTATTGATTTTAGGGGTCAAAGGTCAAGGTCACAGTGACCTTGAAAGCAAACTTGACAATTCTTGGACCTATGGTCATCAAACTTGACATGAAGGTTGGGCCTGCCCAGTAGATGACCCCTATCAATTTTGGGGGTCATCAGGCCAAGGTCAATGTCACAGTAACCTTTAACGCTAAAAAGTTAACAAATCTTCCCCCACTGATATCTCAACAATGCCTGAACCTATGATCATTAAACTTGACATGGATGTTAAGCCTGACCAGTAGATCACCCTTATTGATTTTAGGATTCATAGAGCCAATGGTCAAGGTCACAGTGATCTTGAATGGTAAAAGGTTGTCCGAGTGATAACTCAACAATGCCTGAACCCATGGCCTTCAAACTTGACTTGGAGTTGCATCTGACTTGTAGATGACCCCTTATGATTTAAGGGGTCATCGGGTCAAAGGTCAAGGTCACAGTGACCTTGAACGAAAAAAACTTGTCTTGTGATAACTTGACAATGCCTGCACCCATGGCCCTCCAACTTGACATTTAGGTTTCTGGTGACCAGCTGATGACTCTGGATTTTGAGTTCATAGAGTCAAAGGTCATGACGGTCATAACACACTTTATCCTCACACTTTAATGGTCATAGTCTTAAAACAGCAACAAATAAGCTGTCATTTCGGTCCATGCATATTTCATTCAATTGTCCATATAATCCTGACAACATGGCGCTCAGGGGGGGGCATAATGTTTGACAAACATCTCTTGTTAATTCGGATTGTTAATACTTTTGCGGATTAACAATGACAAATGCATTTATCTTTAAAACCGTTTTCAACCAGCATTGGTTCTTTATTAAAATTTAAATTTAACAGTTTGGTAATCAACAAACAGATATATCATGTAATGATCGACAAGGACATAGCATTTTGCCATGTTAAAATATGGACCGATGTTAACACTTAATCAGGATAGCTGCAAGCACATAATTAACACATAGTTTGTTTAATTGTGTCTTCTGCGACCTACCAATACACGTGATAGGACCAATTGCAAATGTCTGCTAATTAACAGATAGGCTATACAGTGATCAGCATAGCGGAACAAGCAGCTGGTCGCATTGGTCTGATGGTAACTAAGACACTTTTATGACCTATTGGGGTAGTTTTGAATGTGTGAATGACCCATGAATGTTTGTGTATTACAATTTCTACAACTTTCACTGACTTAGTCGTTTTGGACCGAAATTATAAAAAAATATGAGAAAATTTCGGACCGATAATTTTTACACTTTTTGAAACTGAAATCGGTCTAGCTTGGTCAAAACGGTCCAGACCGACAAATTGCTGGTTTTTAGAAGCCCTGCATTTGTGTCTTTTTGTGTAGCAAAAGTGTACTTGACTGGAGTTTCCTTTTTTGCTTTGTCAGATTTTTTTCTTTTAAAAGATTTTTAAAAAACAAACACAGCTGAGCATTTGAAACAATCAGAATGGCCTTAATACATGAATTGTTAAAAAATCATGAAGTGCAATGGGCAATCTTATTTTGGTAAAATCGGGATGAGGTACGAAACTCACATTTAACGATGTTTTTTTTCCTGGCCTTTGGATTTTTTTATTGATTTTTATTCAAAGTTTTAATATGCTGACATTTAGGAACTAAATGATACTAAAAATCACTCTCTTTGAAAAAAGAAATAATTTAATAATTTATTGATTTTTTTTTTAAATCGTTTCTGACAAAATTGGAAATTGTAAACTGAGTTCCTTTTGATTAATGCAATGCTCCAACTACAACTTCATTGATTTGTGAGAGTGTTTTCTTATTTTTGCTTTTACTTCATTATAACAGATATTATTAGCTAAGAGGTCAATTAGCTATCAATCTAATGAGGCCAAAGCAGGGGCATTTTTCATGTTCCTGTGACTGCTCTTGTTGATCTCAAAGAATTGTTTCTTGGAAGCATTATTTAAAAAATGTACACTTTATGAGAGTTGATTTTTAGCTCGACTATTCGAAGAATAAGGAAAGCTATACTACTCACCCAAGCGTTGGCCTCACCCCTTGGTTAAGGTTTTGCGTGCAAGCACACATAGGTTTATATCTCAGCAACTACTTGAGGTATTGCATTGAGACTTTATACAATGGTACTCACCATCCAACCTACTCAATTAACCAAGTTAGATAACTCTAGTTTGCATTTAATGTAAATAATAGGCCTTTATTATTTGACATAGAAATTCTGGTTAAGGTTTTGCGTGCAAGCACACATAGGTTTATATCTCAGCAACTACTTGAGGTATTGCATTGAGACTTGATACAATGGTACTCAACCATCCAACCTACTTAATCAACCAAGTTAGATAACTCTAGTTTGCATTTTATGCAAATAATAGGCATTTATTATTTGACTTAGAAATTCTGGTTAAGGTTTGGCGTGCAAGCATACATAGGTTAATATCTCAGCAACTGCTTGAGGTATTGCATTGCGACTTGATACAATGGTACTCAACCATCCAACCTACTTAATTTACCAAGTTAGATAACTCTACTTTGCATTTAATGCAAATAATAAAAATTATTTACATATGGAAATAATTTCATTTATTAAGACGGAATAAATTGTTTTCTCTTTTTATCTACGATTTCTCGGAAATACTTCCTAGATACGGGTAAACACACGTGGTTGCCCGGAAATCAACATGCGGAACGCTCCGGTCATCCGATTACTTGACCACGTGACTAGCCCAGCACGTTCTTTTCTCGCTAACCTTCGAAGGAGTAACACGTGGGAAAAATACCGAAAAAATATTATTTATTTGTTTTTGAGTTAAGTTAAAAGTTTGTGAAAATGCCAGGACGGGGGAGAGGAGTTAAGAGGAGGAAAACTAGGCAAGCGGAAACGGAGCCAGAGGAAGAGCTGAGCAGCCCGCTGGACGACGTGTCCAAAGGTAATAAAAACGTTGTTGACTTTGAAGAGATTCTTCAAAGATCAAATGTGTTAGAAACAAATACATCGTTTAACATAGGGTGTGGTGCGGTAGCGGGGAATACCCCCGAACTTGTAGCAGCGTCCTCCACCGTAGCTCCCCTGCCTGCCCCCATTACACATCTGCCTTGCGCGCCGGGGGGACCTAGTCCAATTAGGTTAGCCCCCGACGACGTAGCAGCCCACGTCCCCGACCTAATTAGAAGTCAGATCAGGAGGGGAGAATTCGTAAATTTGGCTCTGCTTCTGAAAGGTTCGCTCGAACTTACCGATTTCTGTTCGGGAACAACTTTACAATTGACGGCGGAAGGCCAGTTGCTCTCTAGGCCGAGGGAATGTAGGGATAAAATCGGCACGATCGAGAAATGGACCGATGCTTTTATTATATACATGTCCATATACATTCAGGCCAATCCATCTAAAGCATCCGAGCTACTGCAATACATGTGGACGATTAGAGAATGCGCGGGACGTCAGGGCGGGCTGGCGTGGCGCAGCTACGACGAACAGTTTAGGCTACGGCAGGCATTCGAACCCTCATCATGGGCACATATTAACACGGACTTATGGTGGCGATGCATGTTAATGCCGGCCGCGGCCACGCCTGCCCCAAGCCCAAGGGGAACCTTTCCAAGCAGAATGGCGAGAGTGTGCCATTTTTTCAACATGGGCAGCTGCACGTGGCCTAACTGTAGGTTTCGGCACATTTGCTCTTCCTGCGGCCAAGGTCACTCAGCATCAGTATGCACATTATCTAACCGCGTACCACAGCGCGCCCAGTCATTTCATACGTCACAACATTTCAATGTCCCGCGCCAGCCCTTTCGCGGGCGCCATCCCACCTCATTCAATGACAACATTAGGGGAGCAACACCACGTCATTTCTAACCCGAATACTTGGGACATCGCGCTTTCACCAATCGATTTGACTACATTACACATTCACTTATCTTCCTATGACGAACAGGAGGCAATTTTCTTAGAAAACGGGTTTAAACACGGGTTTAGTCTGCAATACCAGGGCCCTCGCCTGGGTAGGGAAGCCACTAATCTTAAATCAGCCAGAGAACAGCCAGATATTGTAATCGATAAAATTAATAAAGAAATTTTAGCTGGCAGAGTAGCGGGTCCTTTTGTTGTTAAACCATTCAAAAACCTTGTAGTTTCACCCATAGGCTTGGTACCAAAGAAAGAGCCAAATGAGTTCAGAATGATACACCACCTATCCTACCCTGCCGGATCCTCAGTAAATGACCACATCGATCCGAAAAACGCATCCGTACAATATACAAGTTTCGACGAGGCGGTCAAAATGATACAAACCCTGGGCAGGAATTGTAAGATTTTTAAAGTCGACATAAAGAACGCATTTAAATTGCTACCGATACGACCGGAGGACTTTGAACTCCTCGGCTATAAATTTAATGACCGGTATTTCATTGACAAAACACTTCCTTTTGGCGCTTCAATCAGCTGTGCGACTTTTGAGCGTTTTTTCAACTTTCCTGGAATTTTGCGTAAAAACCAAATCAGACTCGGGAATGCTAATTCACTATCTAGATGACTTTCTAGGCGGGGACAAAGACACAACAGCGGCTAACGCCCTACTCCAGTTGTTTATAGAAGTAATGCAGGAATTAAAAGTCCCCTTAGCCCATGAAAAAACCGAGGGCCCTACAGAGGTCTTAGTTTTCCTAGGTCTCGAACTTGACACAAGGGAAATGGTAGTACGCGTACCGACGGAAAAAGTCGAAAAAATAGTGGGGTATATCCAAAATATCATGGCCAAACAATCAACTACTCTGAAAGAAATGCAATCACTGATCGGGTCCCTCAATTTTTGTTGTCGTGCGATACCGTTAGGGCGCCCCTTCTGCAGGAGACTGATTAACTCAACATGCGGTCTAACCAAGCCTTTCCACCACGTCCGTTTAAAAAGGTCCGTTAAGCTAGACTTAAAATTATGGCTCAATTTCTTTAAAAAATTCAACGGCATTTCAGTATTTCATGACCAATTCTGGCTAACAAACGATGACGCAGAGTTATATACGGATAGCGCCGGGGGAAACGGACTAGGATTTGGCATCTACTTCCGGGGGCACTGGGCATGCGCACGCTGGCCCGAATCATGGGAGAAGGAAGGTTTACTCAAAGATATCACCGTCCTAGAGATTTTCCCTATTATGGTTGCTATTTTCATTTGGGGGGAGGGGCTCAGAAACAAAAAAGTAAGATTTCATTGCGATAATATAAGTGTCGTCCACATCCTAAACTCATTTTCAGCCAAGTCGGATAAAGTGATGGATATTCTTCGGGTTTTGACATTGAAATGCCTCCAGTTCAATATTCTTCTGAGGGCGTCTCACGTTCCTGGTTCAAAAAACTTAATATGCGATGCCCTTTCACGCTTCCAGATCGCGCGTTTCCGAAAGCAAGCACCGGAAGCGGACGCGGAACCCCATCCCATCCCGCCCCATCTTTGGGAAATCTTCAAAAAAGAGCTGACACACTTTTGCGATGTTCTTTAGCAGACAACACGCGCAGGACATATACCACAGCGTTAAACGCGTTCCAAGCATTCCTCGCGAAATATAACTTAAAACAAAACATGCCGATACCCGCACCTTATTTAGTTTGGTTCATAGCATACTGTTTCGAAAATAACTGCGCAGCGAATACAATAAAAACTTACGTGGCGGGTTTAAATTACATACACAAAATAAACGGCTTTCAGGACATACACTCTATGTTTGTGGTCAATAGGTTACTCGAAGGTTGTGTGAGAGCTAAAGGACATTCGCGGGATGCGAGACGCCCCATCACAAAATCAATATTGACCGAAATCATCGCAGCATTGCCTAGTGTGTGTTATAACGAATTCGAAGCTAAGGTTTTTAAGGCAATATTCTCAATGGCCTATTTCGGCCTCTTCCGCATCAGCGAACTGGTAGCGACCACACTTAGCGGTTCGTCCAATCAAATTAAGCGAAAAGACGTAGCCATCACAACCAACGAGCAATTCATGTCGGTGACCTTACGAATACATAAAACCAGTCAGCACGGTCCACCGATCACGTTGAAACTCCCCCGGGAAAAAACACACCCATGTCCAGTATTAGCTATGTTAGAGTACCTGTCACTTAAACCTGCGGGAACATCAGCCTTTAGTCACAGCAACGGACTTCCGGTCACTAGACAACAGGTAACCGCTGTCTTAAACAAATGTCTAACGAGAGCCGGCCACAGTACCCAAAACTTTAAGACTCACAGCTTCCGTATCGGCCGTGCGACCGACCTAGCCATACGCAGCGTACCAGAGACAGACATTATGAAACTTGGTCGTTGGTCGTCCCAAGCATACAAGAAATATATCCGTGTGTAAGCTAGAAGGGGCGATATCTGGGCCTCACGCATTACATTCGTACAATTAAATAACATTTATTAACGAATAGAATATACAAAACCCGCACTGAAATACAAATACAACGCAACCCTACATTAAATAATTATTTCACTCGTAAATATAGATATCTGGGTTTTGGGCGACTCGCTACCCAGGCGCGCGGGACGGTACGCACAGGAGAGGGGCTCGCCGAACCTGCGGTTGCCGCGGACCATCGCCTGGCTGGGCGTCGGGGGCATCGGATGGGAACGTTTCCGCAGGTCCGTAGAATCCAATGTCCTTTTGTGCGAGCCACCCAAAATAATAGTTTTGCACCTAGGCGGCAACGATTTAACTGTGTTTCCGCTAACGAAAATATTTAACTCAATTACTCGCGAAATACGCTACCTTAGATCCGCATTTGCCAGCGCCGTTATAGTCTGGGTAGATATACTAAATAGATTTCAATGGCGAAACCCACGCCAGTTAACGTCATCACAAATCAATAAAAAGAGAATCCGCGTTAATCGCCACGGGCGCAGTTGGGTAAGGTCGACAGGTGCACACGACACGCTATCCATAGATATAGGTTTAGATACTCCGGGTTTCTTCGCGGCCGACGGCGTTCACCTGTCGGCAGTAGGTAATGCTATGTATATCGACGCACTAAGAGATGTTCTGCTTAAGCACATAGAATAACGCTCCGTAAAGCGCAATTACATTAACATAATCTCGCGGTTTAAATTTTTTTTTTTTTTTTTTTTTTTATATATATATATTCAGAATTTTGGTGGATAAATTTAGAAAATTTATTGTGGCGTAAAATTCTGGCGGCAGGCGAATAACAAATCTTTTAAACTGAATTTAGCCAGATTTCTAACCAATACTTATTATACAAGGTCTGCTCTCCCAAACTGCGGGTAAAGGAACTTCGGCTCAATTGTCTTACTCGTGGTGCTGGGACTGCATTCCAATTAGTTCTTATTTATTTGCATTAGTTAGGTAACGCCGTGCTGTAAATGTGTTAAACGTGTCTATGTGTAAGTACGCTTGCATGCAGGTGCCGGTGCTTTGGTTCACCGACCAGACATGTGTCAAGCTTGTTGTGTCATGTGTATAAATGTACGCTTGCATGCAGGTGCCAGTGCTCTGGTTCACTGGCCAGTCATGTGTCAAGCTAGTTTCCGTGTCAGTCCCCAGACTTGCATGTGGCAGAAAACCGCGTGGTGTTTTTCTGCCCATTCAAAACATGTGTCAAGTCAGGGACGTCTGTTTGTTTTACTGTACGTGTATGCACGGCGAAAAATTTTCACTTTCGATACGCATAACTTGTTCAACTGGTGCCGGGATTTTACGTCACAAGCCACATGACCATTTACGCCACTCTGATAATCTCTTTACTATATATGTATATTGCATTGCTATGGACAATCGCATTGCTGGTGTTGTTTCGTTTTGTTACATAATAAACAATAAGTTATTGTATGGTTTGTCTGATTTATTCAAATCCATTTAATAATAAAAATTATTTACATATGGAAATAATTTCATTTATTAAGACGGAATAAATTGTTTTCTCTTTTTATCTACGATTTCTCGGAAATACTTCCTAGATACGGGTAAACACACGTGGTTGCCCGGAAATCAACATGCGGAACGCTCCGGTCATCCGATTACTTGACCACGTGACTAGCCCAGCACGTTCTTTTCTCGCTAACCTTCGAAGGAGTAACACGTGGGAAAAATACCGAAAAAATATTATTTACCCACCCACCACACCCGATTAAAATATTAATATAATCTGAATGACCCGTATGAAACATCACTTCAATAGTGTGTACATGTTAATCTTTCATAATGCCGTTTCATTCAAAATGCTGCTGGTGAGTTCTTTATAATTGCAGTTTTCGGCAGCTTGCGTTCTGAGAGACAGCACATCACTCGTAGCAACATCAGCGAGCAAGCTATGCCTAACTAGGGGCCCAAGCCACTCGGGTTCCAGCTCACACCGAACACCACCGGACCTGTCTTCAGAAACAATCATACCAAGATAGTGCAGTGTGTCGCCAAACCAACCACTTATCAATGGTCATAGGGAGCATACGGCAATGCCTTTTTGTTGGAACAATGCAGACACAACAGTGTTTTAAAGCTTTAAACTACGAACATGTACTCTTTTTTTTTTTTTTTTTTTTTTCTTTTTTTTTTTTTCTTTTTTCTTTTTTTTTTTTGTCCTTTTAAGTTGTGTGGGCGTAAAATTCTGGCGGCAGGCGAATAACAAATCTTTTAAACTGAATTTAGCCAGATTTCTAACCAATACTTATTATACAAGGTCTGCTCTCCCAAACTGCGGGTAAAGGAACTTCGGCTCAATTGTCTTACTCGTGGTGCTGGGACTGCATTCCAATTAGTTCTTATTTATTTGCATTAGTTAGGTAACGCCGTGCTGTAAATGTGTTAAACGTGTCTATGTGTAAGTACGCTTGCATGCAGGTGCCGGTGCTTTGGTTCACCGACCAGACATGTGTCAAGCTTGTTGTGTCATGTGTATAAATGTACGCTTGCATGCAGGTGCCAGTGCTCTGGTTCACTGGCCAGTCATGTGTCAAGCTAGTTTCCGTGTCAGTCCCCAGACTTGCATGTGGCAGAAAACCGCGTGGTGTTTTTCTGCCCATTCAAAACATGTGTCAAGTCAGGGACGTCTGTTTGTTTTACTGTACGTGTATGCACGGCGAAAAATTTTCACTTTCGATACGCATAACTTGTTCAACTGGTGCCGGGATTTTACGTCACAAGCCACATGACCATTTACGCCACTCTGATAATCTCTTTACTATATATGTATATTGCATTGCTATGGACAATCGCATTGCTGGTGTTGTTTCGTTTTGTTACATAATAAACAATAAGTTATTGTATGGTTTGTCTGATTTATTCAAATCCATTTAATAATTGCCCTTTATTATTCGACTCAGAAATTCTGGTTAAGGTTTTGCATGTAAGCACACATAGGTTAATATCTCAGCAACTACTGGATGAATTGCATTGAGACTTTATTAAATGGTACTCAACCATCCAATCTACTTAAATAACCAAGTAAGATAACTCTAGTTTGCATTAAATTCAAATAATAGCCCCTTTTTTATTCAGCATTGAAATTCTGGTTTAGGTTTTGCATGTAACCACTTTTAAGTCAATGGTTCAGGAAATACATCATGTATTGCATTGAAACTTTACACACAGGCTCCCAACCATTAATTCTTCTTATTTAATGAAGTAAGATAACTCTATTTTTCATATTATATAATTTTTGCCCCTTTATTATGTGACTTAGAAATTCTGGTTAAGGTCTTGCATGTTAGCACACATAGGATAATATCTCAGCAACTACTTGATGTATTGCATTGCGACTTTATACAATGGTATTCAACCAACAAACCTAATTGAATAATCAAGTTAGATAACTGTGTTTTGCAAATAATGGCCCTTTATTATTACACTTAAATATTCTGGTTGAAATTTAGCATGTAACCACATTGATGTTAATATCTCCGCACATCATGTATTGCATTGAAATCTAATCTAAAGTGATCCATGCATGTTTCCCAAAACTTTTCAATCCTTACACTGAAAAGCGGCGGAATAGTCGAGCGTGCTGTCTCTGTGACAGCTCTTGTTATTTAACATGTTGTCAATGAAAAAACAAGTGCACCATCATCAAAATACAAATGGGATATTCTGCACAATGAGATATCAGCGGTGACCAGTAATGGTTTCCACTGAAACAAATGAGATATCGGCGGTGACCAGTACTTGTGTCCACTGAAACAAATGAGATATCGGCGTTGACCAGTACTGGTTTCCACTGAAACAAATGAGATATCGGCGGTGACCAGTACTGGTTTTCACTGAAACAAATGAGATATCGGCGGTGACCAGTACTGGTTTTCACTGAAACAAATGAGATATCGGCGGTGACCAGTACTGGTTTCCACTGAAACAAATGAGATATCGGCGGTGACCAGTACTGGTTTCCACTGAAACAAAGAAATATCGGCGGTGACCAGTATTGGTTTCCACTGAAATAAATGAAATATCGGAAGTTTCCAGTACTTGTGTCCACTGAAATAAATGAGATATCGGCATTGACCAGTACTGGTTTCCATTGAAACTAATGAGATATCGGCGGTGACCAGTTCTGGTGTCCACTGAAACGAATGAGATATCGGCAGAGACCAGTATTGGTTTCCACTGAAACTAATGAGATATCGGCAGTGACAAGTTCTGGTGTCCACTGAAACGAATGAGATATCGGCAGAGACCAGTACTGGTTTTCACTTAAACTAATGAGATATCGGCATTGATCCCCTTAGTGAGGCTTAGTTGTACAAATTAGTACAAACAACCAGGAAAACATTGTCACCCTATTTTTTAAATACTTAAATATAATATACTTGTTTTTATCGACGGCGGTTATTTGTAATCAATATTATAGTAATATTTCAACAGTACACAAGTCCGAATTAGCCAATATATCAACTTTAATTCTCTTTAGTCACAATTTTTGATATCGCGAGCATATGCATTTACAACATGCGGTATGGGATTTGGGGGAGTAAACACTTCAACAAAAGAAATTACGTTACGTGCTCAGTTATTCGTAATGATTAAATTGTACAATCATTATTAATGTAATAACCCAGCTGATTTAAGAAAACCCCATTTCTAATTTAGATAGTTGTATATATTTAACACGAATATTGGAGAATTGCGAGTAGACAGGGTAACAATACTAAATGCTACTTTTTTTATCAGTTTTTCATAACAATTAGTTTAATGTTGCGAACTTCATGCCAACATCTGATAATGATGGCTTTCTCCCTTATGCAAGTGTGACTAAGATTTAAACAAAGTGAACAGACACGTTTGAGAATAAAGTCAGCATTATCGTATTATGCTTTTATTTAAAGCATAATATTGCAAATATTTAAGTGCAAAGAGAGGGGATAAGAAATCACTCTCTCTACTTTTCTCAGGCGATGACTTTAAAACAGTGAAAATAGAGAATTGGCCGGGAAAACATTACCATGTTTCATTCTCATTTTAAAAAGACATAACAACTAAACAATTAAACAGTTTATAAAGTCTTTTAGGGATCGGTACTAGAGTTTCCAACACTGCTTCACTTAAATGTATGAGTAGTTCGTTATTTGCATATATTTCTATCCTTGCCATTATATATTAAAGGTATGTAAATGGTTTCTTCGACTCCCTTACTCCTATACTTATCGTTAAGTTATACTCTTAATAATAGTGGTAACTGATTTGTTGTCCAACTTTGACCACTTCGTAAACGGGTTTGTTCGTTTGGAACACCATCTAAATAATCCCAACATATTAAAGAAAACCGTGAAGACGTTTAGTTGTGGGTATTAATAACGTAACATTCAAAGCAAATAGTTATCGAAAACTGAGAATAAAACAGGTGGTATTGTGGCGCTGTTAATTGTCAAATATTGACCATTTCGCATACGGGTTTGCCCATTTGTATTTAACTCGTACGCCATCCTCGCATATAAAACCAAACCGTGAAGACATTTGATCGTTGATATTAATTCGTACTATTTAAAGTAAAGAGGTTTGAAAAACTGAGAATGCTCCAGGTGGTATTGTGACGCTCACGTGTGATGTTGATATTATTATCTTACATTTTAAGGAAATTTTCATGACAAACTGAGAATGTCAGTCGCGGTTCTGGGAAACAGATGTCTTGATCTTTTTTAAAAGTCCTGAAGATAAAAATGTGTCCATTTTAGTTCCACAACAAAGAAGATTTGAAAATTAATAACGATGATGTTAAAAATCTTGTTAACTTTAACAAAGTTCTAAAAATTCGGCACAATTTCGTGATATTTGAACACTATAACAACTAATCATTAACTGAGGGTTGATTTATTTCTTACATCTGTCAACAAAAAGAATCAGGTGACAAGTGTAAATTCGTGATCATTTTGGCGAATAACCATTATCTCTCAATTTAAGTGGACTGTTTTGCTTATTTGCAAACTGTAGTTTATATATATATATATAATACATTTTTTTAAAGATATATGTACTTAATGGTGTACGACTACTCGTACATTCGAGAATTCGATGTGTGCAAAATGTATTGGCACTTCGATATTGAAACCTGCAGTTCCAAAGGATTTAGAATGTATAGATTCAAATAGTGCATCGGTTTAAATCTGTTAAATGTGTTTTATATGTTTAGAAACTGATACAGTTTCTCATATTCTTATTACTGAGGGTTCCTATGCCGAAGATGGTGTATCTATTTCTACATCATTAATGAGCCAGGGTGTGCAATGTTTTGGCTTCTTGATATTAAAGTCTCTGATACAAAAACTTACTTAAAAAAGAGTATATGTTTAAAATGGTTTTATGCTATGTTTACGTTTGTGAACTGATACATTCTCTGATATTCTTTTTATAATGAAAGGTTCGTATTTGGTGTTTTATTTTTGTGTACCAGCATTTAATAAATTATATAACGGGGAAAATCTGTACTTGGAGTATATTAATGCGTAATAGCATAAATGGAAAAATGTTAACTATCATATAAAATATGTAGGGTGGTATCAAATCTTGTATTTCTGTTAATTATAAGATTTTCCCTGTGCTAGAGGTGAACGCCAAGGCAAAAATCTTTTACCGATACTCTTTTCTCTGTTTTTAAATGATCTGGAGGATTACTTATTGACAAAAATGACATAAGTTTAGTCATAGCTGATGACAATTTCGACATGTATATAAAACTGATTGTTATATTATGTGCCGATGACAAAGTAGTTATTTCAAACACAGAGGAGTATCTCATGTCAGTGCTTAATACTTTTAACGTGAACACAATGGAAATTAGATATCAATTTTGACAAAACTAGGATAATGGTATTTGGAGATCTTTTCCGTAAAAAAAAAGAAACTTTATCATAAATCACCACCAAATCGAGATGGTTGGTACATTTAAATATCTTAGAATTCTTTTTTCTAAAAACAGACAGGTTACATCTGCTAAAACAAATATAGCTGAACAGGCAAGAAAGGCTTATTTAGTTTATACAGAAAAATAAGAAATTTAAATTTATCTATGGATTGCCAACTTAAATTGTTCGATTCAACTATTCCTCCAATTTTTACTTATGGATGCGAAGTTTGGGGATACTCAGACGTTAACCTGTTAGAAAAAGTGCAATCAAATTTATGACAAATATATTACATGTAAAACGTATAACTCCTCATATTATGCTATTTGTAGACCTTGGGAGATATTCCATTTCTATTGTTATCAAGAAACGAATTATTGGCTTCTTTGATAAACATACCAATTTTATATATATATATATATATATATATATATATATATATATATATATACAAGCTGTGTATGGATAAACCAAATGTTTGATGATTCTAGAGATATGTTGTTAAAGAAAATAGATTTAATTCTTTAAAATCAGTACACACACATATGGCACAGCAATGTCTTTGATTCCAGTAAATGCCTTAATTACCGTATGTACAACACGAACATAAATATGAACAGTACTTTAATAAATTGTCATCCTACCTTGTACAACAGTTAGTTGATTTTAGAATGTGTTACAATCATCTTCCTATTTAAAAAAACTTAGAGGTGCTAATGTCCAACCTAACGATAGAATTTGTTATGTTTGTTATTCTGGAGAAGTCGGAGACGAATTTCGTTACTTATTCAAATCATGAAATGTAGTTGTTTTTTCAATTAATCACGAAAAACAAATTCCAGAGCGATTCCAAAGAAAAACAAATCGTCTTAGTTTAGAATCTCTTATAAATGTAAACAATGAGCAAACACTTCGTCAATTACGCAATTTTTCAGCTATTATATTAAATCATTTTAAAAACCCTCCCGGCATTCCAAACACACGAACTGTTAGATTAACAAAGAAGCGTGTATTTTCCTTTCGATAAATGTGCAACCACTTTTCCACATTATTTCTTCCTTTTGATAGTAATAACTCACAGCCTGGTTATTGCAGTTATTAGTCTACTATTGTATAACCTTATACACATGTATGTATGTGCTAGGTGTACCAATAAACTTGTAAACTTGCATGCTTTTACCTGTCACGTGCACCACCCTAGAAATTCGGGACTTTGAAATAAACTTATCGCCATAGTATAGTCTAAATAAAAGCATAAATTTGCTTGTTATCTAAAATTGACTACTTCGCAAACGGGTTTGTTCATTTGTATTCTAATTCTAGTCGTTCTCGCCTATGAAAGAAAGTCGTGAAGATGATTGACTGTTGACATTAATTTCGTTATATAAAAGGCAGAAAGCTGTAAAAACTGAGAACTTAACTTTTGGTATTGTGACGCTGCTAACTCCAACATTTATCTCCTATACTTATCAAGCATATAAAATATATTGCTTGAAATAGCTCCATTGATTGGTGCTTGGTACTGAAAGAATAAAATAGTAACATTGCTTTTACAAATGTTCCGCATCAAACACATCAAAATTACAAGCAAACAATCTCAGCCCGGGTTCTGGCTATATAAACCCATAGAATATCAACATGGCATCATCAAGCAGGTTGAAATATTGCGGTCAGGCAACGCCCAATTCCGCAGGATAAAGCGTCTATGGCCAGCAATCCAGTGTAAACACCATCATTCTAGTAATCATCATCAAATCATGGATCGCGAATGTTCATGACAGACAGTGGAATCGTTGGTGTGACAGTCAAACATCAACGGAAATAAACAAACATTATCCAGCCAATATGTTTTCAAATTTATACACATCGGACATCAAAAAATACAATAAAAAGGAGTAAAATACTGTGATATACGATCGTCTCATAAGGTAAAAATACCGTGATTTCGCACCCTGCTTTGAAATTAAACTCGGTGTCCTTCATTAGAACCATTGTTTTCGATACTTATTCATCCCTTTTGCTATATTAGAACAATTGTATTAATTGTGGTATTTTATTCTGGAATATGAGTGCATATTTAACTATTAACCATATTTTCAAACATATATGCTCATTGATAATCAATTTCCCCCTTTAAACATTGTAACTTTACTAAACAACAGTCATAATATAATTGAATACAAATTGAAATAGGAGTTTGAATATTTTACTATGATGCTAAATGAATACAGACCCTGTGGTGTGTGATTCAGGTTTGTTCAGTCTTTGATCTCGTGCCGGCTATAGTGCAGATCATGTACTGCCGTTTCATGTTGTCAATTGTTCATTTACATGTGTTACCCTGAAATGAACAGCAACATAGTTGGGCGTCAGTCAAGACAATTCATTCCAAATGTTATTGGTTTTGGTAACTATAAGATGTTAACGCGATGCACACTCCTTTCATGTTAATATTTTCTTGTTAGCAAGTTTAAGTTATAATTCCACCATTTCAAGTCATGATTTCGAGGTGTTGTCTTAATTAAAAAAGAAACAGCTCGAGACACATGTACACCATTAAATCATTCCCTCCCATTGTTTTCATTTATGCTCACAGTTTTCATTCGGTAAGGAAATTAACACACCTTCAAGCAAGACTGTTAGTCACGATTTGACGGTTTGGCTGTATGACTCGTCATTATAGTTTCAAAACTATTACCAATAAAGACAAAATATACGTTTAAATTCATCATCATGACTGTTATAACTGTTTGCTAAAAAGGTGGAGAAGCAATACAAACACATAGTTTGATTTTGGAGAAAGAATGTGATGGTAATGTAAATAAAAAATATATTATACACATTCCTATCGTTTATAACGACTCATCGGTGAAATAAAAAATGTATTTCATTGTTTGAGTGATGCCAGAGTATTCCAGATAAATGTTGGACTCGTTCAACCAATAACACAATGTTAACTATAGGGTTTAGCCCAGCAGTCAGCTCAACGTCGTCGTGCAAAAGCTTCTTAGCCATAACTCGTTCACAATATTCATTGTTGTCCATAGGGACATTCACCATTGCTCGGTCGCTCCAGTCGTCCCCATAGAGGCTGCTTACTCTTGGGTATTTATAGTATATTATAACCTGATGGTAGTTGATTTATGTGTATATAACGTAATAGTAGGCCTTTTTTTTAAATACCTAATGTTCTTATTACCTTAACAACTTTGATCTTATTGTCAGGTTGTCAATTATCATCTTCGCTTGCGGCGATATTCATCCAAATCCAGGCCCGGTAACGCTTTCTGAGTTCATTCGATTTGAAAAATATAATCAATATCTTATTAATGTCCAAGGTTTATTCACAAACGCGACATTCATTTTGAAAATCTTTTATAGTTTGACATATTATGCTTCACGGAAACAGTTTAACTCGTATATCTCGTTTAGAAGAGACAGATAAGGTGACAGGCACGGTGGAATTCAAATACATGTGCGTGATAATGTACCGGTTCAAAGGAGGCACGATTTAGAAACCAATTGGACTGAATGTCAATGGCTTGAAGTACTTAAGAACCGTTAAATATGGTTTGGTATATGGTAACGTCCACAAAATTCAACCCCTCTTGTCCTCTTTTCGATCGAAAACTCTACCGACATTGCATTCAACCTTGGCATACAAGATATCATTATTACTGGAGATTTTAATCTTGATATGACGAGACATGCCTCTCGATCCTAAGTAGCAAACATTGTTCATAGATATGGTATGACACAAATGATGTCAGAGCACTCTAACTTTACTAAACATTCCAGTTCATTAATCGGCTTCTTTTTTATAGTCTTCAATCCACAACATGTACACATTTCTGGGTATGGTTAACCATTATAACACCAGAATGTGCGCTATTATCGTCCCATCTTCTGTTGATTTAAGTATTCCCATGCTCATCGACTTACAATAAACGTATATGGCATGGAAGTGTGACCAAGGTGAATTCAACCTATCACGATATTGTGTGTCTGGGACTCCTGTTTAACGAGATATTGTTTCAGATGCTGTCTGATCACATGACTGACACTTTTGGATCAAATCAAATCAAATTATTAACTAATGGGCTAGGGTACAGTCCCAAAGAATAGGTTGACAATTTTACTACAAGTCTGTTAAACCTATGTCACGCAGCAATTTCTAAAAAAAGAGTAACGTTTCGAGAATCTGACCCGGAATGGTTGCATTACTCTATTAGATTACACATACGCAGAAGAAAACAAGCCTAAGCCAAAGCCAAGTTATTGGACCTCAACAGCAATTAAACCACCTACAAAGGATTACGTTATGAAACAACAAGTCTTATTAGAAAACTGGGATTAATCATATTAAACAATTGGCAGAGAGATTCGATCTGATTACTTGTCAAACACTAACTTTTGCACAATTCTTAAGCCGTTTTCCAGGTCTGCATCTTCTAACCAGGACATTCCTGATCTTAAACATAACGACCAATTCCACACCGAAAATTCTGGTAAAGCTAACATTCTTGATACCTTTTTGCAATCGCAAACTCTTCTCGATGATTGAGATAAATCTCTTCCTGAGTATCATCTTCCGGAGGATCAACCATGTCTCAGTTATTTTGTTATTACCAAATTGGAGGTCATCTCTGTATTTAAGTCGCTATCGGTCTTAAGCAATGGCTGTTTGCGTGGAACAGGTTACTGAAATTCAATTGCATCAAACCTATCAAGTAATTATTCATTAGTTGAACATAATAAAATAATGTGTATATAGCGAGCACACATATCTATATGTTACATGAACATAAATGTTGATTTTTTCGGTGTTTCCATATATTTCTTTCCTTGCAATTATATGTGAAAGACGTCAGAATGGTTTCTTCGCCTTTCTTAGTCCTAATTTCATCAAACAAATCAAGTAATAAATCATTAAATAAGCATGGTAAAACAAATGTGAATAAAGCACGCACACAGATGTATAGATTACATAAATGTTGAGTTTTTCGACGGCTAATCGGTGTTGCATACACTTCTATTCTTACCATTATGTGTGAAAGACGTCAGAATGGTTTTCTTGGCCTCTCTTAGTACTATACCTTTCGTTTAGTTTTACTCCTAATAATCGAATAAACTGATTCACTATCTAACAATGGGGCCATTAACCACTTCGCAAACGGAGTTGTCCAATTGTATTAAACTTTTAGTCATCATCGCATGTAAAGAAAACTGGGAAGACATTTGGGCGTTGATATTAATTTCGTACCATTTAAAGAAAATAGTAATGAAAAAACTGAGAATGCACCAGTTGGTATTTTGGCGCTGTTTAATTCAACACTTTACGTTCCTATTGGAAATGTGACATAAGAAAGTAAGTCTTAAATAACATGACTGTGTGTTGTTACATAAATAAAAAAAATAAGGAAATTATAATGACAAACTAAGAATGCCCTGCCGAGATACTGGGTTTGGTGGTGGTTCAATGTATGCCATTCTTCTTTAAGATATCAACATTTTGTATGTTTTTTTAAATATATGTTTACTTTGCCGATTGTTGACGACGAAACGCGCCTGATTTACTGCAAATGGGTTTAACCCCGAAATTATTATTTTATATTTTTGAGAAAACATGTGTGTGTTTTTTTGTTTTAATTCACACATTATTAGGCTATATCCTATTACTTATGTAATGTGTTAAGCGTTGTAAAAACGTTTGGATATTAACATCAACCTCAAAATATACCGTTCCATATCAGGAACTTATTATGAAAAACTGAGCACCAAACATATAAGGAGTTGGCTTTGTGGGGCTGTTTACACACAAAATTCCTAATAGTCGTCAACATACAATATTAGCGACAGCTGGAAATTGGATGGTCCACCCCGTTATGTTATACATCAGTTAAGATTTAACCTAATTAATGTATTATTAAAGGAAATGATTTTCTTGCATAATGGACATTCGTTTCCAAGTTCTAATCGAGCATGGACAGTTCTGTCTTTCCCGTCCCGGGTAAGACGACTCGAGAGCATCTACTTGCCATTTCAGAATAATATTTTAATGGGTAATGACGTCAATCGTGAACTTTTTGACGATCAATTCAAATGACTGCACTTTAAGACTTTGGTATCAATGAACAACTTTGTAGACATCGTATCGACGTGGAAAAAGTGTTAAAGACGTTATTGCTATAGTAAATGCAACGCCTGACATCTCGCTATATGTAATGGAAAATCAGTTCAAATACTAGCTACGCAACCTCATCAAGGCAACCAAATACGGTAAAGGAAATACTCTATGGTTTAGGGACCACGGGAATTGAACTTGTATGACTCATAACGGGGGGGACCGTTGCTTAATATAATAGGGTTATTAGTACTGCGTTTTGATCCGGGAGGTTGTATTCGACTCGATTGGATTTTGTCGAGTGTAATCAAATTCTGCAAAAACTCCACGAGAGTCGAATACGTCTTTCCGAATCAAAACGCAGTACTAATAACCCTTTTAATAAAAGTGGTAACTGATTTGTTGTCTAAATTGACCACAACGCAAACGGGTTTTATCCAGTTGTATTAAAATCTTAGTCATCAAAAAACTGAAAATGCAGCAGGTGATATTGTGACGCTGTTAATTGTATGACATTGACCACTTCGCAAAGGAATTTGCTATTTGTATTAAACTCTTGGCCGTCCGCTCATATAAAGGAAAACAGTGAAGACGTTTGGGTGTGGATATTAATTTCGTACCAATTAAAGCAAATAGTCATAAACAACTGAGAAAGCTACTGGTAGAATTGTGGCGCTCACGTTTTTATTGACGTTAAAATTCGTTCCTTTAAAGAAAATAATTATGACAAACCGAGAATACCTGCTGCAGTATTGTAAAATATATGTCTCGAACTTTCTTTGTCCTGCAGATAAAAATGTGTCGATTTTAGTTCCAGAGCAATTAAGATTTGTGAACAAACAACGATGACGTTAAAGTTGTTGTTAATTTAAAGGGCCAACAGGCTTTTGTATAATTTTATGCATGTTTCACATCAGGGACACTTTTTCCAAATTTATGCAATGCTTACAAAACGTTTAGACATGAAACTTTGCAGGCATGTAGAATGAAGGTTAAACAAATAAAAAATCCTTAATTTGTTTTTTTAAACATTACTAGAAACATGACTTTGAGAAAAAAATCCAACTGTCAAATTGAAAATTGAAAATTTGGTGTTCTGGGGGTTATGAACTCTCTGTTGTAAACATTACCACGTGCTGGTGTTTACATCCCTAGCAGCTTGCTTGTAGCAGACGACATGCCCCACTATCAAATACTGTAGTAACAAAAGTGAACAAACCAAGTTTTTATTCCACCTGCATATCCCAAAATTATTGATAGATATTATCAGCTTCATATGCTACATTTTAGTCTAATTGTTTTCTTTGATATTAACACTTTTTTCCTTTTGAAGCGTCATTGCTTAAATGTTAGTTGCTCCTTCGCTTTTCTATCAAAAACTTTGTCATCATTACAAATGTTTATATCCCAGCCAGGTGAAGTGAATATCTCCTATTGTTCTTCAGTCATGTAAACTATATATAATTATATATATCTCTTTGTCCTGATTATTCTGTTCCATATTTGGAGTCTTATTCTGCCCAAAGTTATTATTTTAAAGGAAGGCAGTACCTAGTTCCATGTCTTGTAAATGTTCATGTATATCTGTGTTTGAGTTCCCTCCTTTTTGACTCAAAATGTGCATTTGATTTCCAGTTATCAATACACAAACCAGATTCCAGTCAGTGACATTTAATTGCCAATTAAAGGTGTCAACACTATCTGAATTGTTTCCTTGCTGAACTCGTTTACAATAAGGTGAATTTGTACTAGTGTTGTGGATGCATTCAATAAAGCATTATTATTGTATGTTGACAAAATAATTAGTTTTGGATTCCAGACTGAGAATAAACCTTGCTATTTTGGACTGGAATGAGAATGTTGATTCTAAACATTTGAGAGGGATGTCCCATACAGAAAAAAAGATTTAGTCTAAATAACAAAATGCCAGTCAGGAACAATAAAACGATCATTTCAAAGAAAACATAATATGTTAAAGATGGCTCGGTCATCATTATTTCATATAGAAGATAGTAGTGTGGGGGAAAACATCGTCTGCTCTGATCAGCCCTGTTTGTTTACATTTTTCTTGTGTGTGCTAAAGATAGAACACTGAGTTTAACAGACAGGTACATAGCTGAGGGAATTTACAATAAGCCACTCCCCATTTACTCGCTGCCGAGGCAGCGAATGTTGCCCCTTTAACAATGTTCTAAACAATCGGCCAAGTATCATGATAATTGAACACTTTAAATTCCACCAACTTATCATCCGTTTTGTTTTTTCAATTCTAACATCTTTCAGCATTACAACCTTAAGCTGGCAAATGTAAATCGTGATTATCACTTTGACAAATTGCCATTATCTCTCAATTTATTTAAATTTGAATGTTAAACGTATTTACAAGCTGTAGTTATTTCATTTCTAATATACAAAAATTGTATAGACGTTATCTGTAATGTATGGTGTTTGACTACTCGTACACTGAAGAGTTCGATGTGTGCCAAATGTTTTAGAACAGCGATACTGAAATCTCTTATTCCAAACGTCTTAAACAGTTACATACACAATTGCATTGGTTTAACAATTAAATGTGTTTTATATGTTTAAACACTGATCACGTTTCTCATATTCTGATGATTGAAAAGTTCATAAGCCGATGATGGTGTATCTATATTAACAACATTAATGAGCCTGGATGTGCAAAGAATTCTTAGCATATTGATATTGATGTATGTGATACTTAACATTTAAAAGAATTTAATAACACTTTTGTGTATGTTTAAAATGGATTTTGGTTTGCAAACTGATACATTCTCTCATATTCTTATCGTCTTTTGATGATTTTACTATGTGTACCTGCATTTAATAACTTTTCTTAAGGGAAAACTATGATTTGCAGGATTTTTCATGTCACCACCTAGGAAAGACTGGACATTGCACTATACTTCATAGTTTAATCTAAATAATGGCGTAAATTGGCTTGTTATCTAAAATTGACTACTTTGCAAACGGGTTTGTTCATTTGTATTCAAGTCTTAGTTGTTCTCGCCTTAGAACGAAAGTCGTGATGATGTTTGACTGTTGACATTAATTTCGTGATATTTAAAGCTAAACGTTTGAAAAACTGAGAACGTATTACTTCGTATTGTGACGCTGTTACCTCCAACAATTTTATTTTCTAAACTGATCAAGCACATAAAAGTTATTGTTTGAAATAGGTGTGATCATTGCTCGATGTTCTAAAAGTCTACGTTATTGTGAATATGAACCGCACGTTGGGTATTCACATCAACATCAAAACATATCATACCATATCTGGTACTCATTATGTAAAACTGAGCACCAAACATAGAAGTTATTGGTTTTGTGGGGTTGTTTACAACACCAACATTCTAATAGTCATCAACTTACAATAGTGGCGACAGATCATTTATCGTTATAGAAATGATATTTTTGCATAATGGACATGCATTTGCTATTTTAAATCGGGCATAAAAATGTCTGTTTTACCCTACCCTGGGAAGACGACTCGATTTCATCTATGCGCCATTTCAGAATATGTTTTGATGGAAAATGACGTCTATCGTGAACTATTTGACATTCAGTTCAAATTACTGCGCTTGGTGACGTTGGCGTCAATACACAACATTGTTTGCGTAATTTGTTGGAACATTTAAAGAAACAAAACTTGCACCGTTAAAATTGCAATTTCATTTGAAATTTCGGTAGACAAAACAAAGTATCGTTCACATGAATGCAGGTAGAATGTAGAAATCCGACCCCGGGCACGCCGATCGTGGTTTTTGCTTTGTAGTGATATTTTCTCCCAAATGTCAAATTTATTGTATTTATATGTTGGCAGTATGATGTGGCGGTTTGAGATATTCATGCAGTGACAAAATGGATAACGTTTTGATTTGTTTTGTAGTTATATTACTTAAACTAGTCGTTGAAATACTCCATGGGACTAACTTTACAGCTTTAGAACAAGATAACTTAGACATTCAACTCCCCTGCCAAGAAAAGAGAAACACACCGTGTAAACGGTGTGAATTTAAACAAAGACAGTGTAAGAAAGTACTGATATCAATGGACACTGAAAAGGGTGAACAAGTAACATTGCTATTACAAAGAGTCCACATTAAACCCAACAAAAAATGCAAGCACTCAATTTAAACCCGAGCCCTGTCTATATGAACCCAAAGAATCTCAACGTGGCATCATCCACAAAGTTGAAACAAAAAATATTGCGGTTTATTCGCGACCAGCTGTCAACAAAAATGCAAAGCAAGAAATACGCCTGTAGAGGGTGTATATTATCGGCCTTTAAGGTGAAAAAAATGTAGATTGGTAGATGGTAGCATGACCTTTTCACAAATAAAAAAACACGACTCTTCATTTTTGCTTCGAACAAATATCGATTCTTTAACTTTAAAGAGAGCAACAATTTTTAACTTGCTGATGGCAATATATTTGTACTCATTTGTATTACTAAAATTCGTTTGTCTATACTCCATTTATACATTTTTGTATGTAAAAACTTCTGCTTCGATAATAGGATAATGTGGAGTTGTAAACATAGCAAGAAATTAACTTTTTAACCATTCTTTTAGACATATATGTTCATTGAAAACCATATTTCCTCTACTCGCATTGTTACTTTACTAAAAAAAAGTCTTACTCATTATTTATCAGTTATAACGTATTTGAGGCAATATGGTGAAAGTCGTTCTACTAATACTAGACAATTGTCGACAATATTTGTCAAAACTCGCCCAATATCGTCCAAAGTTTCAAATGTTATTGATTTTGGTAAATATCACGCGATGCGCACTACTCCTTTCATGTTAATATGGCCCTTGTAAGCAAGTTTAAGTAATATGTTATGACTTTGAGGTGTTGACTTAAATTTAAAAAAAAACAGCTTGAGGCACATGTACATCATTAAATCATCCCTGGTCATTGTTTTCATTAATACTCAAAGTGTTCATTCGGTAAGGAAATAAACACGCCTTCAAGCAAGATTGTACGTCACTGTTCGGTTGTATGGCTCGTCATTGTAGTTTCAAAACTGTGAACGATTAAGCAAAAACATTAAATTCATTCGTATGATTGTTAAATCATTTTTGCTTCTGGTTGATTAGGAAATATTCAGTCAATTTCCAAAAAAAACAATTACCATAAACAGTTTGCTGAGAAGGTGGCGAAGCAACATAAACAAAGAGTTTGATTTTAGAGAGAGAATAAGATATGTGCATAAATAAACATTATATACATTCCTATCGTTTAAAAAGATTCATCGGTGTATTGATAAACGACTGGAAAACCGCCATGAAACGGCAAGTAAAACTCGTGTTCACTGAAACACGGGTCCACTAGGGGGCTTCAACTATTTCAAATGGACATTACCGCACACTTGTCACAACATTTCTTTTTATTTACAAACTTATAAAAATAATAGCCCCATCACATCCAGCATCGACTTGAAAACAATTTATAGGAAAAAGAATAATATATAAACTGTAATTTCAAGTACTCGCTTACCGGAGGCAAACCAACACCTGCAAACGAATGCTTCATGCCGGAGCAAAGGGGTCCACGGTAAAGGTACGGTAATGTTACCATCATTAACCAGATTGTTTTTTTCTTAAAGTGTTTTCGGGGTTTGTCAAATAACATCACAGGTAAACTAGCAGGATTTAAACGAGTGCTGCCGGAGTCTATTCTTTAGCATACATGTATATTGTATGTGCTTCAAAGTTAAACCTTGGACCATAGTCATTTGTTCGACACAGTCTAAGAGTCGGATTTTGTATTGACCGTAAAATCGCATTCCGTAACGGTTTGATTACATTAAAGAGTCATTTTCACTTCTATGTAACAGGGTATACGTATTTTTCTTAATTTAGCGTTTTTAATTTCGTCTGTAAGTAGAACCCTGATGTTATGGCTTGTCCAATTAGAGCAAAGGATTTGAATACACTTGGTATCGTTGTCTTGTTTAAAGTTGTCGTGCAAAAGCTACTCGGCCATAACTTTTTCATAATATTCATACATTTCTTAACTGTAACACAAATGTTTTGTTCACAACCTGCACTTGCTCTAACAAATGTCGACTAATGCCTCTTTTTCTCTTTGGAACTGCAATTACTCACATACCGTCTATCTCTTTAAAAGAATACATAATCGTACAGATATCCATATATAATGACCCATAGAAAAGACATAAACATACATATCTTCAATATATTGTTAAATAATGTGTTTAATTTGTTAATAAACTCATTCAGATAATAAACATTCACATTTTTTCTTTAAGACTAATGCCCCTTTACTCGATTAACAAAAATGCTCTTCGGCGTTCTTGTTAATGTTTGTATACATTTGGTTAAACTTAACATACTTAATAGTATTGCTATACCAATAATGCTTTATAAATGCAATATAAATTAATTTGTTTAACTGATTGACTGATTATGAGGTATTTTGACAAAAATCAGTTATATTTTGTGAATGAAAAATGTTGCTAAATTCAACCAAACGCTTTGGATATTATCTTTATAAATTTATATTAAACGTTCATGTCAGTTGCTAGAGCAAAATCATTTTGTCCTTTAAAATGTCTTTGGAAACCTGTTTAACATTCAATAATAATTTGTGTAGCTTCCATTAGCCCCTATTGTCTTAAAGGTAATGCAAGGAATTGTGGAATAAATCCAACAAGTTTACGTTACTTATTAACAACGCAATCCTGATGTTTGGAAACTAATAAATATTCTTATATTCTTATAATTGAAAGGTTTCTATGACATTGATGGTGTACCTATATCAACAACATTAATGAGCCAGGGTGAGCAAATTATTTTTGGCAATTTGTATTGAAGTCTTCTCTGAAGGGTGTCTTTCCAGAAGCGTGGAGTAAAGGGGCTATTGTCCCAATCTTTAAAAAAGGTGATCGTTCTGATCCGGCAAATAATAGAGGAATAACTTTAGTTAATATTACTGCTAAGATATTCATTGGTTCTTAGAAATAGAATTGATAAATGGTGTGAGAACAATAATGTATATAATGAATCACAGTTCGGATTTAGAAATAGTCATAGTACTTCTGATTGTATTGTTATCTTACATGCATTAATTCAGAATACTATTCTAAGCAAACATAAACTATATTGTGCATTTGTTGATTACGAAAAAGCTTTTCGATACTGTTATCCATGATGCATTGTGGGTAAAATGAGTAGAATCGGGTGTTAGCTCCAAGATGATAAATATGATAAAATCTTTTTATAGAAGCGTTAAGGCTTGTATTAAGGATGCTAGTAATATGTCCTACTCTGATATGTTTGATATATAACTTGGTGTTAAACAAGGGGAGCCATTATCCCCCCTTTTATTTATTTTGTTTATCAATGATGAAAAAGACTCTGTTGACTTTCACAATTTAACTGAGGCAGACATTGATACACTATTTATTTTATTCTGTTGTTTGCGGATGATATCGCATTATTTACCATTGATCCTGTTAGTTTACAGCATCAACTAAATTCTCTGTATATGTATTCATGTAACTGGGGTTTAAAAATCAACATAAAAAAAATCTAAATTATGCGTGTTTGAAAGCAGGAAAAGCCAGTGTAATTTTAGATGGACAATTAATTACGAAATTGTTGAAGTGGTGGATAACTTTTGTTACTTAGGTATTTTCTTTCTTATACTGGGAATATGAATAATGCTGTAAAAATGCTGAATAAACAGGCTTTAAAAGCATACAACCATCCGAAAAGAATTATCAAGATTTAGACTTTCATCTCATTCACTGGAAATATAGACTGGTCGATATACGAATATTAACAGAGAAAACAGAAAATGGAGTCTGAATACCATTTTCTACTTCGTTGTACAGCCTATTCAGATCTTAGAAAAAATATCATATTAAATTTAATTGGCCAAATATGGCTAATTCTAAATATTTGATGTCAGTAAAGAGGGATTTATTTTTACAAAACATAGCTAAGTTATATATAGTGCTATGAAATTAAGACAAGAAAAGCTAGAAGTTTAGCTGCTTCTATTGGTTATATTTTCGTATATATATTATTAGGATATTGCATTTGTAAATATATATATATGTAATGTTATCACATAATTGCTTTATAAATCAATATACTTTTGTTTCTTGGCCATAATTAGATAGTTTGTAAATGGCCTAAGGCAAACATGCCGATTCGCCAATAAACTCTTGAAACTCTTGAAACTCTGAAACTAACCACTCAAAATAGTTAAATACAACTTTTGTATATGTTTAAAATGGTTTTATGTTATGTATATGTTTGCGAACTGATTTTATTCTATATTCTTATTACTTTGAAGGTTCGTATTTGAGTTTATAACTATGTGTACCTGCCTTTTATCAATTATCTAACTGCCAAATCTGTGTTTGCATGCTTTTCCTTGTAACCACCTACCAGAGACTGAATTATTGCTTCTTGTCCGACATTTGCACATCATATTCGATATAGTATAATCTACATAATAGAGTTAACTAGCGTGTCATCTAAAATTATTTTCAAGCGGGGCTGTCCATTTAAATTACGAAAGTAGTGAAGAATAATGATTGTTGACACAAATATTGTAATATTCAAAGCAAATAGTTATAAAAACTGAAAATGAAATATTTGGTATTGTGACGCTGTTAGTACCAAATTTCAATGTCGTATGTTCATCAAACATATAAAAGCTGTTGGAAATAGGTATATCAACTGATTGATGTTTTAAACACATACGTCATTATAAACATGACAAACACGTTGGTTATTCACATCAACTTCAAAACATATCGTATCATTTTAGGAACTTGAAAAACTGAGCACCAAACATAGAAGTAGTTGGCTTTGTGGGGGTGTCTACACCCCAAACTTTGAATAAACGACAACATAGTTACAATACTAGCGTGAGCTGGAAATGGGATTGTCCATGCCGTTATATTTTGCATCACTTAGGAATTAACATAATTAATGTACCATTTAATGAAATGATTTTCTTGCACAATGGACATTCGTTTCCAACGTTATAGTAAAACATATATGGTTTAGGGAGCAAGGGAATTGAACTTGTATGAATCATAACGGGGGCACCGATGTTGAATATCCATTTAAACATTATGTTGTTTTCTCTCGTTATTTGCATATATGTCTATCATTGCCATTATATATGAAAGGTATGTATAATGGTTTCTTCGCCTACCTTAGTCCTATATTTTTCGTTAACTTATACTCTTAATAATAGTGATAACTGTTTTTTTGTCCAATTTTGACCATTTCGCAAACGGGTTTTATCTAGTTGTATTTAAATCTTAGTTGCCCTTCCATAAAAAAGACAACTGTGAAGATGTTTAGGTGTGGATATTAATAACGTACCATTTAAAGAAAAAAGTTATGAAAAGTTGAGAATGTAGCAGATGATATTGTGGCGCTGTTAATTGTATAATATTGACCACTTCGCAAATGGGTTTGTCCATTTGTAAAAAACTATTGGTCATTCGCGCATATAAAGGAAAACCATGAATACGTTTGAATGTTGATATTAATTTCGTACCATTTAAAGCAAATAGTTCTACAAAGATGAGAAAGCTACAGGTGGTATTGTGGCGCTCACATTTTTATTGACGTTAAAATTCGTTCTTTTAAGGAAATAATTATAACAAACCGAGAATACCCGCTGCAATACTGTAAAATATATGTCTCGAACTTTCTTTGACATGCAGATAAAAATGTGTCGATTTTAGTTCCAGAGCAATTAAATTTTGTGAACGAAGAACGATGACGTTCAAGTTGTTGTTAGTTTAACAATGTTCTAAACAATCGGCCAAGTATCAGGATAATTGAACACATTAAATACCACCAACTAATCATCCGCTTTGTTTTTGTTTTCTTTTCTGACATCCGTCAGCATTACAACCTTAAGCTGGCAAATGTAAATAGTGATTATCACTTTGACAAATTGCCATTATCTCTCAATTAATTTAAAGTTGAATGTAAAACGTATTTACAATCTGTAGTTATTTCATTTCTAGTATACAAAAATTGTATAGACGTTATCTGTAATGTATGGTGTTTGACTACTCGTACATTGAAGAGTTCGATGTGTGCCAAATGTTTTGGAACAGCGATACTGAAAACTCTTATTCCAAACGTTTTAAACAGTTACATACACTATTGCACAATTAAATGTGTTTTATATGTTTAGACACTGATAACGTATGTCATATTCTGATGATTGAAAGGTTCATAAGCCGATGATGGTGTATCTCTATTAACAACATTAATGAGCCTGGATGTGCAAAGATTCCTTAACATATTGATATTGATGTATATTTGATACTAAATATTTAAAAGAATTTAATAACACTTTTGTGTATGTTTTAAATGGATTTTTGTTTACTAACTGATACATTCTCTCATATTCTTATTATTGTTCGTTTGTTGATGATTTAACTATGTGTACTGCATTTAATAACTTTTCTTAGGGGAAAACTATGATTTGCAGGATTTTTCATGTCACCACCTAGGAAAGACTGGACATTGCACTATACTCTTCACCATAGTTTAATCTAAATAATGGCGTAAATTGGCTTGTTATCTAAAATTGACTACTTTGCAAACGGGTTTGTTCATTTGTATTCAAATCTTAGTTGTTCTCGCCTTAGAACGAAAGTCGTGATGATGTTTGACTGTTATTTAATTTCGTGATATTTAAAGCAAAAAGTTTGAAAAACTGAGAACGTATTATTTCGTATTGTGACGCTGTTACCTCCCACAATTTTATTTTCTAAACTGATCAAGCATATAAAAGTTATTGTTTGAAATAGGTGTGATCATTACTCGATGTTCTAAAAGTCTATGTTATTGTGAATATGAACCGCACGTTGGGTATTCACATCAACATCAAACATATCATACCATATCTGGTACTCATTATGTAAAACTGAGCACCAAACATAGAAGTTATTGGTTTTGTGGGGTTGTTTACAACACCAACATTCTAATAGTCGTCAACTTACAATAGAAGCGACAGCTGGACTGTCCATTGATTTATATTACATATCATTAATCATTTAAGAAATGATATTTTTGCATAATGGACATGCATTTGCTATTTTAAATCGGGCATAAAAATGTCTGTTTTACCCTACCCTGGGAAGACGACTCGATTTCATCTATGTGCCATTTCAAAATATGTTTGGATGGAAAATGACGTATACGTTCAAATTACTGCGCTTGGTGACGTTGGCGTCAATACACAACATTGTTTGCGCAATTTGTTGGAACATTTAAAAAAAACTTGCGCCGTTAAAATTGCAATTTCATTTGAATTTTCGGTAGGCAAAACAAAGTATTGTTCACATGTATGCATGGAGGATGTAGAAATTCGACCCCGGGCACGCCGATTGTGGTTTTTGCTTTGTACTGATAGTTACTCCCAAATGTCAAATTTATTGTATTTGTATGTTGGCAGTATCATGTGGCGGTTTGAGATATCCATGCAGTAACAAAATGGATAACGTTTGATTTGTTTTGTAGTTATATTACTAAAACTAGTCGTCGAAACACTCCACGGGACTATCTTAACAGTTTTACAACAATATTACGCAAAAACTCAACTATGTTGCCAGGAGAAGAGAGACACGCCGAGTAAACCGTTTGAACTTAAACAAAGACAGTGCAAGATTGTACCGTTATCAATAGACACTAAAACGGGTGAACTAGTAACATTGCTATTACTACACAGCAAAAAAACGCAAGCACACAGTATCAACGTTGCATCATCCAACTTGAAACTGAGCAAAAAGGCAACGCCTAATTCCACATGTGTAAGCGTCTATGATCATAACACGACTAGATAGTATGGTCAGCAATTCAGAGTAAACACAATCATTAAAGAATTCAATTCATCGATCGCGAAAGTTAGTGACCCAGAGTGGAGCCGCTGGTTTGACAGTCAAACATCAACACAAATAAACAAACAACATCCAGCCAAAATGTTTTCAAATTGATACAGAGAAACGGAAGTATGATAAAAAAATATACCGGCCCCCAATTTCTCGAAATTTCTTAAGTCCCTTATAACAGGATTAAGCTAAGCTCACTATTTTTGCTTTTCAATAATTTGCTCAATATTTACTTCTTTAAGAGATGTAATACTTCAGACAGGAACTATCTTCATCATAATCACAATAAACCATTTTCTTTTATCAAAATTCAATTTAAGTATGTATTTTGGCTAAATTAAAATAAGCTACTTAAGCCTGTTAAGCTTAAGAAGTTTCGAGAAATTGGGGCCAGGATCTCAAATGCCGGGTGACTATTTGCTAATCGAAACTTACCACAAAGAATAAGTTTAAAACTGGGAGCAAAAAATATTGCCGTTTATCCAAGCTCTTAATAGAAAATGCAAAGCAAGAAATACGCCTGTAGAGAGCGTAAAGGATTGGCCCTTAAGGTAAAAAAATAGATTGGTAGATGGTAGCATGAACTTGTGCACAAATATAAAACACGACTTTTAGTTTTTGTTTCCAACATATATCGTTGCTTTAACTTTTAAGAATGAAACACTATTTAATTTGTTGATGTTGAAATATTTTACGACGATGCTATATGAATACAGACCTTGTAGTGTGTGATTCAGATTTGTTCTGTCTTTTATCTCGTGCCGAATATAGTGCAGTTCATGTACTACCGTTGCATATTGTCATTTGTTCTTTTAAAATTGTTCCCCTGAAATTAGCAGCTTTTGTAGTTGGGCGTCAGTCAAAACAGCTCATTTCAAATGTTAATGATTTCGGTAATTATCATGCGTTGCGCACTACTCCTTTCATGTTGATATGTCCCTTTCTAGCAAGTTTAAGTAATATGTCCACCCTTTAAAGATATGACATTGAGGTGTTGACTTAAATTTAAAAAAAAAGCTTAAGACACATGTTCACCATTAAATTATTCCTAGTCATTGTTTTCATTAATACCCACAGTTTTCATTCGGTTAGGAAATAAATACGCCTTCAAGTAAGCTCGTGCGTTACGGTTTGGCTGTATGGCTCGTCATTGTAGTTTCAAAACTATGAACAATAAAGACAAAGATTTAAATTAAATTCATTTATATGACTGTTAATTCACTTTTGCTTCTGGTTGATTAGGAAATATTAAGGCAATTTCCAAAAACAATTACCATATACAGTTTGCTGAGAAAATGTCGAAGCAACATAAACAAAGAGTTTGATTTTGGAGAGGGAATGAGATATGTGTATAAATAAACAATATATGACTTCCTATCGTTTAAAGAGATTCATCAGTCTAAAAAAAAAAAGTATTTCATTGTTTCAGTGATTCAAGTGTATTCGGGAACAATGTTCAACCCATACAAGCATTAACACAATGTAAACTACAAAGTTCAGCCCAGTAGTCAGAACGTCAATTATTTACCCTGTTTAAATGAACAAGGCACGGGCCTAAACGACACTAAACTAGAGACACGAACGTACACACATAACATACACACGTACCCATAACAAACAAAACACACATGCATCACAATAGCTTTAAGTATAAATGACTGGATAATCGCCTTGAAACGGCAAGTAAAACTCGAGTTCACTGACACACGGGTCCACTAGGGGGCTTAAACTATTTTAAATGGCCATTTTGTTGCTGGACGTCAGTCAAGACAAATTATTTCAATTGTAATTTTGGTCGTTCGAAGATGTAAACGCGATGCGCATTACTGTTTTCCTTGTTGATATGTCCCTTCTTAGCAATATTTATACGAAAAGCTACAGAAACAAGCTCAGGAGCAAAAAGTTTAAACATAAACCCGGTTTAATGGCACTGGGTAAACGCCAAAGACATATAACATTAATTCACAAAAAGAAACATGGAAGAACAGCACAACACTCCACAAGCAGCACAGTGCATACATACTATATATAAAAAGCTAGGTATGTTTATCAAGGATTGTTAGGTACCGCCTTGGAACGGTCAGTACAATGTAAATTTACTGGGTGTTTATACCGGTTTAAGTGCACAAACCTCACTCTTATCCCAACAATCCTACATAAAGACAAAACGCAAAAGGTAAATCTTATCAAATTATGCATTAACTTGAGGAAACTTAACAATAAAACAGATAATAATAAACTTATAGGTAAGCCCCAAGTACTTCTATGATTATAGATCCCAACTTGCAGACGGAGGAATACAATTCAGAGCACCAAATGCAAAAACTTTTCAAAGAGACGATGCAGTCATTGTTTGAAACTATGAACATCAAACACAGTCTCCCTTATAAAATAAAAGGTTTAAAACTGTATGATCATAGAGTTTCATAATAAAAAGCATCGTTGCCCTAAAACTGGGAACAAATAAAGAAAACATTATTAAAAAATAAAAGCGACATGTATAAGCTCATCTTTACTTCCAAATGATTTGATAATGTAAAATATTTGAAGAAAATGAAGTCACATGCCAAGTTTAAGGTATACATTCAACCCTTTCAAGTCATGACTTTGAGGTTTTGGCTTAAGTTCATAAGACAGGTGGTGAGACGTGTGCACCTTAATGTTGCAAATTACTCCCGACCAATTGTCACTGTTATTTTAATTGTATTTAAACATAAGGCATGAGCAAACAATAAAGATCACTTATGACTGTTGTATCTAAATCAAGGCTTCAATAATGAATATTTCGGCAATTTTGAATTTTTTTGCTGTGAAGATGTCGAAGCAATACCAACAATGCGTTCGATTCTTCGAAAGGACAGTAGATATGTTAATAAATGTATATATGTAGTATGCATTCCGATAGTTGATAGTCCAGTCTACAATTTCAATGAGCCTGGATGTGCAAAAATCTCTATTGTCTATTTATATTTAATTCTCTGATAATAAACATTAATATAGTTAATTAAATTTTTGTCTAGGGTTTTATATGAATAAATCGTAAAGATGTGTGCTAGTTGACAATGTAACGGTCCGCTGTAGGCGAATGTGCGTTCTTAATACGTATGTTTAATCGGTTGGTAATATGAAAATTAGCAAAATTCCGGGCTCTGTGTGGATTAAGAATTTACTGTATACAAAGACCAGTGAACCCCTTCAGGGTCGAGCATGCTTTTCTCTGAAGGGATCTGTTGCGACGTTGATTTCCATAGGCATATTGGTATTAACAAATATTTATATCCTTGCCATCATAGGTGAAAGACATGGAGAATGGTTTCCACGCCCTTAGTCCTGTACTAATTGTTATGTTATACACTAAATAATTGTGTTAACTGATTTATATATGCACTTCCAATGCTCCGCAGTTACTCTCCTGAAAAGAAGGGAAATACAGAGTAGCTCCGAAATGGTTTAAAATGTCTGGCTGTCAAAGGTGGATTTGAAAGAGATCACAAAGTTTTTATTTGAAACCCTTTTTGGAATTCGTTGTCAAGTTGTTTTTACTTCAGTTAACTTAAATTTATAACAATGACATCCGAAGTACCTACAGTATCGTTGAGTGCAATCAATATACTGTAGTGTAGGTTTATATAGCACTAATTTTAAAGCATAAATATGTGTCTCAGGTGGACGAGTGGTTAACGACTTAGTCTGTTAATTCGTCGACCCTGGTTCGATTCCCCAAAATGTCAAGATATCTTTGTTGGTTTTCGGAAGGTTTATCTCAGTAAATGATATCTTTTTAATTCAATTTATCTGCCAAACATTATTGGCAGTGAAGACAAATGTTTATTCCATGTCATTATATGATTAACATAATGCATTCAAAAAGGTTTGATATGTTTAAAATTGCCCCCATTTAGAAAGTCCTGGATCCGCCGCTGAATCAAATAAAAGAAAACGATTTGTTTGTAGATATATATACAAATCGATTTTCAAACCATTAACAGTCAATACTTGGTAAGGAGACAAAATGCATGCTTGAGAAATTGCGTCAGTGAATGCATTTAGTGCCAAATGCAACTCCGTGTTTCTGTTGATAAAACCATTTAGGAGTACTTTCTTAAAGGGATGAGTAGAGTTCATTTGTTTCGAGTAAATATCTGGCCACAATTTCTCGAAACTTCTTAAGCTAAACAGGCTTAAGTCGCTTATTTCAATTAGCAAAGATACATACTGAAAATGGATTTTGATAAATGAAAAATGGTTTATTCTGATAATCGTTCAGATTATTCCTTCATAATTTCTAAAAATTCTTGAAGAAGTAAATATAACGCATTTTATAGAACAACAAAAATAGTGGGATTAGCTAAATCCTGTTATAAGGGACTTAAGAAGAAGTTTCGAGAAATTGGGGCCTGACGAATACTTTTCACCCTATAACTGACCTAATGGTAGATATGTTTCGCAAATCGTTGTATCCGTAATATCGAATTTTACCGATGGAGTAAACAATACTTTCATACACGCGCTTGTCTTTAGACAATACACAGTCAATATCATGAGAGTTGAAATCGGAAGGCTCGTACAGGAAAATGCCAAAAGCGCTAGGAATGCAATTGCCGTACGCCGCATTCCATTTTAAGGTTAACCAAAATTGAAAATAAATTGGCATATTTCTCAGAATTAGCGCCATTCATAAAGAACAGTATTGACTCCACTGGGTGATGTTCAAATTGGATCGATATTGTCATACCACGTTATTACTCAAGTAAAGGTCAACCAAATTGAAGTTCATGAACGTTATGCTATCTTTAAGTTCCTATTCACTTAAATAAATAACATTCATAAAAGTAAGCTAAATTAATGTGCATTCTTGTATAACTTAAGGAATATTGTTCCAATAGTGTTTTTTGAATTAACCTTTTGCTGTATTTGCTATTTGAAAAAAACCTTGTCCTTTACACAAGAACATCATAACACCATAGATGTTAAGTCAAGTTCAATCTAAATGATTTTATAGTATATATAAACAAATGAACTAAGACTTACAGTACATAACCTTTTTGATTTTTTTTGTCGAAAGTTTAAGCCCCTTCGGCATAACACCAGAGATGATTGATCGCTTCACCAACCGGCCCGAGCAGGTGTAGTATGGGATCATCGTGGGATCTATTGGTCCACATTGTTGTACGTGGACGGACTTTTTACGGTTTTATATAGAAGAATCCATTATGCTTCAAAACTAAGATGAACATATGAATTTCATCAATTACAGTTATTTCGATTTGAAAAAAAAATGAGGAGTACAACTAAAAACGTCCTTCTTTATATCATTGATACTGTTATATATAAGGAATTGCCATTGATCAAAAATTGGATAATCGGATAAGCCAAATATTGCCCGAAACCTTTTTCTGAGCTTTGATGAATTGGGTCCTGAGGCTCGTAAACCAAGCTATTAACAAACCGTAGCTTACGAGTTTGAGGACAAGTTATTAAATAGCCAGTAAATGTGTCAAAAGGTTTGTAATAACGATATAAGTCATGCGGGTTTTTTTTGTATCTTATTTTTTCCCTTTTCTTTAATCAGCTCATACACTTGTTTGTTTATTATGGTTTTTTATCAAACATATTTTATAGTTTTATTTGAGTATAATAATGCTGCCTGGTCCATTTTGATCACGTGATCATCCATGGTACAACATTGAAACCTATTCCAAACTGACGCCATCGCGACGTCAATAATTGCGTACATTGGCCTGTTTTCTAATATTAACGTCTTAGCAGTACTACCAATTACTTTTGTGTTAATGTCTCTATAATCATAAGTTAAAAAACAACGAGATAAGCTAGCCCGTCTTGTCTCCGGGTAGGCGCATTAATGTTGCGATAAAAATGATATAAACTTACTAACCAGGTCAAAATATCATCACAAAACACCAAAATACTTTCACAAACCGCCTTTTGTTCAGCATCTAACATTCCCCTCACTTTAAATTCCGCTAAAACAATTAAAGTTGGACCCCCAGTCGCTGTTGCTAAATATCTTATAAAAACATCGATTGTTTTGGATATGATAGCAAGGTTCTTTAGTAACGGAATTGTAAACATTGCAAGAACTATCTAACTATACTTTTAAACACGCATGTCCGTTCATAATCAAATTGGCACTTTACTAAACACAAACCATTTTATCATTAAATACAAGTATGAATCGATGCTTTATGAATACAGCCCCTTTTATGTGTGATTCAAGTTTTTGTTCCGTCCATTACCTCGTGTCGGCTATAGCTCTATGTATTTCCGCATGTTGTCAACTGCCGAGAAAGTTTGAAACAAAAAGACTGGACGTATAATAATAAAATATATAATTAAATTTGCAATTTAAAATTTGAATTCAATTTCCTACACAGTTCATATTGCGATACTAAATGTCTCGTTTGAAAGATTAAACAACATTCATTTATTTTTTTAAATCTTTCATTCGCATGTTTTACCCAGAAATTAGCATCTTTCATAGTTAGGCGTAAGTCAAGACAGCTCATTTCAAATGTTATTCATTTTGGCAATTATAACGCGATGCGAACTACTCCTTCCAGGTGTCCCCTGTTAGCAAGTTGAAGCTATAATTCCACCCTGTCACATAATGACGTTCAGGTGTTCACTTAAACTAAAAAGGAAAAAGCTCGAGAAAAATGTACAAAATTAAATTATCCCATGTCCCTTTTTTCATAAATACTGACAGTTATCATTTAGTAAAGAAATAAACCAGTCTTCAAGCAAGCCCGTACGTCCCGGTTTTGCTAAATGGTTGTATGGTTAGTCGTTGTAGCTTCAAAACTAATACAAATAAAGCACAGTGTACTTTAATTATCATTTATATTACTATTCTATCAATTTTTCTATATTCAATTGTTCGTGGGGCCTTCCGCAAGATTTAATCCTACGTTTACACGTTTCAATGTACCTTTTAGGCGGTGGAAAACGAACCAATTTTCCTTTTTTCATTCTTAACCGTTCATCTACATTACGCGCTCCCCAAACACACCTTTATAGCCTTGGTTGAAATTATTTTTTTTAATGGATTTTGCCAGTATTCAGCGCGTTCACCACAAATTTTGTTTGTCGTTTTACTCAAACCGGAAGCATATTAACTCAATTTCCAGCGATTCGATTGGCTTACGGGTTATCGTGTGAGCCTAGGTAATTGTGGGGTTACGTCCTTCTTTATATCATTGATACTGTTATATATGATTAACTGTCATTGGTGTATGTTTTGTTTAGCTTTGATAAATCGCATTCTAAGGTTCGTAATCCAAACTATTAAAACAAACGTAGCCTACGAGTTGGAGGACAAGTTAATTAATAGCCATTAAATATTCCCAAAGATTTGTAATAAAGACATGCGGTGTTTTTGTATCTTGATGTTTCTTTACCTTTAATCAGTTTATACAATTGTTTGTTTACAAAGGTCTTTTTTATTCAAACATATTTTATAGTTTTATTTTACGATAATAATACTGGCTGGTCCGTTCTGATCACGTGATCCTCCATGCTTGAGCATTGAATCCTATCAAAAACTGACGTCGATGCGACGTCAATAATAGCGTACATTAACTTATCATTTTTAATAATATTTTCTTTATTTGTTCCCAGTTTTAGTACAATTGTGCTTTTTCTTATGAAACTCTATGATCACATAGTCTTAAACCTGTAATTTTCTAAGGCAGACTGTGTGTGATGCTCATAATTTCAAAACATAACTGCATCGTATCTTTGAAAAGTTTTTGCATTAGGTACTTTGAATTATATTCCTTTGTCTGCAGATAGAGTTGGGAGGGCTTATCACTGAAGTACTTCGGGTTAACATATAAGTTAAGTATTATGTGTTATATAATTAAATTTCCTCACGTTAATGCATACTTTGATAAGATTTACCTTTATTCAGGACTGTTGGAATAAGAGTGAGGATGTGCACGTAAATTGGTTTAACCCCCCTGTAAATTTTACTGACCGGTTCAAGGCGGTACCTAACAATCCTATATAAACACACCTAGATTGTTGTTATATAGTATATATGCACAGTGTTGTAAGTGGAGTTTTGCGCTGTTGTTCCATGTTTCTTGTTTGTGATGTTTTGTTTTTGTGTTCTATGTCTTTGACGTTTACGCTGTGCATTTAAACGGGTTTTATGTTTAAACTTTTGGCTTCTGAGCTTGTTTCTGTAGTTTTTCATATAAATATTATTTTCTAAAATTAAGTTCTTCGCAAACTGGTTTGTCCATATGCATTCAAATTTTAAGCGTTTTCGCATATAAAGAAAAGCCATGAATATGTTTGATTGTTGACATTAATTTACTGATATTTATAGCGAAAAACTACACAAACTGAGAACGTTTATATTTGGTTTTGTGACGCTGTTTATCACACTGTGTGTCCATTGCTTCACGTTTTAAAAGCCTACGTCATTGTGCATATGAACAACACGTTGGGTATTCACATCAACATCAAAACAAATTGTACCATATCAGAACTAATTATCAAAAAACTGAGGACCATAAAATAAAGTAATTGATCTTGTGGATTTTTTACACACCAAATTCCAAGTAGTCGTCAACGTATAATACTAGCGTCAGCTGGAAATGAGATTGTCCATTGATTTATGCTTTACATCATTTAAAATGTAACACTTCTAATGTACCATTAAAAGAAACGATTTTCTCGTATAATGGACATTGGTTTCCAGGTTTTAATCAATACTTGACATTTCTGTCTTACCTACCCCAGGTAAGGCAACTCGAGTTCATCCTATTGCCGTTTCAGAATAATATTTTAAGGGATAATGACACCAATCGTTTAAATTTCTGCGCTTTTTAAAATTGGTGTCAATGAGCTACTCTGTACGCGCAAGTGTAGTGCAAAAAGTATCGTTTTCATGTATGCATAGAGGATGTTAATATCCGACCCTCGGGCTCACTGCGTGGTGGGTTTGGTTTTGTGGTGATATGTACTCCCAAGCTTCCAATTCATAATGCCGTCAGTGTGATATGGCAATTTGATATATCAAGCGGTGACGAAAATGGATAATGTTTTATTTTTTGTTAGTTACATTTTGTTAACTAGTCGAAGAGACACATTGAGTAAACGGCTGGAAATTAAACAAAGAAAATGCAAAGTAGAAGTGGTATCAATGGAAATGGGCAAAAATAGTAACATTGCTTTTACAAATACTCCAAATCAAACACAACAAAAATCACATACGGTATATATAAGCATCCATAAACATTAAACGAATAGATATTATGGTCAGCAATCCAGTGTAAACACCATCAATTCCAGTTTTCAAAACATGGACCATAAAAAATCGTCAAGATGCCATGAACAAAAAGATTGAAATTGGGGGCAGAAAATATTGCAGTTAATCCAAGACAAGCTGTCAATAGAAAATAAGAAATAAGAAATACAACTCCAGATGGCATATAACATCGGCCTTACAATTTAACAAGAACCGACCAAATGTGGTCAAGTTTTCTGATATTCCTTATCGCAAAATTCGGTAGATAGGCCTTCATCAAGTTTGATAAACTGTTCATTTACAATTGACTTATCTTTGTCTGCTATGACTTTTGTGAGAGTCCGTTCAATTGTCTTTCATCGAATGTTGAAGGACTTACTCAGCAGAACAAATCGTCCAATGACGTTCGTAGAAGATGATGATTTTCAAATGAACTTAACATGTTACATTTCTCTTATAACATCTCATAAACTTATAATGTTAAATATTGAGTTTTTTCAAAATCAAAACAAAATATTGTATTGTTAAGTCAAATTTTATCTAGGGGACAGTGATTACGAACAATCTCAAGTCTGAGTTTAGACTCGGGACTATTTCTTGCTTAATTTTGTTTGATTGTCATTTTCTTTCTGTCACATTTGTGGCAAAATTTGCTGATATATATTACTATTTGAATGATTTAGTATAATTTACATAATTTGTTGTAAAAGGAAGGAAGAAATATGAGTTTTTGTTCCTTTACAAAAGTGTTTTCCTGGGTCTGAGTCTCGACTTGGACTTTAGACTGTTTGTCATCATGGCCCATGGTTATCAATTCTGCTTATTTTCAGTTACATTGTAGTATATTAATGACGTAATTGCCTAAGGTACTCCATGGTGGATCCGTAATCTAGTGGTAACACTCAAGACTTTCAATCCAGGGATCGCAGGTTCGATTCCCCGCCGCAACACGAAAATTACTCGTCTTCCGGGAGCGACGTTAAATGGGGGTCTCGTGTGACAGTGCTATTCACTGCTGCACGTAAAAAAGCAGGGTAACTCTAACATGGGTTATATTCTGTCTTTTCACTACGCTTCAAAAACATAAAATGATTAACAATCTTATACACCAGTCAATTGTAACCACGGCCCCCAGCCCAGGTCCGGTGAAGGGCGGGGACTTTGACTTCCGATCCAGCCAAGCCCGGGCAAAGTTCCCGACTCGTGAAACCCCCGCCAAATGCCCCCGCACCCAAGGGACTCTAGATAAGGCTCATTCCCCGCTATATTTGGCGGGAAGACAAAATCACTGCATTCACCGGCACTACGAGGCCACCTGAAAAAAATAACACGGCCCATTTCCCCGGCTATCCCCGGTATAACCCCGGACATGGAGGGGGGAGCGTGGTTACAAATGACTGGTGCATTAACGGAGTACTCGCCGAGTGGGCAAGACCCCATTGCGAGTATAAATAAGCTTACACACAAACCTTGGAAACCCAAAGCCTCGTACCTTGGTTGAGTACATGGCAAATTTGTTAATTTAATGCCTACTGACCTCAGCAAGGCAACCATATGCCGATATACCGTATAGTAAACGATTGGGGACACGGTGATCATGAAAAGTGTACGTCTCAACACTCCCTAAAAAAACATAAGCAAACACACAATGCGTATGAGACTCGTTTATTTTTGGACACAACAGATACATGGGGGTGTCAACAAAGCAATAGCAAAACAACAAATGCTTGAAAACACATACATACACATATCCGAGTGTCAAATATTCCGATCAACAATAATAATAATACCCACCCCCAAACTGAGCATGTCACTAAGCATGTGGGTAAATAAACTAACGCCATGCATTGTTTAATGATAAGATCGAATATTTTTCTCCGGGTTACTAGCTGCTCAAAACCCCGTTTTTGTTTTTTAAATGGACGAGGAAAACTGTGTTCGTAACAATGCGTAAAACAGTTAATGTTTCTTAGCCTAACCCTCCAAAAATGAGATAACGAACATATCTCAACATGCTCCATTTTTTAGATACAAATATGATTTTATCATCTATATAATTCTCCTTCTCGCCTTTATTTTACGATAAAGTGAATTTGAATGTTTTAAAAAGTTCCCACGATTGATTGAGATCTGCGTGCAAATTGCATTAGTAGCGGAATTGTTTACATTGTAATAACTATAAAACCATAGTTTTAAACACGCATATTCATTCCTAATCAAATCCCCTCTTCAGACATTGTTACTTTACTAAACAATAACCCTTATATAATTAAATACACATTGAGAAAGAAATTCACATATTTTACTTTGATGCTTTATGAATACAGCTCCTTTTGTATGTGATTCAAGATGTTTTCATGTGTTACCTCGTGTCGGCTATAGTCCACCTCATGAATTGTCGCATGATGTCAACTGTCGAAAATGTTTAAAGCAAAAGGGCTGGAAATATGATAATTAGTATATATTTGAACTTGCAGCTTAAAATTTGAATTCAATTTCTTTCACTAGTTATCTTGGAATATTAAATATATCGTTTAAAAGAGAAAAACAACATTTTTTCAAAAAAAAACACCATCCTTTCATTCACATGCTTTACCCAAAATTAGCAGCTTTCATAGTCTGGCGTGAGTCAAGACAGCTAATTTCAAATGTTATTGGTTTTAGCAATTATAACGGATGCGCACTACTCCTTCCAGGTGACCCTTATTAGCAAGTTAAAGCTATATGTCCACCCTTTCGCGTAATGACATTGAGGTTTTGACTTCAATATTAAAACAACCTCGAGACACATGTACACCATTGAATCATTATTACCCATTGTTTTCATTAATACTCACAGTTTTCATTCGGTAAAGAAAATACACGCCTTCAAGCAAGCCCGTTCGTTCCGTTTTGATTTGGTTGTATGGTTCGTCATTGTAGCTTTAAAACTATTGCAAATAAAGCAAAGCGTACATTAAAATTGATTTATATGACGTTTCTATCAGTTGCTTCGTCCTAAAAATTAAATATTAAGTCGATTACAAAGAAACAGTTACCACAAACAGTTTCCCGAGAAGGTGTAGAAACAACACACACACAAAGAGTTTGATTTTAGAGAGGGAAAGGTCAATAAATATATATCTAATGCATTCCTATCGTTTTATGAGATGAGTTAGTAAGGTTGAAAATTGTACATGTATTTCATTGTAAAAGTGATCATAGAGTATTCCAGACCCATACAACCAATAAAACAATGTCAACTACAGGGCTCAGCCCAGTATTTTTATGAAAAACTACAAAAACAAGCTCAGTAGCCGAACGTTTAAACATAACCCCCGTTTAATGGCACAGGGTAAACGCCAAAGACATAAAACACAAAAACAAACAATCACAAACCAGGAATATGGAACAACAGCACCACGAAACTCTTCAAACAACACAGTACATATAATACATAACAACATAGGTGTGTATATCAAGGATTTTAAGTACCACCTTGGAACGGAAAGTAAAATGAATTTACTCGGGCTTTAAACTAGTTTGTGTGCACAGCCTCACTCTTATCCGTAGTCAAAACTAAACACTGTTTAGATGAACAAGACTAGGGCCCAAACGACAATGAAATAAAGACACAAACGTATATACACCACGTTCTCACTTACACTCACACAACAAATGCGACACACATGCATCAAAATATCTTGACCTAGAAACGAGGGGACAAAAACCGCCTTGGAACAGCCAGTAAAACTCGAGCTTATAACAATATATCAAATATTAGAGTAAATAAAAGTACTAGCTAGCCGGATGCAAAACTCACCTGCAAACGAGTGGATTAAGCGTGATCAAAAGTGTCAACCTTTAAATGGTATGGTCAAGTCGTTTAAGACAAACATCAACAAGATTGGGGTTGTTCTACGAAGGTCTTTATGACTTGTCAAATGCCACCTCAGGTAAACTAGTGGTATTCAAAGCAGTGCTGATAATGTATTGACCGTATGTGTTGCAATCCCTGACCGTATGAAAATATTAAGGTAGCACACCCCTAATGAAAACCTCAACTTAAAACTCTTCAATTTTAAGGCGTATGCCTATGTTGCTAAGCACAAGACTACAAATCTTTTGAGGATTTCAAGGGTGTGGCACGAATCCAGCCAGAAGCACAAATATTTTTTTTCTTCTTTGTTTTCATTACCTAACATTTGTTTACAAAAGTTAATATTGTACTTTCATTAAAAAGTAATTAAATGCATTGTATACATAAATATTAGCTTCTGTGAAGATTTTATAACTTGCAGGCACGGCTGAAATAGGTGGTTTGGAATTACACACTTTATTTTATTTTTTTAATGAGATGGTAAAACATTTTGATTTTTGGGCATAATGTTCCCAAAAGGTTAAAGATAATTATTAATAAATAACAGGTCATGAATATTTCTTGAACTTGTTATGTTTGCTTTAAAACGTCGATGTTCCAATTTTACGCGGTCAAAACAGTAAGCTAAAATTGAAACACCATATGGCTATTTCAGTATAGTATGATTATATTTGTTGGTGATGTGATCAATAATGTATTATTTCTAAAAGCAAATGTATTTTTTGTTACTCTGATGCCAAATTATTACCATAATGTTGAAAAATGAATGAAATAAAGGATTGTTCTTGTCTCCCGGGTGATGTCGTTTTTATCGACAATTCTGAAATGGGGGTAGGGTAATTCAAATTTAAATAAAACTGTTATTAGATGGTAAATTTCTTTTAAATTTTGTTTTTGAATCCGGAAAATGATACACATGAAGAAATTATCAAGCTGATCATAGTTTGAAATGGTGCCCATTACGGGTGGGCTACCTTAAAGAAACATTTTCAGCTCTATACAACAGGGTTTACTGTTATTCTTTTCACTCTTAATTAAGTGTTTAAGTATTTTACTTCGATGCTTGATGAATACAGCCCCTTTTGTGTGTGATTCCAATTTATTTCCGTCTTTTACCTCGTTTCGGCTATAGTCCACTTCATGTATTTTCACATATTGTCAACTGCCGAGAAAAGTTGAAACAAAAGGGCTGGAAATATAATAATTAATATACTGTACATTTGAATTTGCAAGTTAAATATGAACTCAATTTTCTACACTAGCTTTCTTACGATATTAAATTTGTCGTTTAGAAGTGAAAAACAACTATCTTTTTTCAAAAAGTAAATCCTTCAATTTACATGTTTTACCCAGGCATTAGGAGAGTTCATAGTTGGGCGTGTGTCAAGACAGCTTATCTCAAATGTAATTGGTTTTGGCAATTAAAACTGATGCGCACTACACCTTCCAGGTGTCCCTTGTTAGCAAGTTGAAGCTATAAGTCCATCCTTTCGCGTAATGATATTTAGGTTTTGACAAAAAAACAGCTCGAGACACATTTACAACATTAAATCCTTCCTACCCATTGTTTTCATTAATACTCACAGTTTTCAATCGGTAAAGAAAAAAACACGTCTTCAAGCAGGCCCGATCGTCGGGGTTTTAACCAGTTTGTGTGCACAACTTCACTCCTATCCAAAGGTCAAAACTTTAATAATAAACACTGTATAGATGAACAAGACTAGGGCCCAAACGACAATGAAATAAAGACACAAACGTATATACACCACGTTCTCACTTACATTCACACAACAAATAAGACACACATGCATCAAAATATCTTGACCTAGAAACGAGGGGACAAAAACCGCCTTGGAACAGCCAGTAAAACTCGAGCTTATAACAATATATCAAATATTAGAGTAAATAAAAGTACTAGCTAGCCGGATGCAAAACTCACCTGCAAACGAGTGGATTAAGAGTGATCAAAAGTGTCAACCCTTAAATGGTATGGTCAAGTCGTTTTTAGACAAACATCATCAAGATTGGGGTTGTTTTATGGAGGTGTTAATGGCTTGTCCAATGCCACCTCAGGTAAACTAGTGGTATCCAAAGCAGTGCTGAAAATGTATTGACCGTATGTGTTGCAATACATGACCGTTTGAATAAATTAAAGAAAAAATACAGCTCTATGCAACAGGGTATAATGTTATGCTTTTCACCCTTAATTAAGTGTTTAAGTGTACTTTAGTATGTAGAACCCTGATTTTATATCTCGTCCAATTAGAACAAGGTTATTTGATACACTTGGTTTCGTTGTATGGCACGACATTGTCTATCAAAAGCTCCTTTGCCATAACTCGTTCATAATATTCATACATTTCGTAAGGGACAACACAAATGTTAACGATCAGCACTTTTTTAAATTATTGTCGAGTAATGCGCCTTTCGTTGCAGTGGCCCATCTCTTTTGTTGTTTGAATAAAATCAGATCTTGGCGTTAGCGTTTCTGTGCTCTTGTTAATGTCTGCGTACACTTGGTCTAGTTTAACACACTTTTTAGTATACTTATAGCAAAATGAATCAAGTTTTTACAGAAGCAGATGGACAGATTAATTCGAATCGTAATAAAAACAACAACTTATTAATGAGGTATTTCGACAAACAACAATTATATTTTATAAATGAAAGCCATGTAAAACTCAAACGAACGCTTTGGCTATAATTTTTGTAAAATCATATAAAGCGTTCCGCATTGCGCAAGTCATCTGCAAGTTCAAATGATACGTGTTCCTTCGAAATGTATTTACAACCGGTTTAACATTCCATAAAATTGAATAAATGTTGAATTACTTGGAGTTAATCCATAACACAGACAGCCCACATAGTTACATCATAGAATGTGAAACGAGCTTTATTGAAACATATATGATTGAATATAATATATATTTTTCTACTGTTACATCTGTTCAATTCGTGCATTTGCCATCAGCCCCCATTGTCTTTCAGTTAATGCAAGGAATTGTGGAATTACTACAGCGAGTTTGCGTAACTCATTTACAGCGCCATCCTGAAAATTTCGACAATGGTCTAAGGAAGTCATACAGCAAAGCCAACGTGAGAACACAATTTTAAACAAAATATTTTCAGTTAGCTTTGACTTTTGATTTCTGGTTTAAATAGAATGAGCGTTTATCATGAAATAATATTTACAAACATTGTTTTGATTCTGTCTTTTGAAGGCTCCGACGACAAGAAAAACATTCAATAAACTAATTATCACTTGATTATTTTTGAAAATACAATATGGACTATTGAGCAGGCCAACACAAAAAAATAAAAGAGTTACGGTAAAGGGTTCATACTTTTGAGACCATTTCTACACAAGATCTTTGAAACACCAGGCCCCAAATTCTCGAAATTTCTTAAACACCTTATAACAGGATTAAGCTAAGCTCACTATTTTTGTTCTTTAAATTATTTGCGTAACATTTACCTTTAAAGATTTTTTAGACTTGAGATATGAATTATTTTTATGATAATCAAAATGAACCATTTATCATTTCTCAAAATTCAATTTAAGTATGTATTTTGGCTAATTGAAACTAGCTACTTAAGCCTGTTAAGCTTAAGTAGTTTCGAGAAATTGGGGCCAGGGCTTTATCACCTGTTTGACATAACGGGCATTGAGAGAAGGATGACGAAACGTTAAACCACTTCATATGGAGCACTTACTTCGCTCGCATAGATAACAGCAAACAGCTGGTGATTCAGCCTCAATGCGCCGTCCCATTTAGGTGAAGACCAGCAAGAACTCATTCGACCAACGGTTGAATCTTTACTTTTTAAGTAATGAAGTCGCCAGCACTGAGATCCGAGGAAAAGTAGCTTAAAAGCTTCATCCTTCGATGCAGAATAACCAAGTAACTCTGAGAAAAACTGAGAAAAGAATACGCTACAACCAAATCAGACAGTAAGACTCATCTGTGTTCTCTTACACACATACAACACCATAATTATGACAAGACCATAGGGGACCATAGGGGACTGTAAAACTGTAGTTTCCAATATGTGCAGTGAAGCGGTTAGTACGTTTCCTGTCCTAGTTATGAACTTCAGTTCACAATTTATTTCAATGCATAGCCACTTTCACATCAGCAACAACCTTACCTTCCGTGCGGCTTCTGTTCATGTCTAAACGATCGACATATGACGCAATTGAATCAGTAAACTTCTAAAAAGTATAAATAAAGTATTGATAATATAACGTCTTTATCAGATAGAACACAGCCAAGGTGTTTCATAACATCAGGTAATGTATCACTAACATTGCGTTTTTACCATACAACGGACCGGGTCCTTAAATGTATTTCGAGCGTACTGCTACAAAACGACATCACTAAAACAACTTAAAAATGGGTAATTTAGTGACATGAGCATGTTTTGTTTCCTCAAGTTAAAGCATACTTTGTTAAGTTTTACCACTAACGTTTTTACTTTGTTCGGAATTGTTGGGATAAGAGTGAGGCGGTGCACACAAACTAGTTTAAACCCCCAGTAAATTTACATTTTACTAACCGTTCCAAGGTGGTATCTAACAATCCTTGATAAGCATACCTAGTGTTTTTTATATAGTATATATGTATTGTGTTGTTTGTGTCAATTGATACCAATAGCATTTCCGGGGGGGGGGGGGGGGGGGGGGTATCCATCATTTAATATGATTTCTTCTTGTTTGCGATAGTGTTATTGTTGTATTTAATCCTGTCAAAACATTATAGTTTCTGTAATCTAAAAGTATACCTTACATATTTTTGTTCCTTCTTTACTTATATAAGTTATATATCGAATATTACAATCTTCAACACGTAGTTAAGCGGTCATACGCCAGGTGAAAACTATTTCTGTGTAACCGCTGCGATGCCTTAACAAAATAAAAGTTAAATGAGTACTGTCTTAACAAGACTGCCGTCTTAGTGTATTTCTATGTATAGAAATTAAGTTATAATGTGTAGTTACTTGCAATCTGTGGACAGACTGGTTGGTCATTCTAATGCAGGGAGGCCCTTAGTGATCTGACAGGTCGGTCTTTATTATGCAGGGAAGACCTAAGTGGTCTGACTGGTCAGTAACTTTAATGCATAAAGGCCCTCGATGGTCTGGTTGGTTGGTAAGAATAATGCAGAGATGCCTTCGTAAGTCACCTGGTCGGTCATTGTAATGCAGGGGGTGGGTTCGTGGACTGACTAGTAAGTAACCTTAATGCAAGGAGGCCTCGATGGCCTCAGTGGTCGTTTACTATAAGCAGGGAGGCCCTCATTAGTCTTACTGGTATTTCAGTTTAGTGCAGGGAGGACCTTAGTGATTAAACTGCTCTGTCTCCGAAACGCGGGGGGGAGGCGGCGCTCAGTGGTCTAACTTGGTCGGTCACTGTAATGCAGTGAAGCCCTGAGTGATCTGACAGGCCGGTCACCATAATGTAGGAGGCCCGCAGTTGTCTGACTGCCCCGTCACCATAATGAAGGAGACCCTCAGTGTTCTGAATGGACGGTCATTCTAATGCAGGGAGGCCTTATTGGTTATACTGTCGATCGCTGTAATGCAGTTCTGCCCTTAGTTGATTGAATGGTCTGTCACTGTTATAGAGGTACGCCTTTATTGGTATCACCAGTCGGTCACCGTAATGCACGACTGGTCAGACTGGACGACGGTCACTGTAATATATAGGGAGGCTCTCAGTGATCTGGCTGGACGACCATAGGAATAAAGGGGGACTCCCAGTGGTTTGACTGGTCGGTCACTGTAATGAAAAGAGACACTCAGTGGTCTGACTTGTCTGACACTATAATGCAGGGAGGACCTCAATGGTCCGAAAAGTATGTAACTGTAATACAGGGAGCCAATCAGCGGTCAGTCTGATTGATCACTTTAATGCTGGAAATCCCTCAGTGTGGTCTGACTGTTCTGTGACTGTGAGGCGGGCGGCCCTAAGTGGTCTAACTGGTCGGTCACTGTCATGCAGGTAATCCCTCAGTGTACTGACTGGTTGGTCATTGTAATGCAGAAATGCCATCAGAGGGCTTACTGGACGGTCACTTAAACGAAGGGTGAAGGGGGGCTCAGTGGACTGAATGGTTGGTCACTGTAATGCAAGCAGGCTTTCAGCGGACTGACTGGTCGGTCAATGTATTGCATGGAGACAATCAGTGGTCTAATTGGCACTTTACTATAATGCATGGAGGGCTTCAGTTGTCTGACTGGTTGGTCATAATAATGTAGGGAGGCAATCAGTGGTCTGACTGGCGCTTTACTATAATGCAGGGAGGGCTTCAGTGGTCAGACTGGTTGGTTATACTAATGTAGGGAGGCACTCAGTGGTCTGACTGGTTGGTCATAATAATGCAGGGAGGCACTCAGTGGTCTGACTGGATGGTCATAATAATATAGGGAGGCACTCAGTGGTCTGACTGGTTGGTCATAATAATGCAGGGAGGCACTCTGTGGTCTGACTGGTCGGTCATAATAATGCAGGGAGGCACTCAGTGGTCTGACTGGTTGGTCATAATAAAACAGGGAGGCACTCTGTGGTCTGACTGGTCGGTCATAATGATACAGGGAGGCACTCAGCGGTCTGACTGGTGCTTTACTATAATACAGGGTGGCACTCAGTGGTCTGACTAGTCGGTCTTTATCATGTAGGGAGGCATCCAGTGGTCTGACTGGTCGGTCATAATAATGTAGGAAGGCACTCTGTGGTCTCACTGGTCTGTCATAATAATGTAGGGTGGCTCTCAGCGGACTGACTGGTCGGTCAATGTATTGCATGGAGACAATCAGTGGTCTGACTAGCGCTTTACTATAATGCAAGGAGAGCTTCAGTGGTCTCACTGATCGGTCATTATAATGCAGGGAGCACTCTGTGATCTACTGGTTTGTCATAATAATGCAGGGAGACACTCTGTGGTCTGACTGGTTGGTCATAATAATACAGGGAGGCACTCTCTCGTCTGACTGGTCGGTCACAATCATGTAGGGAGACACTCTGTGTACTGATTGGCGCTTAACTATAATGCAGGGAGGGCTTCAGTGGTCTGACTGGTTGGTCATACTAATGTTGGGAGGCACTCAGTGGTCTGACTGGTTGGTCATAATAATGCAGGGAGGCACTCAGTGGTCTGACTGGATGGTCATAATAATATAGGGAGGCACTCAGTGGTCTGACTGGATGGTCATAATAATATAGGGAGGCACTCAGTGGCCTGACTGGTTGGTCATAATAATGCAGGGAGACACTCTGTGGTCTGACTGGTCGGTCATAATAATGCAGGGAGGCACTCAGTGGTCTGACTGGTTGGTCATAGAAATGCAGGGAGGAACTCAGTGGTCTGACTGGTTGGTCATAATAATGTAGGGAGGCACTCAGTGGTCTGATTGGTCGGTCATAATAATGTAGGGAGGCACTCAGTGGTCTGACTGGTTAGTCATAATAATATAGGGAAGCACTCTGTGGTCTGACTGGTTGGTCATAATAATGTAGGGAGGCACTCTGTGGTCTGACTGGTCGGTCATAATAATGTAGGGAGGAACTCAGTCGTCCGACTTGTCCGTCATGATAATGTAGGGAGGCACTCAGTGGTCTGACTGGTCGGTCATAATCAAGCAAGGAGGCACTCTGTGGTCTGACTGGTTAGTCATAATAATATAGGGAAGCACTCTGTGGTCTGACTAGTTGGTCATAATAACGTAGGGAGGCACTCTGTGGTCTGACTGGTCGGTCATAATAATGAAGGGAAGCACTCTGTGGTCTGATTGGTCGGTCATTATCATGTAGGGAGGCACTCTGTGGTCTGACTGGTCGGTCATAATAATGCAGAAAGCACTCTGTGGTCCGACTGGTCGGTCATAATTATGTAGGGAGGCACTCTGTGGTCTGACTGGTTGGTCATAATAATGCAGGGAGGCACTCTGTGGTCTGACTGGTCGGTCATAATCATGTAGGGAGGCACTCTGTGGTCTAACTGGTTGGTCATAATAATGCAGGGAGGCACTCTATGGTCTGACCTGTTGGTCATAATAATGCAGGGAGGCACTCAGTGGTCTGGCTGGTCGGTCATAATAATGTAGAGAGGCATTCAGTGATCTGACTGGTCGGTCAGAATAATGCCAGGAGGCTCTCAGCGGACTGACTGCTCAGTCACTGTAATGCAGTGTGGGCCCCAGTGGACGAACTGGTCGGTCACTGATATGCAGGGAGGCCCTCAGTTGCCTGACTGATCAGTCAAAGAAATGCAGGGCCTCAGTGGTCTGACTGCTGGGTCATATTTCTGGAGGCAGGCTCTCGGTGGACTGGCTATTGCTAAGTGAAGTGCAGGCAGGCCCCAATGGACTGATTTTTCGGTCATTATAGTGCTTGGAGACCCTCAGTTAATTAGACTGGTCTGTCACTTAAACGCATGGAGGCCCTCTGTGGTCTCACTGGTCTGTCACTTTAATTCAGGTGGTCCTAAGTAAACTGACTCGTCGGTCACTGTAATGCTGGAAAACGCTCAGTGGTTTGACTGGTTTTTCACTCGAATGGAGGGAGACAATCAGTGGTTTGAGGTTCGGTCACAGTAAGACCCTCATTAGTATGAGTGGTCAATCACTGTTATGCAGAGAGACCCTCAATGGACCGACTTGTCGGTCACTTTAATTCAGAGTGGACTGTCTGGTTGGTCATTTTAATGCATGGAGGCCTTAAGTGGTCTGACTAGTCGACCACTTTAGTGCATGGAGGCCCTCAGTACTCAATGTATTGCAGGGCAGAACCCAGTGGTTTGTCTGGTTGATCGCTGTAATACAAGGAGGCTTCAGTGGACTGACTGGTCGGTCACTTTAATGCAGGGGAGCCCTCAGTGGACTGTCTGGTCGGTTACTTTAATGCACGGAGCCTCTCAGTTGTCTGACTGGTCGGTCATAATAATGCGGGAAGGCTCTCGTAGGTCCACTTGGTCGGTCATTCTAATACAGGGAGGCTCTCGTGGGTCCACTTGGTCGGTCATTGTAATGCAGGAAGGCTCTCTTAGGTCCACTTGGTAGATCATTCTTATGCAGGAAGGCCTTACGGGGACTGACTGGTAGGTCATTATATAAGGAGGCTCTTGATGGTCTGACTGATAGATTGGTAACTATATTACAAGGAGGCTCTCATTTGACTGACTTGTCAATCACTTGAGTGCACGGAGGCCCTCAACGATTAAACTGGTATGTAACTGAAATGCAGCGGCAGCGCTCAGGGTCTGACTTGTCGATCACTGTGATGCTTGGAAGCCTTCAATTTTCTGGTATATAGCAAGGAGGCCTCCGTGGCTTAACTGTTTCGTTACCATAGTGCATGAGACCCTCAGTGCTCTGGACTAGTCCAAATAATTGTACGTTGACGGATTTTTTTTACGATTTTTGATATGGCAAATCCTTCACGTTAAAATTGTTTTGTATCAAAAGTGGGTAGTTATTCCGATCGGGATTCCGGGTTAAAGCATATATACGGCCTCTAAACGCCAGCTCCACCACTTTCCGGTGGTGCAAAGAAAAAGAGCTGTCGACACTTCCGTGGTGCAGCTGTGCCCTATGTTTACATGAACAAACGTGAGTATGATTTATATATTATTTGATAATTTCATTTAACGGACATATTTCGAAAATCGGAGAATGTGGTACCGTGTAAGAACACTTCTACTGTAGGCTGGTTACTATTTCGTTTCAATAGTGTGCAAACTGTGGTGTCAGAAGCTTTTCTCCCGAATCGGACGTTTTATATTAGTCCGTACACAAAAATGTCATATCCTACGAATAATTATGAGTATGACGTGTTTTTTTTCATTTCTTGCTGTCAAAACATATCGATATATACATGAAGGGTACCTGCAAGGCTTCATGGCACAATTTTAAAACAATCGGAACATTTCGGCCATGGCCGAGTTGTTACGATTGTATTTACGAGGTCTATCTCGAAGCTTGTCGGCGGTGGCCGAGTTATTACTATTGGATCGAGTTGTTCCGCTTGGCATAATTGTTGTCTGTGTCAGTCAAATTTCGTTTTATTGGAAAGGTAAACAATGTGTTTTAATGCATTAAATGCTTGTTTAAAGCAAACTAACTTTTCACTTACATGGTTAAAAATGAATATAAACCTTTATGATCAATTTCAACCATAAAATACTTCACTTTATACAATTTCAATATTTTTCAAACACCCCCGGTTTTTGCACAAACCCGTTAAGACGTTAGGGATTGGAAGAATCCCGTATAACACGTCTATTATTTTAGACTATGCTCTGGACAGTCCCTTTAATGCAGGGAATCCCTCAGTAGCCTTACTGGTCATATATTGTTATGCAGGGAGGCCATCAAGGCTCTGACTGGACAGTCCCTATAATGCAGGAAAGCCCTCAGCAGTCTTACTGTGAGGACCTTGTTGGTTTTACTGGTAAGTCGCTGTAAAGCAGTGAAGCCATATGTGGACTGACTGGTCTGTAGCTGTATGCAGAAAGGCCCTCAGTAGTCTGACTGGTCGGTCACCATAATGTAGGATGCCCTCAGTGGTCTTACTGGTCAGTCGCAGAAATGCAGGAAGGGCCTAAGTGGTCTTACTGGTCAGTCGCAGTAATGCAAGAAGGCCCTTTGTGGTGTGACTAGTCGGTCACTATACTGCAGGGAGGCCCTTAGTTGTTTGACTGGAATGTCGCTGAAACGCATTGAGGCCCTTAGTAGTCTGACATGACGGTGACTGTACGACAGCACGGCCCTTAGTGGTTTGACTGGTCGGTCATTATATTAAAGAGAGGCCATCAGTAGTCTGACGTGTCGGTCACTTTTATACACTTTTTTCCCTGCTGAGGTTTGAACTCTTTTGTCATCTTACCAGTCATAATTAAACCCATATCTTATTGTTTGCCTTTATTCTTTTTAGAGAAATTCCCACCGCCAAGCATTATCATGAATAGGCTAAACTGTAGTAAGCAATGTATCTATGGTTTATTGTAGAGTCGATTAACTCGTTTGCAAGTGACTCCGGTGCCAATTAATACATGCCAATAAAAAGTTACATTTTCATTGTTGAAGAATACATTTGAATCTCTTTTTGGAGGCGTTCATTTTATATCCAAGACATTCTTGCTTGTTTTCAACATAGTGATAGAAAAACAGGCATGTTGAAACAGTTAAATCATCTATGAAATAGAAAGGCTTCATGTTTAAGGATAAGATAATCTACAACACTAATACCCCAGCTAGAGCCGAAGGTTAACTCGTATTTTCATGATAGCCTTTTTTTCTTTTAGCTTTAAGAACTTGAGTAGCCTTACTAAACACATTTGGGCAAAATTGTCTTATCTAGTACGACGTTAAACATTATCACGATTTTGACATAAAGTTCAGGGTCGATATACATCAAAAACCTTGAGTCATTTTCCCAATTAAGCCATTTTTCCAAGCTCCTCATTTGATATACATTGTAATAACTTTATAATGTCAGAAATATTTATTTCTTACATATTTTTTGTAGTTTAAAAACTAACTTATTAAAAATTCATTCGCTTTTCTTAACATTTGACTGTAGGCTCATATCATTTCAGGTCTAGCAATCACAGAATGGGCAGAGAAGTGGGCAGAATCCGTGGAGAAACGCGCTTCGTATATACAACTTTAACGCGTAAAATAGAAATAAGGGATATCATTATGAATTAGAAATACCCTTTAAGATGTTTTTTGATAACTCAAGTCAGGGCTGGAGATCATATAGATTTTTGTCACATACAATTTAAAATCGTACTCTGTTTAATGTTTTACGCAAAGAACGTATTGTATCTCATCGTATTGTACGAACGTCATAAAAAGATCATCATTTGATTCTTATTAAATTAGGTTTGTTTTTATATTGTTTGGATGACTTTGTGTGCTTGCATCAATGCGTTTTGATACCTATTGACAAAATGTTGATTTTATATACGTTGAGGCTTTCATTACATTGTGTGAAAATAATGTATGAAATGGGCTGAACATAATTATGACATTCAACATTCACATACAGGTAAAAACTACTTTAAACATTCACATATAAATAAAGACGACTTTTAACATTCAAATATAGGTATAAACAACATTCAACATTCAAATATAGGTATAGACGACATTTATCATTCAATATAGGTATAGACGACTTTTAGCATTCGACTTAAATATAGGTATATACAATATTCAACATTCAAATAAAGGAATAGACAACCTTCAAAATTCAAATTTAGGTATAGACGGCATTCATAATTCAAATATAGGTAAAGACAACTTTCAACATGTTAATATAGGTATAGACGACATTAAACTCTCAGATATAGGTGAAGACGACATTCACCATTCAGATATAATGAAAAAGACATTCACCATTCAGATATAGGTAAAGACAACATTCAACATTCAGATATAGGTGAAGACGATATTCACCATTCAGATATAGGTAAAGACGACTTTCAACATTCAAGTATAGGTATAGACGACATTCAACATTCAGATATATAGGTATAGACTGCATACACCATTCAGATATAAATATAGACGTCTTTCAACATTCAAATTTTGGTAAAGACTATATTCAACATTCTGATACAGTTATAGACTACATTCAACATTCAGATATATATATATATGTATGTATAGATGACGTTCAACATTCAGATATAGGTAAAGACAACATTCAACATTTAATTATAGGTAAAGACAACTTTCAACATTCAAATATAGATATAGACGACTTTCAACATTCAGATATAGGTATAGACGACTTTCAACATTCAGATATAGGTAAAGACGACTTTCAACATTCAAGTATAGGTATAGACGACATTCAGATATAGGTAAAGACGACTTTTAACATTCAGATATAGGTAAAGACAACATTTAACATTCAAATATAGGAATAGACGACATTCAACATTCAAATATAGGTAAAGACAACATTTAACATTCAAATATAGGTATAGACGACATTCAACATTCAAATACAGGTATAGATGACATTCAACATGCAAATATAGGTAGAAACAGCATTTAACATTAAATATAGGTATAGACGACATTCAACATTTAAAAATAGGTAAAGACAAGATTTAAAATTCAAAATATTGGTATAGACGACTTTCTTATAGACGACATTCAACATACAAATATAGGTATAGACGACATTCAACATTCAAATATAGGTAAAGACGTCATTCAACATTCAAATATAGGTACATACGACATTCAACATTCAAATATAGGTAACGGCTACATTCAACATCCAAATACAGGTATAGGCGACATTCAACATTCAAATATAGGTGTAGACGACATTCAACATCAAATATAGGTTTGTACGACATTCAGCATTCAAATATAGGTATAGACGACATTCAACATCGGTATAGGCGACATTCATCAATCAAATACAGGTTTATACGACATTAAGCATTCAAATATAGGTATAGACGACATTCAGCATTGAAATATAGGTATAGACGACATTTACCATTTAAATATAGGTATATGCGACATTCACCATTCAAATATAGGTTTATAAATACGACATTCAGCATTCAAATATAGGCATAGACGACAATCACCATTCAAATATAGGTATAGGCGACATTCAACCATAAAATATAGGTTTATACGACATTCAGCATTCAAATTTAGGTATAAACGACATTCGCGACACCATCTTTTATATACTCAATATAATAAAAACGTCTTAGACATTGGTGGTCAGTGTTGGGAATGTTATTGTAGACTGCTAGCTGTTGGCGATTTAACATCCAAATTCGTCAAGCTGACTGTAATGTTCCATTTTGCGCTTCTCTCCCTTGAACTGTAAAAAGATTTTAACAATGTTATTGTAGACAGCATTCAAATAAGTTTAAATAAATTACTTAAATATTAAACGAATTTCCACGAAACGGTACGAAATCATTACGTGCTTTGCTGCGATATGTAATGTTTAATTATAACTATTACTTACGTGCGTGTTCTAAACAACAACTAAAATCGAATGTTTTGTCTCGATTTTTATGATGTGAATGACTGATTTATCTGTGGCAATCTTCAATTGTTTCTGTTAGGAAGCCAGAACTAGTTAACGTCCTTTCATCACCGGCATGAAGCACGAAAAGCCGAAGAAGCATTATTATTTAACCAAAACAAAAGAATTTGAAAAAAGCAGTCGAAATTGGCAGTGACCTTAATTGGATAGAAGTGAACATGTTGGCCTTTTAAATAGTGTATTATTCATGATTTACATTTATAATGTTGTGATAGTGTAGATGTGTTATCAAATTTGAAAGAAACGTCTTAAAGCTTGACTGTAAATACACAAGATATAGAAGTATCCGTAAACTGCGGTCATTCATGGCGTGTGTTGCAAGGATGCACCCGAGGTCAAATATTGTCCGGCTAAGGACACCTTCAATGTGCATGTATGCGGGTCAACTACCAGTAATATGAGCAAATCCAAATGAGTATTAAAATTTATCCTGGATAAAATATAGCGCATTCAAATATACAGTCGAACCCCGTTGGCTCGAACTCCGCGGGACCGGCAAAAATACCTCGAGCCTCTGAAAATTCGAGCGGGGATGCTTACCTTCAGTTTATAGAAATGGGTCTAATACGTCCAGTTTGAACCAAAGAGGAATTCGAGCCAAGCGAGTGGGAGCCAAGCGGGTTCGACTGTATAATTATTATGCATCATGACATAATCTTATTGTGTATTAACGCCTAAGGACTTCAACTTTTGTTGCATATATAAGCATTTTGCCAAAAAAAAAAAAATGAAAAATAAACATATTGAGTTGATGGGATACATGGACGAAAAGTAAAATATCAAACAGCTTTATGATCGAAAGTAAAGGGTTGGGTCACACCATTTTTATTAAGGTTATTCACTATAAGCCCACTTCCTGCTTTGTATAAGTCATGCCTTTAGTGTAAGCAGGAATGGCGCATCCTGATGAGCACTATGTCACTCTGGCTACCTTTTATAAAAGGAGTTATAAAATAATTTTGTCTATCTTTGTGACAAACACATTTTTAAAGGAGAGTTCGTCCTCTCAAGCCCAGGTGCTTAATAACTTGTCTAGAACGAAATGACATGTCCATTGTTACGTCGTGTACGTCTCTGACAACCGTCGACAATGAGTTTTGAAATGTTTTGTTAAGTAGGTAAAAAGCTATTTATGTCCGTTGTTGGATGCCTTGGTTCGATTGAAATAGTAGAGTTTTGTAATCATGTCACACAAAAGTGTTGTATCACTATGCTGATATATTGAAGATAATAACCACAATGAACGGGTATTATAAAACACGGAAACAAACAAACAGTACAGACTTAGCACCCTGGACGACATTTTAAACAAACCATTTTGTAAACAAAAAGTCATGATAAGCACGAAATAAGACCAATTATGGTGGACATTGTTTTGTCCACGTCATTCTTTCATTGAACCAGATCACAATTCGTGGGCTCACTGCAAGACAGGGATAACTAATTGCAGAAATAAAAGGCGTTTTCAACCTTCTTAGGCTAAGCCCTCCAAGTGTTAACAATGGCTCGAAATTTGTTGTTTGAAAAACTGGGTAAGTAGTTCGGACAAAGTCATAAATGAG